>NW_025999425.1:0-400123 GCF_019419815.1 Pyrus x bretschneideri | reverse complement strand
CATCTGTGTGGGTTTTTTCTCTACTCTTTGCAAGAACGTCCATTATACTCTGGCCCAACCAGTCATGGGTGACCATATATTCGGCCTCGCAAGCTTTTCGGGTCAGGCATCGTTTAGAGAGACCGATTCGAGAACTTCATGTTCCACTAGTAGCTTGCAAATTAAGCTCGGTAACTGGGCCAATTTCAACACCAGCAAAATGGAAGTAAGCCCTCCCCTTTCTCTCAACTTTCTCTCTTTAACAAATGCGTTTGTTCGAATTAGGTGTGTGAATTGTATGTGAAATTTGATCAAATTTCTGGTTTTTTTTTGGGTAAATTAGGAGTTTGAAATTTGTGTAAATATAGTTGATTGTGTTTTTGTAAGTGGTAAATATCATCGCTATATGTAACTGACACACCCCGACCGAAATCAAGGTGTGCTGGTGTGGGTTCCTAGAAACAAAACTGTGAGAGTGTGGTAGGGGCCCAAAACGACTATATCGTTCTACGGTGAAGTCGAGCTCGGGATGTGGTAGGGGCCCGGGTCAGGATGTGACAGTAAAGGCACTTAAAGGTGTCGACAATGAAGGATTTAAACTGGTTGCAGGAAAATGACATCGTTGAGCTCAGTTAGGAAATTAGAGAAATTGAAGGGGGTGGGGGCCAGTCGTGAGGTCGGAGACGGAGATGGGGATGTCGATGAGGAGAAATTTTTTATTATGACGAGAACACGAGTAGTACACTACATGGTTTTATGTAAGTGGTGAATAATTTTATTTTTTAAATTATTAATTTATTAACATGCATATTTCACCATTTGTATAGTAACACATGATGTACCATCTTGTGTGCCGATCACACTGAAAAATCTCTCTTTGACGAGAATGGAGGGTAGGTTAAGGAGGACGGTGGATTTGGTGAATTGAAGAGGGAGGGGCCCACTCTTTTTTATTTAATCTTTTGCCATAAAAAATTATTTCCTTTTTAAATTAATTAATTTATAATTTAGTTTTTCCTACATAGCACAATTGACTGCCATGTCATCAAAAATATGGATCCTCCATTTACCACGTCATAACTTAACAACCAATTTGATGGATTGACTAACGTAAGTTTGACAGGGCAACGAATTCATAATTTTGTATTGTAATGTTCAAAAGATGAGATATGAGTTTGTATGTGATCTAAATTTGAGATTGTAAAATGTATTTTGTCTAAGAAAATAAAAATAAAAAATAGGACTTCCTCTGATCTCTCAAGTTCTGAACCACATATATCATATGATGTATGCAAACCTATCCTCTCACCAATCAACATTTATGTCAAACACATACTATTAGAAAAAAAGTAAAGTATCCACAAACACATGCTAAAAACAAACAAACAAACAAGGACAGCCTAAAAGCTTTCAGCACACAGCAGCAGCAGGCTTAAGCGGAGCCAAGCTTTCCCCCATCCCTCTCACTGGCATGGACCATGAGCTTGGGGATTACTAGCAAGCAGTGAACATCTCTCGTGCCGTCGAGTCATTGGAAGATTCATGGCCACCGTGCTTGTCCATGCAATTCCATTTCCGCCAGTGCCTAGACTGAGACCCAAAAACGTGGCGGCACCTGCTCGCTGTTTGGTCTCGACCGCACATCAAAGCACGAGATTTGTTGGGTTATGTCGACACACTTGCACAGTGAGATCAGTAGCAGAAGAAAGTTCCAGCTCCAGCTTGGACGTTGGGGATGATGAGGTTATTAAGACACAGCTTCTGGAAGAAATCGAAGGAATCAATAGAGGCATTTTCGGAGTCCCGTCTGCGAAGAAATCTCAGATTGAAGCTCTCGTCAACCAGCTCGAGTCCCGGAATCCTACTCCAGATCCTCTTCTTAATCTACAAAAGGTACCAAACATAGTGTTTAGCTCTGCATTAAAGTACTAACTGGTTAAAGGTTGTGTGTTCATATGTAAATCTATTGATTTATTTATTTAGTTTTGATTTGTTTGTTTAATTGGAAGGTGGGTGGATGCTGGAAACTTGTGTACAGCACAATTACCATTTTAGGTTCAAAACGAACAAAGCTGGGATTGAGGGACTTCATCTCCTTGGGTGATTTCTTCCAGAATATTAACATTGCTAAGGTACACGCCTCATAGAGTACGGTCACATTCAAGAGTTTCGGTACACTCACAAACTAAGGCCCGGTTTGAAAACTATTTCGTCTTCTATTTTTTATTTTTTATTTTTTATTTTAACTAAATACTCGTTTATAGCTATTTTGAATGCCAAAATTTGAAAACTAAAGAAAGTTGTTTTTACGTTTTGCTTTGCAGTAATTACCAAGCATTTTAGAATAATTCAAATGCGCATCCCGGATAAGTAAACATGTCATGATTGTTTTCTTTATTGGGAGAGATCATAACTGTGAGGTCAACTTGGTTTGCCATTATGAGTATTGCAACATCTTTTTATCAAGTGTATGCTGATTTGGTTTGTATTCTGCAATTGCGCGCTTGCTGATATGCCAAAACGGAGGGTAAAGCAGTTAATGTGATCAAGTTCGACGTGAGAGGATTGAATCTGTTTAATGGACGGCTGACAATTGAGGCCTCCTTCAAGAAAGCATCCAATTCAGTTAATTTTGCTCACCTTAACTTGTATTCTTTTATTTAATCTGACTGCAGCTTTCTAATTTTGATTACAACATACAAATCAAGTCATGTTCTTAAAGCTTTTCTGATTTGAAATCTTACAGAGAGTTGACATCAACTATGACAACTCCACGATCACTCCGAGTCAGGTATCTTACATTGTTTTGTAGCAGGCATATCAGATTATTTTGTATCAGCATTTTTGGGTTTCTAATCCGTGTTTGCTCGTTTTGATGCTTATAGTTAATGAACGTGTTCCGAAAAAATTATGATGTTCTGCTTGGGATCTTCAACCCAGAAGGATGGCTTGAGATCACGTATCCTAATAGTTACTACTTTGACGTAGTAGTAATCTCCTCTGTGCACGCTTGAGATTTTCTGATTTTCGAACGGTAGAGACTATATTTTTTCTTTAATTCAATTTCTTCAGATATGTTGATGATACCCTGAGAATAGGGAGGGATGATAAAGGCAACATCTTCATATTAGAGAGATCACATGAAAGTTCGCTTTAAGCATCAAGACTCGGGTCATCATTATAAACTTACAGTCTGAAGGATCATTTTTGGAGGGTTACATTCACCATAGCCGTAATACTCATTCATTACAGTAGCTCTTGTCATTCTGTAAATTGTAATTTTGCAACTCATACAGCTGCAAATATCTACGGCTGAGCATCTTCTTCTTTCAAAATCCAAAGATACAATCAAGATAAAAGCAGGCATATACATACATATATGTGCTATCATGATGAGGAACGTACTACTTCAGTAACATATCTGTAAACTTAGGCATGTATGGAATATATTTCCCGAGAATGATTTCATTGATATTGATCGTTCGACGTTATACATAGAGCTTCCTACAATTCAGCTATATATGGAATGAAGAAAAAAAATCAAAAAGCAAAATCAAGTACAGAGTGTACATGCTATCGAAATTCGGGTTGTAGTCGTGAAATATTTCTAGTACTCCCCCTTAAGTTGGGAGAGTGAATATCAAGAACTCTAACCTTGCAGTGAGGACTCCGCATGTGGTAATTGTAAATCACGCAACAAACTTTGTAGGACCGTAGCCAAGTGAGTTCACAGAATGCACCAGTCATCGTCCTGTACTTGGCTTCTGTCGAGGAAAGTGAGATGGATTTTTGTCTCTTTGTTCTCCATGAAACCATTGCATTTCCAAACACACAATTCAGGCAGTGGATCTTCAAGTAATGGGGCAGCCCGCCGGATTTGAAGATCATCGCAACAAGCACTTGGTTTTAATTTGTTCTCAATTAGAAATAACATGCCTTGTCATCGAGCATTTAGATACCAAAGTACTTGAAAAGATGTCTCCATATGAGCTCTACGAGGCTCATACATGATTATATTGAGAAAATATACCGTATATGTGATGTTGGGTCAAGTGGTGTAAGATATATCAAACGACCTACCAATCGCCTATATTGGGAAAGATTTACCTCTCCTACATAAACCAGAAAGGCTGTACAGGATTTACCTCCGCTACATGTGAAAAGAGCGTAATAAGCTGAGGACGAGGAAGAGGCATTACGTAAATTTCTTCTCCGAGGCCAACATGACGAAAATTCATCTTGGTGTCCAGTTGATTGAGAGACTAATTGCAAGCAGTTGTAATGACAAGGTGGCAACGCACAATGATCAACATGGCCGTAAGGGAGAAGTGTCATGGTAGTCGATCCCCTCAGTTTGTCGAAAGCCCTTAGCCACAAGCTGAGCCTTATAACACTCAATTGAATAATCAAATCATTGCTTACTCTTGTAAATCCATTTGCAGTTAATAGGCCACTTGTTCAGACGAAGGGGAGCGATAATCCAGGTATTTGTGGACGCAAGGGCCTCAAGTTCATCTTGCAAGGCATGTTGCCAATGGGCGTGAGAAGTTTTTCGTGTCGGTTTTGCTTTCGATTAGCAGACTTTCTGACATTGTCTTATGACTATGAGCTAATTGATCTACACTTCTTACTTGGTGTCGCTTGCTACTTGGGCCGTGAGTGGGAACTTAATTTCCATATGAGTATGCGCCCTTGAGTTGCTGTTGCAATATGATGCCCATAAGTAATTTTCGACAAGATATCGTGCTTAAATTTTACAATTTTTCTTTTGAGTGGAAAATTATAAATTCAGATCTCAACATGTTTGTTAGGTACACTCACTTTTCCTACTTAGACCTATGTACTTTGTACGATGCCGGTATCACTTTCAAGTGATCTTGACACGCCTCGATTCCGATGTCCGGGGGACATGACTCAAGTCATTTAATGAATGCATATGCTGAGAACATGTAAAACATGCGTATAAAACTATAGGAATGATGGAATGGCTACTAATAAATGTACCTAAGCACATAAAGGGTCTAATTATTAAAACTACACTCAAACTGATTGAATTTCAAAAAATGAATGTAAAAAACAGATCTAGGATGTTGAAATTAGCCTAGGAGGGGTTCCGACCGAAACCTGAAAAAGTCAACAAAAAGTCAATGTTGACGAGTCAACGGGTCAGACCGGGCTAACGGGTCTGGGTCAATTGTCGAACCAGTTCAATAGGCTAGGCTAGGGCTTAAAGGGTTTTGGGTTTCTAATGGGCTTAGGTTTGAAGGCCCAACCCAAAGCTCTAGGCTAAAGGGCTTGGGCTTCGAGTGTGGGTCGATCAACCTGGCTCTCATCGGGAACGAAGGCTAGAGCCTTTCGAGCTCCGGTCGATGATGATTTGACGATATAACCTACGATCTACCAATTAAAATGACAATAGAGATGAGAGGGAGGGTTTCTCACATTCGATTCGCCATGAAATGGCCGGAATCAGCCAGACTTCGAGCTTGAACACCATGGCTCACTGGAGAAGTTTTGGGTGGACTTTGGGTATCCCATGCTTCACAAAGATGAGGGAGGAAGAGGGTTGACATCGGTGGTGGTGGTGACACCATTGTCACCTTTCGTTTGTTAACTTGGGTGTATGAGTGGTTGGGTGTAATCGGGGAGAGGGAGAGAGGGTTTTGTGAGAGTGAGAGGGAGAGTGCTGAGGGAGAAGAGAAAGAATGAGAGATAAGGTGAGGGTTTGCCACGTAGCAGGCAGGGAGATAAGGAGAACTAGAGAAGGAATCCAAAAATAAGGGATCCAGATTGGGTAAGGTTAGGGACAGAAAGGTAATTTCATTATTTTTATTTAAAATTTGTGAAATTACACCTAATTTTAGGGGTGGGTGGTTTCATAATCTACCCCCCTTAAAAGAATTTTGTCCCCAAAATTACAATCTCAATTAAATAAATATGGATACTGGCTCTTGATTAATTCCTCCGTTTCCCATGTCGCTTCCTCAACGGCATGGTTTCTCCACAGTACTTTTCCCAACGGGATGACCATATTCCTCAGAGTCTTCTCCTGTCGATCGACGATTGCCACTGGTGCCTCAACATAACTTGCATTCTGATTCACCTCTAATGGTTCCGGCTGTATGACATGAGAGGGGTTTGGCACATACTTCTGTAGCATAGAAACGTGCAATACGTTGTGAATCTGAGAAAACTCCAGTGGTAGCTCCAATCTATAAGCAACCACACCAATTCTCTACGTAATCTAATAGGGACCAACATATCAAGGGCTCAATTTCCCTCGCTTACCAAATTGAACCACACTTTTCCAGGGCAACAACTTCAGGAAGACAAAGTCACTAACCTTATACTCACAATCCCTGGAATGTCAGTCCGCAATGCTTTTCTGTTGATCTTGAGCTGCCTTCAAATTCCTCTTTATCAATTGGATGTTAGTATTAGTGGTGTCAACAATTTCTGGCCCCACTAACACCCGTTCATAGACCTCCGTCCAACATAACGGTGTCCAACACACTTTCCTATATAGTGCCTTAAATGGTGCCATGTCGATACTGGAGTGATAACTGTTGTTGTAAGCAAACTTGATCAGAGGCAAATAGCAATCCCAACTACCTTTCCACTGAAGAACATAGACTCTCAACATATCCTCCAAGGTCTGAATCAGTCCTCTTCGATTGACCATCGGTCTGTGGATGATAGGCAGTGCTGTACAACAACTGAGTATGCATGGTGTCATTTAATGCTTTCCAAAACCTGGAGGTGAACCTTGGATCTTTGTCCAAAACAATTGTGACAGGTACATTATGAAGTTTGACAATGTTATCGATGAACAACTTTGCCAACTTCTTTAGTGTGTACGTTTGTTGAACAGGTAAGAAATGAGCAGTCTTGGTGAGTTGATCCACATCAAACCTTGATTGTGTCCTCGACAACCTATACATGAAATCCATAGTGATGTCTTCCCACTTCCATGCTGGTATAGGGAGATTCTGCATTAGCCCTTCAGGTTTCTGTCTGTTTACCTTCACTTGTTGGCAAATAATACATCTCCGCACATACTCTGCCACATCTCTTTTCATCTCGTACCAGTAGTAGAATGGATGGATATTGTGGTACAATTTGGTGCTCCAAGGATGCATGGCATATTGATAAGAGCATATTTATGCGACTTTGTTATCTTATTTCTTTGCATTTACTTAGTTAATTTCCATTTATTATCGTAATTTAAGTTATTTTCATATTATTGTGGGTCCAATTGGTAAAGATGACAATAAATCGCTAATTAGAGCAATTTGAAGCAGTTTTGGACTTGGATTGGATAACATGCGTGGAGAGCATATTGGCTGGACGTTTTTGGTGTTTCAATGGTGCTAGACATGTGCTAAAATCTGGAGAAATTAAAGTTGAGGCTTGGAAGATAGGAATTACACAAGAAAGAGGAATCCTAGTTGGAGAGGAACATTATCTTATCCAACCTTATCCAAACTTATTTCATCTTATCCAGTCTTATTTTATCTTATATAACCTTATCCAACATTATCTCATCTTATTTCTAGTTGCAAAATGAGTCTTTATCCTATTCTAAATACTTCCCATCTGATTCTAGGAGTCATAATCCATTCAAACACCCTAATCCTTTTTCTCCTTGGATTCAATCATGCCCTTTGCCCTATATAAACAAGTTGTGCCGCAAATATCAAGGGGGGGAGATTGTGCCACAACCTGCCATTCAACCATTGGAGATTCCAGAGTTCTTTCTACCCTTATTTAGTTTTAATGTTTATTTTAGATTGCTTTTCAATTATGATGAACATGAGTAACTAAATTTCTTTTTAGCTAGAGGTGAATTCAAAGCCATGATCATATGTTTTATATAAATTGATTACATTCAGTTATTGTTTCATAAAACATGAATGCGATTTACTTATTTGTTTTATAGAGAATTTATTCTTGTATGCTTATTAAGGATGTATACTTAGTTTGCATGCGGGGATTTGATGCTAGAATATAAGGGAATTTCACCTAATTGTTATGAAATTATATTCGCAAATAGTAAAAGTCACTAGTCATGATTGAGTTAAGTAAATTCTTGGCAGGAGTATCATGCTTTTCATAGTTACGAATGCTTCGTCAATGCTTATGATTTTCACAGAACTTAATGATCTTTGGGATGTATCTCTATCTTGCTTTTCATAGTTAGGGAACTTGAGAAGAATAATTTGGTTGCGTAGCTGAGTCCAATTCAATGAACCTAGGAAAATCTGAGAGTTAATTTGTGCAGTTCACAGTTAATTTGGGGCATTGTCATTCATGGTTTATAGAAATAATAACTGGAAATCGATTTGTATGCACTTGTTTCATGTGTGGAGAACAATCCTCTAACTAGCCTTTCACCTATTTACTTTATTTTTGTTAAAATTCGTCCAAAAATCCCCCTCAGTTCTTATTTTGTGCTAGTCTAGCTTAGTTTTCAGTTTTTAAGTTTAATTTTTGTTGATTAGCATCTCTCCTAATCCCCGGCTCAGAATGATCCTTACTTACTCATACTACGATTGAAAAATATATAGGGTTTAATTTGTGTGTTAGTTTATACCACATCAAATTTTGGTGCCGTTGCCGGGGATTAGTAAAATTGCTAATCACTTTGTTTTTTTTGTTTTAGTTTTGATATTTGATTTAGTTTCATTTCTTTGATTTTAGGTACTAGAGAAGTAAGACATGGCAATTGCTAATCTTCAAGCTCAAATGGAGAATCTTACTTTTCTTATGTCACAGTATATTGAAAGGTCCTGAATGCAAAGAGTTGGTACATTTGGTGTGTCCTATAGGCAAGGATATCAAAGTAATCAACATCCCCAATTAATTGAGAATGTAGGTTGGGATAATGTCAATGCTTAGGGTTATCTTGGCCATAATCAATCAAGGAACAACTTGTTTTCCAACACTTACAATCTAGGTGGAAGTGATCATTCAAATTTTATGTAGAGGGAACCTCAACAAGTTCAACAAGAAGGATATTGGCAGCCATCTGATGAGTTCTATTCAAGACCTATACAGCCTCCCCCACAACAATCCCAACCAAATTTAGGTTCGTAATTGGATTATGATAAAATTTTTCAAACATTAATTTCTTTGACTCAGGGTTTACAAGATCAAGCCAAAGAGATGGGCGAAATGAAGAATCAAATGGGGCAAATGGCAGAATTCATGGGACAATTTAGAGAACAAGGCAAGCTTTCTAGTTAAACCATTGTAAATCCAAAGGGAGGTTTTGAAACTACTAAGGCTATTACCTTGAGAAGTGGCAAAGAGATTGGAACCAATCCAAAAACGTCCAAACAAAGCTAAAAAAATGACGAACAACTGCTGCTCGAAGAAGAAGAGTTGGACAAGGCCACAGCAAGGGAAGAACAATCCTTGCCGCAACATTCTAAGGCTCTTATACCTCCCAAATTAGGAAAGGTTGGTTCGAATTTAACTCCTTCTAACCCTATTCCACCAAATGTGCTTTTTCCTCGCAGGTTTATGCAATCAAAGAAAGAAGAGAATGAAAAAGACATCTTGGAAACCTTCAGGAAGGTACAAGTCAATATCCCATTTCTTGATACAATAAAGCAAGTTCTTAAGTATGCTAAGTTTTTGAAGAAGCTTTGTACAACAAAGAAACGGATTCTGGAAAATGAGGTGATACATGTAAGTGAAAATGTCTCTGCAGTTTTGCAAAGAAAGCTGCCACCCAAATGCAAAGATCTAGCTAGTTTTACTATCCCCTGTGTTATTGGTAATACAAGGTTTGAACATGCTATGCTAGATTTAGGTGCTTCCATTAATGTCATGCCATGTTCTGTTTATGCATCTATGAATCTAGGAGAGCTTAAAAATGATGGTGTCATTATTCAATTGGCTGATCGATCTAATGCATATCCGAAATGAGTTTTGGAAAATGTTTTGGTGTAGGTAGACCATTTGATTTTTCTAGCAGATTTTTATGTTCTTGAGATAGATGATTCAACCTACTCTACACCATCGCCAATCTTACTTGGAAGATCTTTCATGAAAACAGCCCAAACCAAGATTGATGTGTCTAAGGGAGTGTTAACTATGGAGTTTGATGGCGATATGATTAATTTTAATATTTCTGAATCTGTTAAGTATCCTAATGATGTTCATTTTTGCTTTGCCATTAATGTGATTGAAAATATAGGGCATGAACGTGTAGCAGCTATCAAGAAGGATGCATTTAGAACCACCATTGAAAAGTGAATTGAAGTGGATCACACGGGACAAGTCACTGTCCTCAAAGCATCCAAGGCCGAGAGCACAATCTCTAAAATTGTTGACAGTACTACTACTTTTGAGTCTTCATCGCAATACATCAGTGAGCCACGTATTCCAATTCTAATTCCCATTTTAACTAATAGGTTGTTACCTTTTTTGGTTCAAGTGCCCAATCAAATCCAAGCTGGTGGGAGAGTTTACATTGACTCCACAATCCGGAAGGACCGCTATCCCCTTCCATTCATAGATCCAATGCATGGAAGTTTTAAGGAGCATGTTGTGGAGGATGTACCCCTTCATGTTATTGATCCTAGTGCAGCTTAAATAGAGGTATCGTCCGGCTGGAAGACGTTAAAGCAAGCGCTTCGTGGGAGGCAATCCATGTATTCGAATCAAGAAACGATGGAATCTTCAGCACCTACAACTAGATTTGCTCTCTTTTACCCTTCTCTTTATTGTTTTTACTTTTCCATGATTGTCTTGTTTGCTAGTTATCTTTTATTGCTTTCTTGTTTAAGTTTATTTTTGAAACATTGAAGGCAATGTTCGGTTTAAGTGGGGGGGGGGTAAATAGATTGCTTTTCATGACATATTTCTGAATTTCACCACCTATCACTGCTAATATTGTATTCACTGTTTTAAAGTGTTAATTGTGTGTCATAAAAAATCTTTTGAAAAAAAAAATCGAAAAAAGCTTGAGAAAATACCAAAAAGAGTTGTTTTTGTTGCTTGTTTGTGTCTTAGGGTACCTTCCAACACAATGATAAGGATTTGGTTTTTACTTGCATGATTGTTAAAGAAAGTTACAAACATGGGTGGAAGTTTGATATGCTCTTTGGTTAATACTTAGTTGTAGTTGTCATTTAGGAATTCACATGTAATCACAAAGAAAAAAATCAATTTTTGTAACTTGCTTGAAGGAAGAAACTCAAACTAATGCTACAACCTTGTGAGACTTGAGCCTATTCTTTGTTTAGAGAGTTATTAATCTGTGATATTCTTGTTTTCTAAAGTCGTTGCATGATCTCATTATTTCTTTGCTTGGTTGCTACTTAGAATGCTTTTTCATCATTTTAGTTCCAAATACTAGAACTCATGCCCGTTTCATTCAAAGCATAAAATTGATTGCATAGCAAATAACAAGATGAAGTTGTTTAGTTACCACCAGAGCCAAAAAGCCTTATCCCTTGCATATGTATTGTAGGTTTAACCCCATTGAGCCTTATTTAGCCTATTTTCATTGTTAGCCTGCATTATCCCTACCTAGCCTAGTATACGAATATCCATACCCTGGTTCTTAAAGAATGGTGAAGCATGACTTATTGGCAATTCCTTTTGATTTACGATTTGCAGAGTGTGGGGGAAGAATTTGTTCTTTTGAATCCAATGAAGTAGTGTGTATGTTTCAAAGAAAAGAAAAAGAAATAGAAAAAAAAAAAAAAAGATTGAAAAAAAAATTGAGAAAAGAAAAAAAGAGGTTGAAAAAAAAGTGAGACTAAGTTCGTAAGTGTTGGTTGCTGAAGAAGGGTCTAAAAATGTGAATCTGACCTTAAAGTTGTATGAATCTCCCCTTTGTGTTTAAAGTTGGGTGCTGCAATCAAAAGTTGAATTCTAAGTGTTCATTTCATTACTTTGCTTACTATCACTTTAAGAACCTTTGTTTGTCCTTAACCTTTCTTTGTTAGCCAATACCTTAGCCCCGTAATAACCCTTATTCTTCTATCTTGATTGTTATGTTATTCAATATGTGGAGTTTGAAATTGGTATGAGCATATGGAATCCCTGGTTCTCGCTTCTAAGTAGTGGCATTCCGTTCATGAGATCATATATATGTTTGTATTAATAATTTCAGAAAGTGCCTTCTTTGTTATAACATATGTGAGTGCTAGTTTACATGTTTACATCAATCTTCTCACATATACTTAGTATAGGGAGTGTAGTTAGAAAATCTGTGTGAAAATAGAGAGTATATCCGGTGAGGAATTGAGTGAATTTTCTAAGGTAGGTTACTACATTCAAATGTTGTTTTAATTGATTAAATGCAAGGTAGTGGTTATTGCGGTTAAGGAAAAGCTCAAGAGTAAGGATGGCTAAAATCTATGTAAGTAATGATTTCTAATGAGTCATATTTCATTGGAAATCCCTGAGGCAATTGTTGGAAGGTTTAGGTTTTGTTTTGTTTTCTTTGTTTTGCTCGGGGACTAGCAAAAGCTAAGTGTGCGGGAATTTGATAGGAGCATATTTATGTGACTTTGTTATCCTATTTCTTTGCATTTACTTAGTTAATTTCCATTTATTATCGAAATTTAAGTTATTTTTGTATTATTGTAGGTCCAATTGGTAAAGATGACAATAAATGGCTAAATGGAGCAATTTGGAGCAGTTTTGGACTTGGATTGGATAACATGCGTGGAGAGCATATGGGCTGGACTTTGTTGGTGTTTAAATGGTGCTAGACATGTGCTAAAATCTGGAGAAATTAAAGTTGAGGCTTGGAAGACAAGGAATTACACAAGAAAGAGGAATCCTAGTTGGAGAGGAACATTATCTTATCCAACCTCATCCAAACTTATCTCATCTTATCCAGTCTTATCTTATCTTATATAACCTTATCCAACATTATCTCATCTTAGTTCTAGCTGCAATAAGAGTCTTTATCTTATTCTAAATACTTCCCATCTGAGTTTAGGAGTCATAATCCATTCAAACACCCTAATCCTTTTTCCCCTTGGATTCAGCTGTGCCATTTGCCCTACATAAACAAGTTATGCCGATATGTGAGCCTCATCAAGAATCTCTTTCTTCAACGCCTCATTGTCCTTGGGCACAAATAGCCTATTTCCCATCATTAAGGCTTCATCTCTCCAGATCTTCAAATCTCGTCTCCACCCATCCAGTACTTATTTCTTTGGACGCACACTGTTGATCAAGCTCCTAAGCTTCCCTAACCATATCCACCAAAACAGGTCTAACTTGGAAGTGTGCTAGCAAGGCTCCCTGTGGATCTGGTGTCACGATAACACCAGTTTCTCAAAGAGAATACAATAGCAGAACATGGATAGCTCGAAGGGAGGCAAGCTATCTATAAGGTTTCTGACTAAGTGCATCCGCTATGACATTAGCGTATCCAGGTTGATACTTGATAGTGTAGTTGTAATCACTAATGAGTTTCATCCACCTTCTCTGCCTTAAGTTTAGCTCCTTCTGGGTGAAGACATATTTCAAACTCTTGTGATCAGTGAAGATGCGGCATTTCTCACCGTACAAGTAATGTCGCCAGATTTTTAGAGCAAAAACCACTGCTCCGAGCTCCAGGTCATGAGTGGGGTAGTTTTTCTCGTGAGTTTTGAGTTTCCTGGAACCATAGGTGAGGACTTTCCCTTGCTGCATTAGAACACAACCCAATCCCGACAAAAATGCATCACTGTAAATCTCAAACTCACCACCATTATCCAGAAGAGCAAGGACGAAGGGGGCGTGAGTAAGACGTTCCTTAAGCTCCTGAAAACTCCATTCACAATGCTCATCCCACATTGAATTTGACCCCTTTCTGGGTCAACTTAGTAAGAGGCAAGGCGATTGTTGAGAAATCTTGCACAAAACGTCGGTAATAGCCAGCCAACCCTAGAAAGCTCCCCACTTTAAAAAGCTCCCCTCAGTAGAAACCACATGCCCGAGGAAACTGATTTAGCCAAAATAGACATTTACTAAACTTTGCATATAGCTGATGTTTTCTCAACCTCTCTAACACCAATTTCAAGTGTTTCTTGTGCTCAGTATTACTGCCAGAGTAGATCAGGATGTCATCAATGAACACAATCATAAACTGATCCATATACAGTTTGAAAACTTTGTTCATCAAATCCATGAGAGCAGCGGGTGCATTGGTTAGTCCAAAAGGCATAACACAAAACTCATAATGTCCATACTTAGTGCGAAAAACGGTCTTCGATATATCTTCGTTCCAGATTAGTAGTTGGTGATAACCTGAACGAAGATTGATCTTAGAAAACACCTAAGCACTCCTCAGCTGGTCAAACAGATCATCAATCCAAGGTAAAGGAAAATAGTTTTTCACCGTCACCCGATTTAGTTACCTGTAGTTAATGCAAAGTCTCATCGACTCATCCTTCTTTCTGACAAACAATACAGGAGCCCCCCATGGAGATATGTTGGGATGGATGTAACCTTTATCCACGAGCTCTTAAAGTTGAATCTTCAATTCTCTCAACTTCACTGTTGCGATTCAGTACGGTGCCAAGTAAATAAGGTTAGTACCTAGAAGTACATAAATGGTGAATTCGATTTCCCTCGTAAGTGGTAACTCCAGTAAATCCTTAGGAAACACATCGGTGAATTCATTCACCACTGTCATATCTTCAGGACACAAAGAAAGTTCATCCCGCTCGACTATGTGTGTTAAGAATCCCACACAACCCTTATGTAATAACTTAGTTGTCTGGATGACATAAATGATACTATTCGGAAGGATCCACCGCTCACCTTGAAATGTGATCAACGGTCGTCCAGGTTGATTACATGTCATAAATTTCTCCTTACATCCGACATAAGCATGGTGCCTGGATAGCTAATCCATTCCCAAGATGACATCAAACTCCGCAAGTTAGAAGGGAATTAGCCTCTAAAATTTCCCCTTCAACAATAACCAGGCAATCCTTAAAATCCCACTGTGCATAGAAAAGATCTTTGGTGGCATTTGTATGAACATATCAAATTCGAGTGATGTAGGTAGCAGATCAATAAGCCGTGCAAATGGTGGAGATACAAATGAATAAGTGGCACCCGAATCAATCAGAACTCTAGCTCAATTACCACAAACAGTAACATACCAGTAATAACTCTAGGGTCCTACTCTGCCTCCTGATAAGTTATGGCGTTGATATGCCCATGAGCTTGACGTCCCGATCTACTATTATGGCTGCTATAAGTCTTATGACCATGATTGTTACGGCCCACTCTTTTATCTTGAGCACAACTACTCAAAGCAATTCCAGAATATTGTGGCTATTAAGCAGAAAACTGGGTACTCTGATTACTACTGCCACCATAACTCTGAGTTTCGCCATAACTTTGGTTACTCAGATTACTGCTCCCTTGTAACCCAAACCAAAAACATAACTCTCTAATGGGGGCGCCGAAGGGCAATCATGAACATAGTGCCTCGTGCCACCACACATGTGACACGTGGCATAATTCACCTTGTAATCTCTTTGATAACGCAAACCAAGCCGCGACTGCTGGAGTAAAGTGGCTGAAAGATTGCCTCACTGACTTACTACCTGAGCCCTCACTGGATGATCCCGAACCCTGACCCTGTCGCTTGAAAGACTGAGAGTGTCTAAGGCCAAAGGGATGAGAAGAAGTATAAGGCTCCTTCATACTGTAGGATCGAAATCCACGACCCCGCTGATTCTGGTTTGGATTCCGAGGCTGGTTCTGACTTTGAGGTTGATCTTAGTTAAGTTTATCCCATCTCGATTGTTCGATCCTTAAGGCTGCTTCAATCATATCCTCGTAGGATTTATGCCTCTATGGAGCCAGAAGCTTGCAATAGTCCGAGTTCAAAGTAACCTGTAGCTGAATCATCATCTCCTGCTGGTTCCCATAAGTTCTCTCATGGTGTCTGGACAGGCATTGAAAAGTGCTATCAAACTTTGTAATGATTAGATCACCTTGGAGAAACTCTAAGAACTCCTGTCTCTTCCTCAGCTAATAACCAGGGCTCAAAAAGTGTGCGTTGAAGAGTCTCCTGAATGTGGCCCAAGTCATCAAAGCATTACATGGACGAGAGCTTGTCGTTGACTTCCACCAAAACCTCGTGTCCCCCTAAAGAAAGTAACCAGCGGTATTCGCCCATTCAAATGTTGGACATTTCATGCTCTCTAAGGTATCCTCTATCTTTTCCAACTAATCCTCAGCCTCCTCGCAAGCTCCAACTACCTTAATTTTCGTAACACCGTGGCTACGAGCAATCTCTATATATGTACGACTCGGCCTGTTACTACCAGGAAAAACATTCTGTAAAGCGGAGGTCAACTGCTAAATTCATCCCATTAAACCAGAACGAGGTCGTCAAGGTACATTCCCACCAAGATGGTTCATAATTTTGATAAAAGGCAAACAAGATTTAGAAAGACGAAAGATTATGGTTATAAGAAAGCTTATGGTTGTCAAATGGAAGAATGAAGTCCTAAGTATGCTCTGATACCAATCTGACATGCCCCGATGCCGATGTCCGGAGGACATCGGGATAGCTACATGCTAGCTGACACCCAAGGGTGACGTAAGCCATTTAATGAACGCATATGCTAAGAACATGTAAAACATGCGTATAAATTTCGTTCAAACTACATAAAATAATATACTAATATTCAACTGCCAACAATGATAAAGATAGTGATAGTGCATGACATGTTCAAAGCATACATCAAATTTAGAATACAACAGAATGTGCCATTACAATGATGTTAAAGCAGAGATGATGGCATGATATCACTGGTAGGAGAATGCCTCGTAGCTCGGATCGTAAGCCTCGTTCCTATGTCCTAAGGGGTGTAAAACAAACATGTGTGGACCAAGTTGGTATATATATAATATTGAAATAGTTATCAACATACTAACCCCCAAAGTTTTATGAAAACTCAATAGTATAATATGTAATAGGTTTTCTGAAAACCCTAGCATGCCATAAATAGTGTGCTAAGCAATGGTATCATAGCAGCCCGTAGTACTAATATCTCCTGGCCTGAAGCTAACAACTATATCTCCCAGACTGAAGCCAATAACTATATCTCCCAACACGAGGCCAATAACTGTATCTCCCGCTCGAAGCCAATATACAAGTATCTTCGCCCATAGGTAGAACAGTGACCACTAGATAAGCACAAAAACATTGAACATACTATTTCCAACATAAATACATATATCTCAAAAACATCTTCATAACATATTGTCATCCATCATATATACTACAAAGAAGTGTAAAAACATGTTCATAAATAGTATATAGTCATCCATCATATATACTACAAATAAAATACGTTCGATAAAGAATGGTATTCCAAAATATTCTTAGTAAAGCAAGATAGTGCAACCTAATTTACTCGTAAAACGTTTCATAAAACGTAACCATTAAATCATGCTTTTCATGTATGCATTTCTACTATTAAAACATGTATTTTAGAAAGGGTTCACTCATCAATACTCTATTGTTGAAGAGCCATACGAAATAGGAATGATAGAATGGTCGCTAATAAATGCACCTAAGCACATAAATGGTCCAATTAATAAAATTATACTTAAACGATTGAATTTTGGAAAATGGACATCAAAAACGGATCCAGGACGTCGAAATTAGCCTAGGAGGGGTCTGACCGAAACCCAAAAAAGTCAATAAAAAGTTAACATTGACCGATCAACTGACAACGATCAAAGTTAACGATCAGCGTTGATCGAAGTCAACGGGTCCGGGTCAACCAGGCCTAGGGTTTGGGTCAGACCGGTTCAATAGGTTGGGTTGGGGCTTAAAGGGCTTTGGGTTTCTAATGGGCTTAGGTTTGAAGGCCCGACCCAAAGCTCTAGGCTAAAGGGCTTGGGCTCCGGTTGTGGGTTGATCGACCCGGTTTTCGTCGAGAACGAAGGCGGAGCCTCCCGAGCTTTGATCAACAGCGATTTGATGACTTAATATATGATCTACCAATTAAAATGACAACAAAGACGAGAGGGAGGGTTTCTCACCTTCAATTCGTCGTGAAATGGTCGGACTTTGAGCTCAAACACCACGGCTCACCGAAAGAGTTTTGGGTGGACTCTGGGTGTCCCGTGCTTCACAGAGACGAGGGAGGAAGAGGGTTGACACCAGTGGTGATGGTGACACAGTCGTCACCGTTCGTTTGTCAACTTAGGTGTGTGGGTGGTTGGGTGCAATCGAGGAGAGCGAGAGAGGGTTCTGTGATAGTGAGAGAGATCCGAGAGTGAAAGGGTGAGTGCTCGAGGAGAAGAGAAAGAATGAGAGATAATGTGAGGGTCTGCCACGTGGCAAGCAGGGAAATAAGGAGAACTAGAAAAGGAATCCAAAAACAAAGGATCCGGATTGGGTAAGGTTAGGGACAGAAAGGTAATTTCATTATTTTTATTTAAAATTTGTGAAATTACACTTAATTTTAAGGGTGGGGTTTCATAAATCTTCTCTATGTCCAACCACCTTTTTGTTTGTTTCGGAAATTCGTTCCCATTTATTTTTTGTCATGAGTGAGCGGTTGAGATTTAACTAAATAAACTATAGTTGAATCTCAACCTTTCCGTTTTCTAAAATAATGCGCAGGTGTGCCTTGATCCAGTCTGTCTCACCTTAGAGCTCAGTCAAATTGCAACTTTGTTAGATTAATATTAACACAACTGTGAATATTATACCTGATAAACAAATTGTGTTTGTTGTGTTCATGTTATCAGTTATCAGTTATCTTAACGGGCTGCCTTGTGTCAACTCGTAGGTCACGAGTATAAAAATTAAAACTCGAGTCTGTTCACACAGCTCAACTTGTATCACTCGTTAAGATTTTTTTTATTTTTTTTATTTTTGGCTAGAATCAAACTTAAAGTTTAACTTAAAAGGGACAACAAAAGGCGAAAAGATTCAAATATAATCTTGTGATCGTGCACTAAAGAAAAATTATTTGTTTTTCTTAAGATTAAAAAGTTAGTGACAAGGATTGTAGGAATAAGTTTGATATAACTTATTAAAGAGGAATATGTCTGACTATTAAAATAGTTAAAGCAGTTCCATCGGAGGTGGAATAGTCCAGCACCCAGTCCAAAAATCAGGTTGACACCCTGTCAATTCACTCCAACCAAGCAACTTGCCTGGCACCTAGCCCAAGCTGGTCTCTGGGCCAGCCCAAAATTGACTGACCGATGAGTTGAGCTATTTTCCTGGTGCGTGTAGCTCACTCGCGAGTGGGCACAAGTAGGGGACAAGGGTGCAGGTGGCGGGGCCTTCTATCAAACCACTTGTGCTTCACCAGGAAGGAGGCGACGCGGCCCTCTCAATGCCGTTGGATTTCCAACGGCTAGTTTTTGAAGATTGTTGGATTTCCAACGGTAAAAAAAAAAATTTAAGTTGACTTTTAAAATGGACCGTCGATCACAGATCAACGGTCCGCGTTTTTTCACTAAAAATAAAAATAAAAAAAATAAAAAAGGCCCAATAGTCAGAATTATGAACGTTGGCCACGTGGCAACGCCTTGGCTCTTAGATTCGAATATTTTTCAAATCCAACGGTCCAGATTAATTAACTATATTAAAATATTAAAATTATGAAAAAATATAGAAAAATTATTAAAAAATACAGAAAATTTTTAAAAAATTTATTTTTTTTCTTCTATAAATACCTAACCCTCATCTTCCTCCTTACACCACGTTTCAATATTTTCTACACTTTCTACCAAACCTTTTCATATACATTTTGTGTGAAAAAAATACCAAAAGGCTCATCCTTAATTTTTTTTGTCCATATACACCATGCATCCCTACGTCCATCTTCATTGTTTTCAAATCTTGAGTTTTTTTACAATGTCTTCTTCAAGGAGAGTGCATAAACAATTTGTGGAGCAACAGAAAAGATTGTTGGCATAACAAGAAGAATTGATCAATCTCGAGGAAGGTGGAGGTGGATATGAGGTTTTCGAAATGGATGAGGACTTGGATGATGACCATAGAAGGCAGATGGCCTCACATTCCCGCCGTGTCATGGAAGCTGTGGATCAGATAGCCAAACCTAGACGTGCCGCAAACTTCGATAGAAAAAGGGAAAAACGAGGTAAAGATCTTTTGGAAGATTATTTTATTCCCAACAGCGTATTCCCTGATCATGTTTTTAGACGTTGTTTTAGAATGCAACGAAGTTTGTTTAACAAAATCATGAGTGCTATTTGCAACCATGATCCATGTTTTGTGCAAAAAGATGATGCTTTTCGTGTTCTAGGTCTTCTTCCAAAGCAAAAAATTACGACTTTCTTGCGAATGCTTGCATATGGAGCATCTGCAGATCAAGTGGATGAGATCGCGAGGATGGGAAAAACAACTATTATGGAGTCCTTGATGCGGTTTTGCTCTGCAATTGAAGCCCTGTACAGCAATGAGTACCTCCGGACACCCACACCAAAGGACATGTGAAGGCTTCCGAGGAAGGGTGAGATGCGAGGCTTCCCTGGAATAATTGGAAGCATCGATTGCATGTAGTGGACTTGGAAAAACTGTCCAAGTGTGTGGCAAGGAGCTTATGGCGACAGAAAAGGAGTCAAAAGTATCATTTTGGAAGCAGTGGCTTCATTTGATACATGGATTTAGCATGCTTTTTTTGGTGTTCCAGGAGCTCAGAATGACCTAAATTCCTTGCTCAATCTCCAGTGTTCGACAATCTGCTGCAAGGAAAATCGCCGAGATGCACATATTGGGTTAATGGCACTAAATACGACAGAGAATACTACCTTGCAGACGACATTTACCCAAGGTGGTCTACATTTGTCAAAACAGTGCCACATCTATAGACTGAAAAAGAAAAACACTTCGCAAAATGTCAAGAGGGGTGTAGGAAGGATGTGGAGCATTGTTTTGGTATTCTACAAGCTTGTTGGGCGATTGTCAAGTCTGCTGCTAGAATGTTTGATGTCGAGGCTCTTCGATCCATCATGATGACATGTATTATTCTCCACAACATGATTGTGGAAGATGAGTATGATTATGATGCCATCGATGAATATGAGCCGAATTCGATGAACAACTCAAGAACACGTATTTACTGTGCTCATGACCGGACCGAAGATCCCATACAACACGAGCCATTGGAACAGGATGACGTTATAATGAATTGATCGTTCAGCGGTACACTGATGTGCAAGAGCCATACTAGCACATAACCTACCAGAATGACTTGATTGAGCACCAGTGGGGATTGCAAGAAGGTGAAGATAATTAAAATAAGCTTGTGGTTGAAGAATAAAGTGTATTTGACGAGTTTATGTAATTTTATTTTAGTGTGTTTTTTTTATGAGTATGTAATTTTATTTTAGTGTGTATTTTTTTTAAGTTTATTTGAATTTTATCTGAAATTGGTTAAAAATCTTATTCGAAAAATAAAACTATTTTTTTATTTATTCTTTTTAAAAAAGTATAAAATATTTTAAATGGGTTGGGTGCCGGCGCATGTTTTTAGGGGTGGAGATGCTTTGGCCTATTACTGTTCACTTGAGTGGATAAATGCGCTGGGTGCTGGTGCAAAGTCTTTAGGGGTGGAACTGCTCTTATGTTCTCAATGGGTTGAAATGGATACTCATGAGTGAAACTAAACTGACTCGTTAATTAAAGGGTCACTAAATAAACGATCTGTTAGTGTAAAATATATCATTATACTAAAGGTGGGGAATTTGAACCATATCATTGTTGGTCCAACCTCTCTCTATAGATAATATCGTTTGTTAAAAAAAAAAATGTAGACAAAACTGACTCGTTAATTAAAGGGTCACTAAATAAACGATATGTTAGTGTAAAATATATCATTATAGTAAAGGTGAGGAATTTGAACTGTAACAGCCTGTCCCGGACTTTTCGTACCGTATGGGTGAAATGATGGTTTTGCCCCTAGTATATTTGTTTCGTTGTGTGGTCGTTTTTGGGTTTTGATTGGTTGATTTTGGACCACACACATACCCACACTCATTTCCTCTCTCTCTGCCCTGTCCCGAGACTCCCTCTCTCCCTTTCCTATCCTTTTCGTACGGACAACACCACAAACCCTTGAAATCGTCACGGATCAAGGAAACAAACTACATATTTGTGCTCGTGAGGTCCTTAGGAGTTCAACCATACCCATTTCAGGTAAGGATACCTTCGTTTTCACGTCAAACTCGAGATCCCCGATTTTGGTCACTATTCATGCACACGTTAATTCTTATGTTTTTGGGAATTTCAAGCTTGTAGGAAGCTTGGTGAGGTTCTTAGGAGGCTCAGGGTGGTTCATTTGAAGGTTTTGGATGTCGGGATAGTGAGTTGCAGGTTTGGCCGGAGTTGGTGGTGTTTTCCCAGCGAGATTCCGTTGGTTTTAGTGCTTGAAAGTGGTAAGGATTTGTTCCTCTTGTTGTAAGCTTCATTTTGGTACCAATTTTGTGAAATTTGGTTGAAAAATGAAGGATATATCAAGTTTAGAAAATTTCCCAGTTTTCCGGCGCCGACGACGGCGCCGAAGTTGGCCGGAGAAGATGACGAAATATTCCATCAATTTGGACGGAATATTCTAACGGCGTTAACGGAATCAGTTAGATTTAACGGAATATTCTTGACGGCATTAACTGACGTCGTCAGTGTACCAGGCACATGCCTGCGTGTGGGGGCGCATGCAGCGTCGAAAAATTATTTTAAAAATATGGGGATGTTCGTGAGATTGAGTAGATCACGTTGGTGTATTCATACACCCCATTTGAGTATTGTATGGGAAGTTATTTCGTAATGTTGGTTATGTGCTTTAAAATTTACGTTTTTATAGTTGTTTCGCATATAGGTGAGACCTATCCTGAGGACGAGCGCGGTCACTCGAGGCAAGGGGGTTACGACCCTTCTACATACCAGTGAGTGGGCTTTTGGTTTTTCGTATATACCTAGATACTTATGTTTTTCCCAGAAAGTGAAATGAAATGTTTATACATTTATATGCCATGCTTTATGTTTGCCCATTTAATTATGCATTATTAGTTGCATATAAATATGTGTGTTGATGCTGCGGACGCACAGGTAAGTGCTAGGTGAGTTATGGTTTATGTTTATGTTCAGTAATGATTTAAGATGCATAGAGAGCTCATAACCTGCACCCCCAGTGTTAGTGCTCCCGCCCAGAGTAGGGCACAATCCTTTATGTGGTGTTCACCTCCCGCACCACACGCTCATCTTGGATCCAAGTTAGGTGCACAGTCCTGTCGTATAGACCACTATAGGTGGTTCCGACTCGTAGGTGACCCGCAATTATTCGCCCAGTCTTCAAGTGATCGTAGCACTTGAGCATACTTATTATACACTCAGTCCTGTCATACATACCACTTTAGGTGGTTCCGACTCGTGTGCAGGTATAGTTAGTGAGTTGGAGATTTGAGCTCTAAATTCAGCCGTACAGATCACGTTAGGTGACTCCGGCTAACAGATTACATGGCGTTGTTTGGCATTACCTGAGTACTTGCATTTTATTTCGAGGCATTTGGCATGGCATATTTCTGAGCATGACTTATATATATATGTATATTCTATTTTTCTGGGAAGTATACAGGTTTTACGGTGAGGGGTTAGAACTTTGTTTATGAAATGATTTTTTTTGAAAAGCTTTGTTTTTGCCCGCTCACGCTTTCTGTTTTGCGCCCCTCCAGGTTCTAGTTTGGCTAGCACTTTTGGTGACTCCCCAGAGGATTTTCTCAGCTTATCTGACAGATTATCACCAGTGTAGGACCACCTTTGGGTGTGTTTATTTAGTGTTGTTTTTCCCGGACTGCACTAGGTCTTCCGTGCTCTGAACTTTGTTTCTCACACTTACACTTACGCTTGCACATGTATGTTATTTACTTTGTGTATAGGTTTGTTTTTATTCGTACTTTTATTATTGTTTTTTAGCTTCCGCACTGTGCATATGGTTATGTCACTTCCACGTGACGGCCAGCATGACCTGATCTCGGTCGGGGTGTGTCATGAACCATATCATTACTGGTCTAACCTCCCTCTGTAGATAATATCGTTTGTTAAAAGAAAAAAAAGAAAAAATTGTAAGACAGACCCATTTCATCCCGAATCCATTAAAGCTAAAACCCAAATTTGAAGTTTTCAAATCTGTCCTCTTGCGAAACACACCTTTGAAAGTTTGACGGATCAATTTGTGACAAAAAAAAAATGTTTCAGGGAGTAAATTTGGACAAACAAAGAAGTTATTAGGCAAATTTGAATTTTTGAGAAATCCCCGGAAAAAAGCAGTGCGTTCATGAGCATTCGTCCTGCTTTTCGCCGCCTGGACATATAACCTTGTACAATCTTCTGGCTCTCAGAAACTTCTTATTTCTGGCCCAATTTTTCCGACTCCTCCGTCGAAACAATAACTTCTCTCTGAAACGCCGCCGCCGCAGCCGTAGCAGAGAGAAAGAGAGAGAAGAGAAGAGTTTCTAATGGCCACAACCGCTGTCAACTTAGCTCTAATAAACCCGTCGACTTTGTCTGTTCCAAAGTCTCCAAATCCTTGAAATCTTAGGGTTTTCACTCTCAGATGCTCCTCCGCCACATCAAACTCTGTCCCAGGTACTGCTGCCTCTCTTTCGTTGCCCTCATTGTTTGAATTGTTGTATCTCATTGTACCAGTTTTCCTAAAGTGTGAATTATTATTTATTTTTTTTCCTTAATCATGTTTAATTTACTGACAGTAATTATATTGAAAGACGAGCAGAAATTATGGATTTATTTGGTTAAACAATCCACAAGTTAGTTATTTAGATATGAAATTACTATTCTTTTGTTCAGCCTACATGTTTTAGATGAGTAGACATTAATTAAAACTTAAAAATTTAGGCATTATATGTATTGGACACAAATATCTAAACCCTTTTTCTCCAATTGGTAATTATAATTTTAAACATTTATATAGAAATTTCAAGTTTATTAGCATCGTGTGGTAGAAAAAATCTGAAACTTTGACACGAACTATTTGATAGACTCCCGAACATCCTCCAATTGGAATCCACATGTCTACATTAAAAATATAAATCAAAGTATCAAAATCTCACCAAACTAATAACCAAAGCATACTAAGAATAGGATATAACATATAATATGAAATTGCTTCATCACCGTGCTTTCTAATTCCTTACTAATACAGGTTTTTTCATGCGGTAATGCTTTTCATCTATAAGACTGAACCGTCCCCTCCCCAATGTTATACCATAAGTGTTCCACAACAGAATCTGTGCATGCTAGTCACTTAGTTTTTGATCTCGTCATTTGGTTTTACTTCTATGATTTAGGTTTGGCAGAAACACCATGGAAGACTTCGGATGCTAGACTTGTGCTTGAAGATGGTTCAATCTGGAGGGCTAAGTCATTCGGTGCTTCAGGAACTCAAGTTGGTGAAGTTGTTTTCAATACATCCATGATCGGGTGAGATGACTTATAAATGGTGCATTTCCCAGCAATTTATCTTAAAATGTCAATTGGTTACTTTTCTTTTCTCTTCGTGGTTTTTAGCTGCTACACAACCTTTTAGCTTCCAAAACAAGGGTCCTCTTATTCAACTTGAGCATTAAATTCACTTACCAACTGTTTGCTAGCCTCTCCGAAAGCTATCATAATGTCAAGTTATTTCGGAAATTGCCCACTTGTTACGGTATCCTTTCCTTTTCCTGATTTGGTTCATTCATTACTAAAACAAAAGGTATGGAATTTGAGTCAGTATTGTGGTCTATTATTTTCTTTCACGTGCTCAGGGTTCGATTCCTCACGGTGCTTATGTAAATATTTGCTAGAGTTTTCTGCCTCTCAAAGATTGTAGGGTTTGGCATGAGGACCTAATTTGAATCTGAGTGTGGGACCAAGTTTGAGGGATTTCTGGGTATTGTAGTAAAGAAAAAAATATTTTTGTTCCCTAGGTTTTAGGAATATGGAGAGGTTGGTTCACACGTCATGGCATTTTTTTATTTCACAGAATAGTTGATTCTTCATGTCATCATACCTGGATGTCATTACCTTGGTTCTTACTCCTGCTTGGTGAACTACATGCACCTACTAAGAAATGATCCTGTAACTCACCCACCACCCTTGTTATTAAGGGAAAGGAGGGTTTTGTTATGCCTGAAAACCATAGTTGCTTGTTCTTATCCAAACTAAGTACATCCACATACACTTTACACAGTTGTGAATGTTCTTCTAGGTTTGCGATGTATATGCTTCTATGCATGCTGTCTATTAGTCGGATGACTACGTGAGTCAGTCAGATAATGTTTGAGCTATTATGAATCTGAGTACAATCTGGCCAATGATATGAAATGTTGTATACATCTTATGTCTCTCTCCCATCTGAATCTAAAGATAATAATTGTATTTTTTTGTGTTACATTGGAGGGAGTCAAGCCCTTGCCGTCTTAATTCTAACCCATGTAGCCTTCCTCATCACTTGAGGTAACCCCAAGGGTATAAAAATAAGGGAAATTTTATTTGGACCCAACTTTTCTATCTCTACACCCAACTAATATTTTCTCTTCTCTGAACTTCCAAATTTTCCCTTAAATAATAAACATTGAAGTTTTCTTTGTGTCTCTAAACCCAAACCCTACGACCACCACTGCAGGCCTCCATTATTTCTGACGAACCGAACTCAAACGCCAGCAAGCCTAAAATCGACAAATCAAGAGTGGAGAACAAGTGGTGTAGGAGTCCTTATGTGAATCTTAAAGCAAACTTAAGTTGCAAAAGCCCTTTTTTTATTTCAATTGACATAAGGACCTTGGGTTATGAAATCCCCTCCACATCATATGCATAAGCCCTTTTTCTTCACATATTGATTTACGGAAAGGAAATTAATACTATTATTCTCATGAAAAGTGGGAATGCCAAGGAAAGAGATCCTCTCCAGTTCCACACCGACTTTTTTTCTTTTCCGAGTAGTTTTTTTTATTTTGAGAAATCTTTTCCAAGTAGTGAGATCCAAGGGAGAGAAAACAAGAGCATCAATGGTCGCAATGCTTGTATTGGGTTCCCTGGAGAAAATGAAGGTGTAGTGGTGATGTGGGTGTCAATATAAAACCTTTAATATTTATTTTCTCATTCTTATTTATTTAAGGGCAAATTTGAAAGTTTAGTCAAGAAAATTTGTTAGTTGGGTGTAGAGATAAAAAGGTTGGGTCCAAATAAAATTTCTCTAAAAATAATCAGACTTTGGGTGACGAAAATCAGTGCTTGCATGAATGGAAGTGGTCACCACATCTTTGGTTGGATATCAAAGTCTATAGAGTTGATAAGTTCGGCATGATCATACATGAATTGAAGTCTGATATATGGCCATTCTATATTTATATGCAGGTATCAAGAAATTCTTACAGACCCTAGTTATGCTGGTCAGTTTGTGCTGATGACGAACCCACATATAGGAAATACTGGTGTAAATTTTGGTAGGTGGATTTTTTTTCATGTTAAAAATTATGTTGACTTGGCTTCGTTGAATTCTCATATTGATGGGTTCCTATCAGCTGACGAAGAATCAAGCAATGCTTGCTTGGTGGTCTAGTGATCAGAAGTTTAAGTATCAGGTACGCTTCCTTTGTAATTTTGCTGAATGAGCTGTGCTCAGTTATTTCAATCAATTGGTTTTGTTAATTGTTTTGGATGTTTTTCAGTACTTCAAATTGGAGATGTGCAGAAACTCTTGGAGATTATTTAGCGGAGAGGAATATCATGGGAGTTTGTAAGTTCAACCATGAGATTAAATTTGAAGGCTCTGAGATTTTGAATCATGTTAATTTGTGTAATATGCTTTTTCTGTGTAACTTCTAACTTTTGCTTTCGATGCTGACTGATTATACAACAGATGATGTTGACACGCGTGCTATCACCCGCAGATTAAGGCAAGATGGAAGCCTTATTGGTGTTTTGAGCACAGAAGAGTCAAAAGAAGAGAGGAACTTTTGGAAATGTCTCATTCGTGGGATATTGTTGGTAAGAATCTCATGCAGTTAGTTAAAGAAGTTTGTAAGTACTGCACATGTAAAAGTCCATGCTTGAATATAATTTTGTAGGGGTTGATTTGATAACTGGTGTCACATGCAAGGCCCCTTATGAATGGGTTGATAAAACAAATTCAGAGTGGGAATTTAACTACAAAGGAAGAGATGGAGAGGCTTTTCATGTAAGTTCACATTAAGTTCTGTTTGAATTTTGAATTACTACGGTATTGCTTTGCCGTTGGCATGAGGTAGTTCAGTCATATTAATTCTTTTTCTACGGGTATTGAAGGTTATTGCATCTGATTTTGGAATCAAACATAACATACTTAGGCGCTTGGCTTCCCACGGCTGTAAAATTACTGTTGTGCCATCAACGTACTCTTCATCAGAGACCCTTACGAGGAAACCAGATGGGGTTATTTTTAGCAGTGGCCCTGGAGACCCGTCTGCAGTTCCTTATGCTGTTGAAACAGTCAAGGAGATACTTGGAAAGGTTCCTGTTTTTGGAATTTGCATGGGTCATCAATTGCTTGGCCAGGCATTAGGTGGTAAAACTTTTAAAATGAAGTTTGGTCACCATGGAGGAAATCATCCAGTCCGCAACCTTCGTACTGGACATGTTGAGATAAGCGCTCAGGTAACTAAAACATATAAGTCTGTTTTAAAAAGAATGCAGCAATGCTTGAAACTATGCCATATGAAATAAATTTTGAAGAACTAAACTGGCATAAACTGGCATCCTAAAGTAAGCATGCCGACGGGATAGGGCTTTAACTTGTGCTAGATTCTCCACCCCTGACCCTCTTCTGCTTCGTTTCTAGGCAAGTTAAGGTAAAGCACATCTATGAATTAAACTTTTATCTCTACATTTTCTTGTGCCAGAATCACAATTATGCAGTCGACCCTGCATCACTTCCGGAAGGTGTAGAAGTAACTCATGTCAATCTTAATGATGGAAGCTGTGCTGGTCTTGCCTATCCTGCAATAAACATCATGTCTCTTCAGTACCACCCTGAAGCATCCCCTGGACCACGTGATTCAGATTATGGTAAATGTTTCTAATGACTGATAAATAAATTTCTATTTTACAATTAACAACTATGGAAGGTGCTTGCGGTTCTTTCTTTCAAAACCTTTCTAGAAATATGCACTTTTCCTAGCTAATGTTGTATTTAATAACAAGCTGCAAGGGGAGGTTAGAGTTCATAGCATGTCAATTTTTTCCCTGCGGCTTTTTACGGGCTAATTTTCTACGCCTACATACCTTATTTCATTTCTTTATAACAATGGTATATACTTACTGTATGACTTTAAGAAATCAATACTGAGGAAAGGAAACTTTGAACTGCAGCTTTTACGGAATTCGTAGAGCTGATGAAGAGAGTAAAAGTAAATGCATGAAGGCTATGCACCCGCTTTATTGATGGAAGGCATGCTTAAGGTGGCGAGGTTTAAAAGACAATCCACCTGCTGCTCGTCTCTATTTGATTAACAGGTGTTGCTTCAAGTGCAGAAGACTATTGAGGAGTATTCTTCCCCTTTTTCTTCCGTCGTGTTTTTGTTCATAATTCTGAACTTGTAGAAGATTATGTTGCTTAGACATCCGGTGCAATTTGTAAAACAGAACTCATGTCATAGAGTCGATAATTTTGGTTGGGGTTATGTTGTTTCTTTTCTGCCTTATTGGCGTTGAATACAGTGGTTATTCTATGACAGCAACCTAATTTGCAACCATACAAAACTGGTTATGATAGTTGGCACCCAAATTTGGGTGTCTGGTTTAGAAAATCAGATGGACCACATGAGCATATGGGTAGTATTAGTACCATAGTTGATATGTATGGTTGAGCAAACAGAGAAGGGATAAAATCGAAAAGAATTAGGGCTTGTTTGGTAACTATTTCGTTTTTAGTTATACGTAGAAGGAAAATATATGGGAGAATGAAAGAAAGAAGGAGAAGAACAAATGAAAGAGAGATGGAGGCGGGCGTTGAGAAGGGACATGAACCTCTTTATTTGGAAGAAAGTTCTAAAGTTGTTACTCAAAAGGATTATTGCTCTATATTATTGTGAGTTCATGGACTAATACTCATAAATTTTTAGTTTATAAACCAAAGCTGGAATTTGACCAAAATCTAAATATTAATACTCCAAGTAACTTCAAACATAAGGCACCATATTCATAAAATTGGAAGGGTTTTTTGGCATAACAAAGGAAATTGGAACTGATTTCTTCACTCTTTTTCTCCCTTGTGCAAATTATTTATTTTTCATGTGTGGATTAGAATTTTTCGAATGGAATTAAATAAAATAAGGATCAAACAACATAAATAAATACAAATGTGTAGAACGAAAAACAAAATTATGAAATAAATTTTCGTACAATTAGGGGGTTGGTTTGCATTGTATGAAATTTGAAGTGCGTTGGTGCGAGATGAAGCAGGAGATTAGTAGCACTGCACAACACCTGTTGCTAATAGGGGTGGGTTCGGTTTCATTCGGTTCGGTTTTTTGCCAAAATTGAAACTGAATCGAAACTTCGGTAGTTTTGGTTTGATTTTCTTTCGGTTTTTTTGGTTCGATTTTTTTCGGGTTGGTTTTGTTTGGTTCGGTTTCAGTATGGTTTGGTTTTTTATTTTATATTATAAAATTTGATCTTTTTTAATATGGAATTTAGAAAAAGGCTTACATTGGTAGACTAATAATAAGAAAATGGGGAAAGTGGGAAGGTAGTTGTACATTCTATCAACAATCTCAATTACCAAGAAAAATGATCATCGTATCCACTCAAAAAGCAAACACATATAGAAGCTCTTCCAAGTTCCAAAGCCTTCTAAAATTTTCCTTTATAACCAATGGAATATCCTCCGTAATTGAACCAAGTATGCTCCTCGAAAAAGCCCTAGGCTTAGTTTCAAACTTGGCAACAAAGTTTCACAAAAGAAACATCATGGGCATACATTCATAAAGTGCAAAAGACATTCGGTTTGGTTCGGTTCAATTCGGTTTCCGAACCTCCAAAATCGAAACCAAACCAATAAACTTCAGTTCAGTTCGGTTTTTCATTTTTCGGTTTTCAATTTCAATTCGGTATTCGGTCCCTTTTTTTTGGGTTTCGGTTTTTTGAACCTACCCCTAGTTGCTAATTTACAAATGTCACTGACAAACCTACGGGACGGTAAGCCGATGTGGCAAAGCAAGATGACTGAGATTAAATCATAAAGGTAATGCTAGGGACCCTAAATTTGTAGACAAAACATAGAGGTACACGACATGAGGTTGCCAACAAGCACATGCAGATGCAAGCTCTGTTAGGCAGACATGACAAGACAAGCTCCGCTAGGCAAGTACGACATCACAAGTTATGTTAGGCAGACAAGACAAGCGAGCGATTCAAGTGAACAATTCAAGCAAGCAATTCTAGCAAACATGCAAACAAGCAACCCAAGTGAACAAGCGAGCTAAACAAGCAGATTTCGACAAACAGACAAACAAATTCTGACAATAAACAAACGAGATTTCTATATCCCAATTGCAACAACAAATCAATCCAATTTTTCACCATGTACACAATGTCACTCGAGTGGTCACAACTCCAAGCACTCAAGCAATTGTTGTGGGGGCAACACTCCATATACACACTCAACAAAAGCAACCCTTCTAAAAAACAATTTGTATGGGTTCAATAATAAGCAAGTAGAAACCCAACAATTTTTTTTCCTTTTTTTCTTTCTTTTTTTTTTTCCTTCTTCTGGCCAAGATCATGCAACACATGGAATGGAGCAATCATGGTGCCATGTCAAATTTCAGAAGGGGATTTGTAAAACAACAATGGCTGGGTTGCAGGTGATGGGACAGTGTGGGTTGTACAGGTAACCAGCAAGGTAGGTTCGGGGTTTTATCAACAGCACTGGGTCGGATCAGCGAGAGTTTCTAAGTTTCAATTGAGTCTGGGCAGATGTGGGAGACAAGGTGATGCTTGTGAGGTAGCGAGGTGGTTCTGCCAAGCATGAGATCGTGGTGGTCTCATGTGGTACGAGCAAATTTGAAGAAGCAACAACGCACGAGTTTAGGGCAAACGAGCCCTGTAAGTGTGATGACGATGCAAGTCGAGCTGGGTTACAGGTTGTTGATGTGAAAATTAACTTGACACACAATTTAAACCCTATTGATGACAATTGTAGTAGATATGTAAGTAGGGATCGTTCTAGACTGGGGATTAACTAGGGATGCTAAAATAAGACTCAAAAACACTAAACTAGACTCTATAGACTCAAAACTAACTTAAAACATTTAAAACAACAACAAACAATAAAAAAGACTCAATTTCAGACCTAACAAGTGATTTGGACGAAAATAAGACTTAACTTGACTCAAAAGACTAAAAGAAAACAGATTTTGACTCAAATAACAAGACTAAATGAAAGGGGGATTGTTTTTGACGAATTTAAAACTTAAAACAAAAACTTTGTAGAAAACACTTTGTAAAAACGAATTTGAGTGAATTAAATGGGTGAAAGGCTAGTTAGAGGGTCCTTCTCCACACATGATATATGCATACAAACCAATTTCCAGTTATTATTTCTTTAGACTATAAATGACAACGCCCCAAGTTAGTTGTATCGCACACTAACCATCAGATTTCCTTATTTCATTGAATTGAATGAATACGCATTACAACCAAATCATCTTTTTCAAGTTCTTTATATGAAACGCATAACAAAGATACATATCAAAAGTCATTAAATTTTGTGAAAATCATAAGCATTGACAAGGCATTCATCACTATGAAACGCATGAGACTCATACCAAGGATTTACTTAACGCGATTGTGACTAGCATCCTCCACTACTTGTGAATATAAGTGAATAAATATTACATGAAACTCCCCTATACTCTAGCATCAAATTCATGCATGCAAATTAAGTGTCGGCCCTCAACCGACACACATAAACAAGTTTTAATAACTTAGATAAGCAAATCGCATTCAAGGCTTAAGAAACAATAACTGGATGTAATCTATTCATATAAAAGATATAATTAGGGCTTCGAATTCACCTCTAACTAAAAAGAAATTAGTTCCACATGTTCATCATAATTGAAAACCAAATTCACATAAACATTGAACTAAAACTAAGGATAGAAAGAACCAAGAAACGCTCCACACTCCAATGGCAAGCACGGCACTCCTTTGGATGGCAGATTGCACAAGTCCTTTTCTCCTTCCTTCCTTGCTTGCGGCACTAGGGTAATGTGGTGTGAATTATGGTGTTTGATGGCTGAATGTATGAATGAAAGTGAATGGATGGATTGAATGGTGCGACAAAGGCTTGTATTTATAGGGCTTAGACCCTATGGAAATCAAATTAGGGTGTGGTAGAAATCAGGTGGGAAAAGGTTTACACAATCCTAGGGGAAAATGACTAGGTTTCCACGGCAAAGACCAAGGAAGAATGGAAAAAGGATTGCAGATTCTAGAACTTCTAGAAGAAGGGAAAGCGCCACTTTTGTAGGAATTCTAGAAACAATGTGTTTTGTGGCAGAAATAGGACTTCTAGAAGGGATAAATGGCAGATTTCTAGAAGAACTTTGACTAAGGGGTGCGGCACCTTTGTTGGAGAGAGATTACAACTCCTAAACCTTCAAGGAATGGTATATATGCATCACATAAAGGATTAGGCTTCTAGAATCTGAGTTATGTGTTTAAATGTATATCTAATCCCTTCTAAATAGCTAGAATTAAGGCACAAATTGATTTGGATAAGATAAGATAGGATAAGGTTGGATAAGGTTCCTTATTTCTTACTCTTTCCTTATCTTCTTTGCATTTGAACTTCTTTCTCCGAATTTGTAACCTTTCCTAGCCTCTCTTGACTTCAATTTCGTCCATCCACTTTGCTCCATAGTTAAGCTATCCAATCCATGCCCAAAACTGCTCCAAATAGCTCCAAAATGCACTTTCTTGCCCATTTTGCAATTAGGACCTACAAACATACGAAAATAGCTTAAAGGACTATAATAAGTAGTAATTAACTAACTAAATGCAAGAAAACAACATAACTGAGTAGCATAAATATGCTCCTATCAGTTGTTAGATACCAATTCCTTACTAGTTCAACCTTAACCTTAACCTTGATGCAAGGAAGCTATTGTGGATAAATGGGAAGAAGAAGATAAAAGTTGTTTTTGTAAAATATTTTCCATTACTTTCAAATCTAACCGTTGAGAAAAAGAGGCGGATAGAGAGAGAGAGGGAATGTTGGTTTAATACTACTACCAACATTCTATATGTGTGAGTGCCACATGACATAAAAGGATAAAACACTAAAACAAACTTCTCACAAAGGAAAATTACATATTAGCCCCAATTCCTTACATTTTGATCCCAACACTTAATTACTTGTGATTGAGGCAATCATAATACTGCAGTACATAACAATGCATCCCGCTTGAAAATTAACCTTGTCCTCAAGGTTCAAACAAGAAAATCTAGAAATCGAGACTTGAAAGTATCAAAATCTTCCCAAGATGCCTCTATAGCTTCTTGTCCACTCTATTGCACCAGAAGCTACACACCAGCTGTATTTCCCTTTTTATACATCCTTCTAGAAAGTATTGTTATAGGACTTTGATCAGCCAACCCATCTTGTGTTACTTGTGCCAGCACCAAACTTGGAACCACATAATCTCCCAGTTTTTTTATTTTCTTTTTAAGAAAGCTAACATGGCACACATGATGTATTTTTGTTCCCTCTGGCAGCTTGAGTTTGCAAGCCACAATCCCAATTCTCTCAAGAACTTCATAAGGTCCATAGAACCTAGGTTGCAATTTGTTATAACCATAGGATGCAAGAGATTGAAGCTGATAGAGAACCAACTTCAAATATAGAATATCTCCCACTTCAAAGTATCTTTCATTCATTTTTTAGCCAACTTGAATCTTCATCTTGTTTTGAGCTAATTCTAAATTTCTTTTGAGGATAGTTAACATTCCATCTCTCTCCAACAAGATATGTTCCACTGTGGCAATATTAGTGGATTCCATTTAATATTGCACTATGTGAGGAGGTGAATGTCTATAGACTAACTCAAAAGGAGTAAATCTTGCAGAGGTATGATGGGAGGTGTTGAAGCACCACTCAGCCTAAGGTAACCATTGCAGCCAGTTCTTAGGTTGCCCTCCTACAAAGCACCTTAGATAGGTTTCAAACATTTATTCGTGACTTCACTTTGACCATCACTTTAGGGATGATACCTACAGCTCATGCATAATTTTGAACCTTGTAATTTAAACAACCCTTTCCAGAAGGCACTAAGAATATTGAATCTCTATAACTCACAATTGAATTTAGCATGCCATGTAACTGGAAGACATTATTAATGAAGGCTTGAGTAGCAGTGGTTGTAGTGTGAAGGTGAAAGAGTGCAATAAAATGAACATTCTTAGGCAATATATCTGCCACTAACAATCTTGTATATGCAACTAGGAAGTCCCAATATGAAATCCATGTTGATATCAAACCATATTTTATGAGGAATAGGTAAAGGTTGCAAAAGTCCAAGTGGAGCAATGGTTTCCACTTTGTTTTGTTAACATACCCCACACTCCACCATAAATTTCCTTATGTCTATCTTCATTCCATGCCAGTATAATCCTTTTTTAATTTTGTGGTAGGTTTTAACCACACTGTGACATCCCACATCGTCCAGGGGAGTGATCCTTAAATGTATATTCCTATCTCTACCTAGCGCCAGGCCTTTTGGGAGCTCACTGGCTCCGAAGTTAAGCGAGAAGAGGGCTAGAGCAATCCCATGATGGGTGACCCATTGGGAAGTTGTTTGTGAGTTCCCAAAAACAAAACCGTGCGGGAATGGTAAGCCCAAAGCGGACAATATCGTGTTACGGTGGTGGAGCGGGCCCGGGAAGTGATCCGCCCCGGGCTGGGATGTGACAATTTGGTATCAAAGCCTTACCCTGGCCGTGGTGTGCCGACGAGGACGTCGGGCCCCTAAGGGGGGTGGATTGTGACATCCTACATCGTCCAGGGGAGTGATCCTTAAATGTATATTCCCATTTCTACCTAGCGCGAGGCCTTTTGGGAGCTCACTGGCTTCGGTTTCCGTAGGAACTCCGAAGTTAAGCGAGAAGGGGGCTAGAGCAATCCCATGATGGGTGACCCACTGGGAAGTTGCTTGTGAGTTCCCAAAAACAAAACTGTGCGGGAATGGTAAGCCCAAAGCGGACAATATCGTGCTACGGTGGTGGAGCGGGCCCGGGAAGTGATCCACCCCAGGCCGGGATGTGACAATTTGATTGTGACATCCCACATCGTCTAGGGGAGTGATCCTTAAATGTATATTCCCATCTCTACCTAGCGCGAGGCCTTCTGGGAGCTCACTAGCTTCAGGTTCCGTAGGAACTCCGAAGTTAAGCGAGAAGGGGGCTAGAGCAATCCCATGATGGGTACCCACTGGGAAGTTGCTCGTGAGTTCCTAAAAACAAAACCGTGCGGGAATGGTAAGCCCAAAGCATTGTGACATCCCACATCGTCTAGGGAAGTGATCCTTAAATGTATATTCCCATCTCTACCTAGCACGAGGCCTTTTGGGAGCTCACTGACTTCGAGTTCCGTAGGAACTCCGAAGTTAAGTGAGTAGCGCACGAGAGCACTCCCAGGATGGGTGACCCATCGGGAAGTTCTCGTGTGAGTTCCCAGAAACAAAACCGTAAGGGCGTGGTCGGGGCTCAAAACGGACAATATCGAGCTACGGTGGTGAAGCGGGCCCAGGAAGTGATCCGCCCCGGGCCAGGATGTGACAATTTGGTATCAAGGCCTAACCTTGGTCGCGAGTGTGCCGACGAGGATGTCGGGCCCTAAGGAGGGTGGATTGTGACATCCCACATCACCCAAGGGAGTGATCCTTATATGTATATTCCCATCCCTACCTAGCATGAGGCCTTTTGGGAGCTCACTGGCTTCGGGTTCTGTAGGAACTCTGAAGTTAAGCAAGAAGGGGGCTAGAGCAATCCTATGATGGGTGACCCACTGGGAAGTTGCTCGTGAGTTCTCAAAAATAAAACCGTGAGGGAATGGTAAGCAGGGAATGGTAAGCCCAAAGCGGACAATATCGTGCTACGGTGGTGGAGCGGGTCCGGGAAGTGATCCGTCCCGGGCCGGGATGTGACAATTTGGTATCAGAGCCTAACCCTGGTCGCGTGTGTGCCGACGAGGACGTCGAGCCCCTAAGGGGGGTGAATTATGACATCCCACATCGTCCAAGGGAGTGATCCTTAAATGTATATTCCCATCTCTACCTAGCACGAGGCCTTTTGGGAACTCACTGGCTTCGAGTTCCGTAGGAACTCTGTAGTTAAGCGAGTAGCGCACGAGAGCACTCCCAGGATGGGTGACCCATCGGGAAGTTCCGTGTGAGTTCCCAGAAACAAAACTGTGAGGGCGTGGTCAGGGCCCAAAGCGGACAATATCGTGCTACGGTGATGAAGCGGGCCCGGGAAGTGATCCGCCCCGGGCCGGGATGTGACAATTTGGTATCAGAGCCTAACCCTGGTCGCGAGTGTGCCGACGAGGATGTCGGGCCCTAAGGAGGGTGGATTGTGACATCCCACATCGCCCAAGGGAGTGATCCTTATATGTATATTCTCATCCCTACCTAGCACGAGGCCTTTTGGGAGCTCATTGGCTTCGGGTTCCGTAGGAACTCTGAAGTTAAGCGAGAAGGGGGCTAGAGCAATCCCATGATGGGTGACCCACTGGAAGTTGCTCGTGAGTTCCCAAAAATAAAACCGTGAGGAAATGGTAAGCCCAAAGCGGACAATATCGTGCTACGGTGGTGGAGTAGGGCGGGGAAGTGATCCGTCCCGGGCCGGGATGTGACACACACCTTGATGGCCACCTCCAGGAATAACATGATACTTCTATAATCTTTTACTTCCATTCATATACAGGACTTAGGAAAATCCTCCTTTTATAACACAAGAAGCCATTGTCAACTGCATACGTGGCAAGTGTAGAAGACCCTTCACCTTGCTTGGAATTATAAATCACCTTTTTGATTTTAGCTAAGATTCACTTATCTGTTTCAGTGTGCCTTCTCCAATCCACCCAAAGTATAGGTAAGAGATCGCTACACACTCTATAGAAAAACAAGTGATGTTAGGAGAAGTAATTGATGTATCACTTTGTATTCTAGAAAAAGCATCACCCACTATATTCTCACTATCACTTTTGTACTGAATCTCATAATCAAAACCCAAAAGTTTGACAACTCACTTTTGTTGGAAATAAGTGTTTTCTCTCTAGCCCAGGAAATACTTAAGATTATTGTGATCAATCTTGATTATAAAATATTTTCCCTGTAAGTAATTTTGCCATTTCTTCACAGTATGGACAGTGGCCATTAATTCCTTCTCATAGGCTAAAAGAGTTTGGTTTTTGGGGCCCAAAGCTTGGCTAGTAAAGGCAATGGGCCTCTTGTTTTGCTACAACATTGCTCCAATACCCTTATCTAAAGCACCACATTTTAATACGAAGGGTTGATTGAAATCAGGAAGTGCTAACACTCGAGGACATGCCATGATTCCTGTAAGCTTCTCAAATGCCTCCACTGCTTCTGAGCTCTAAAGGAAGCCATCCTTCTTAGTCAAATTATATAGAGGTTGACAAATCTTCCCATATCCTAGAACAAATTTTTCATAATATCTAGTAAGTCTAAGAAAACATCTTAGTTCCTTCACAATCTTGGGCAAAAGCTAATCTTGAATAACTTGTAGCTTTGAGGGATTTGCAGAGACTCCTTTTGAGATAATATGACCTAAATACTCCACCTTACTCCAACCAAAGGACCATTTAGAGTTCTTCAAGAATAACTGATTATGTTGCAGAATCTCAAACACTCTATCTAAGTGCCCCAAATGTTCACCCCAAGTTTTGCTGTAAATGAGAATATCATAAAAAAAATACCAACCAAACTTCCTTAAGGCTTGAAGAGGCCATTCATCAAGTTTTAGAAGGTGACATGAGCATTAGTAAGCCCAAAGGGCATGACTAAAAACTCATAGTGCCCTTTATGGGTTTTGAAAGTTGTTTTCTCCACATCTTCTTGTTGCATAAGTATTTGATGGTACCCAGATCTAAGATCCAACTTGGAAAAATAACAAGCCCAAAAAAATTCATCTAACAAGTCATCTATTAATGGGATAAGATAGTTGTCCTTCATAGTGGGTGCATTCAATTCCCCCTAATCAATGCACATCCTCCATATGCCTTTTTTGTTCTTAACTAATAGAACAGGGAAAGAGAAAAGAGCTATAACTTGGTCTGATGAATCTAGCCTCTAACAGCTCCTGGATAGCATTCTTTATCTTAGATTTCTAAAAAGGACCATGGTGGTAGGGCTTTAGGAACTAAAAAGATGTGATGATCATGCTTTTTGTGAGGTGGCAACTTAGAAAGGATCACAAAAATTTCCTCAAAGTCCCCTAGTAGTTGTTGCAACTCTTGTAGTTATTGTGAGTTAAGTTCACAAAATTTGGATTGACTAACAAAAGCTATTAGACACCCAAAACTATGTCACAACCACCCAAAGGGTGGGCAGAGAAATCCACCGAACTATCATAGCCCCCAAGAGTGAGAGAAGTGGACTTGCACTACCCTAAACACCTCACCTTGCCTCCATCAGCTATCATAACCTCAAAAGACTTAGTGGATTAAGCATGTTGTCCCTACTGTTTCAGCAACTCAGTATCAATGAAGTTATTTGTACTTCTTGAATCTAAGATTATCTTCACATGTTGACCATTGACTATATGCTCTACTTTCATTGTTTGAACTGATTGCTTAGCATTAGTGCCAAAAATTCACACTTATTGAGCTCCATATGGTGAAATTCGGGTTGTAGTTCACTGAATTCATCATCCTCAGTTGGTTCCTCAGTCACTGTATCCAACATTAAGAGTTGTTTCAAACAACATTTATGGTCCCTAGGCCATTTACCATTACAGAACCAACATTCACCTTTTTACTTATTCCTTTGGATTTCTTTTGGAGATAGTTTCTCAATAGCTAAGTTACTAGGACAAGGGACATTATATGAGGGTGGAGTAGCAACTATAAGTTGAGGTTTATTAATTATTGAAGCCTTATATTAAGGGAACTTAAGCTCAGTATGCTTAAACTCTAATTGTACAGAAATAGAAATAGCATCATGAACAATTGCAGGTTTCAAGAGCTTAACATCATACTTCCATTCCCTTTTCAATCCTCTTAGCAAACAACTTTTAAGCAATATGAGACCAGTATCACTAGTCTTATTAGCCAACTGACTAAATTTAGCAATATAATCCTTTAGAGTACCTGTTTGGCACATTTTAAACAAGGATTCATCACTATATCCTTAAACTCAGAAGGTCCAAAATCCTTGTAGAGAGCATCAGTAAATTCCTCCTAGCTCGGAGTAGATCATAAGCAATCAATCTACTCAAAACATTGCAACACATCTCCATCAAAGTGAAAAAAAAGTTGTGAGCTCACGCTGAGAGTTAAGTGTTTGATAGAATTAGAAAAATTGTTCTACCTTATAGATTAAAGCCAGTGGATCTTTGTCGTAAGTGAAGAAAGGAAAATCAATGAACTAAGACCATAGCGATCGTGGAGTGTGCCTACCACTATCATAGATCTGATTGCGAGGCTACTGGATTCGCTCAATCTCCCGAGGATCTGGTTATCAGAAACGTTAGAAGCAAAGGGACTTTCCCTATTGCCCTAACAGTGCAGTCCTCGACAAAATTGTCCAAAATATAGCTGAAGGTTGGCTTCGAGAACTGTAGAAATAGCTTCATCAACTAGAGAAGGAAGAGCAGCAATGGAAACTTTTAGAAAAGCTACTCAAGCATCTATAGCGGTGACGCACGTGTTTAGTATGGCGGGGCATGCATGAAAGGGCAACCAGGATTGGAGGGTGATATCAATGTCAGATACTAATTCCTTACTGGTTCCACCTTGACCTTGATGCAAGGAAGCTATGAAGGATGAACGAGAGGAATACGAGAGGAATTGTTTTGTAAAATATTTTTCTATTACTTTCAAATTTAACCATTACAGGAGGGAAATATGGTGAAATGTCCACGTGTCAATTCATATAGAAAGTGGCTGCATGAACAAGCTGGGTGTTGGGTTTACTTTCTAGTACTACATCACATAAAACTGGCGCTAAGCGCATTATATACGAGTCCAAACAACAAACCTAGAGACAGACGACACTTAACTCTGGATCCAAAACGAACATAAATGGTGCATGTGAACATACACATGAAGCTAGTCCTTAGCCCAGGATAGTACAATTAACTAATAAACATCGCGCAAACATGTAACAATAAGCAGATATAATAAAAGATGTCATGCCACATTTTTATACTCACAGTTAATAAAAAAATATGAAGTGTAGAAAATCTAATAAAGATAAACATGCATGTCACATCAATTATGTAAACAAATAGTTATGTGAAAAAATCACACACACACACACACACATATATATATGTATATATATACACTTAAAATCAAAAGACCCACACACCCTTATTTTTCACCCCTTCAGGATGTAGAGATTGAGCTTGTGGGAGTACGAGGATTCAATGGAAGTAGCTGACTGTTCTTCGGTCAAAGTAGGTTACTTATGTATTAAATAATCATCCTTTACAGATGAGACTACTTTTATCTTCTTGTGCTATGCTTTGAATTTCACGAATTGTAATTAGGGACCCAATCACGTTGTGCACTCTGGTTACTTTTACACATCAACCATACTTTATGGCTTCACCACCCTTCAGGTGTCGACCAACACATCATGATTCGGATGGACACATGGATATTCTGGGTTGGAATGTGTCAGATGTTAATAATTTTGTAATTATTTTATAGTGTTGGGTCTCATTAATGCATCAATTATATATCTTGAAAAGTTATATTTGATTTCTTTTTAGAAATGTATCATACAAATATCATTTATAACAAAAAAAGATATGGGTTGAAGAAAGATAAAATTTGAGATTGCCACATCAGCCATCAAATTAACGTTTGACATTTATTTTTTGACATCTCCATTGAAGATGCTCTTAACTTCATTTTTTAATAAGGTTAAAATTGAATTTTAAAAGATACATAAAAAAAATAATTGGGTGAACTTAGATGTGTTGACGTGTGTAAATAAACCAAAACATCTATTTTAATATCTAATAATTATTTAAATTGACAAGTTTTGTTTTGTAAATATACAGTGTCTCAAACCATGAGCTGGTAGCTCTAGTGGTAAAGGATGGATTGCTAGGCTTCCCTCAGATTAAAAATTAGAGGTCTTGGATTCAAAACCCGCTGCTAGTGTGGAAGCCAGACTAGTAGCCAGGAGAAGACTTCATTCAAATTAAAAACTAGAGGTATTGGGTTCGAAACCCGTTGTTGGTGTGGAAGCCAAATTTGTGGTCAGGAGGAGGCTGAAATGCCTTTGTGAGTCTTCTCGGCCCTCGGAATAAGTGGATAACCTTGGTTTGTCACCAATTATCCATTTAAAAAAAAAAATTACACACACACACACACGTGTCTCACACTCACCATGTCATCAATTGAATTAGAATCAAACAATCAATCAAGCAAAAAAACATAAATTGATACAATTTCAATACTATATAACGCAAAATAACAAAATTAAAATGTTATGACCCATTTTGAAAATCACCCTAAATCTAAATATTCGACTGTTTGATGATAATCATAATTAACCGTAAATAAAATTAAAAAACAAAAAAACCAAAATATTGGACTGTTTGTTAATTTGGTCCAAATTTCATGTGCATTTCAAAAGCCGGAGCTATATATATTCCCTTCTCTCTCATTTCTAGTACACCCTAATTCTACTCGATTTCCACCATCTCTAACAGCCTTGAGGAAACACAGCGATATCCAAGCCTTCGTCTTCGGCTTGGTCTTTTTACATCGCCGTCTCCGATCGTCTTCGTTTTCGTTTTCTAGGTAATTTCAGCTGTACTTATTCAATTTCTGCGTTTGGATTTCCTTCTTGTGAATACTGAGTTTGATTTGTAAGAATTGAGTAGGCTGAAGTTGACTTGTGCCTGATCTTAAATGTGTTTTTGCCGATTCTGGTGGTTTGTGATTGTTGGAGCTAGATGTTGAATGAGCTTACTGATCCATGATTTCTTTGACCGATCGATCTGTTGGATTTAGATTTATACTCTTCTTTGTGTAGTTTGGATGTCTGATCTGGTTCTTATCTGTACGGATCTAGTGCTGGTGATCTGATTTTTTTTAGATCTGAATAGTTTTATTTCAAAAAATTAGATAAATATTTGAAATTTGATAAATTGGAAGTGCTTATATTACTTACTTAGCAAAAGGATTTCAACTATGATTGTTGAGATTTAAGTCTCGTGCAAGATTTTGAAATTGGCTGTTAAAGAAATATGGAAACGAAGATAGATAGTTGGATGCACGTAGAAAGTGATATTGAAAATGATTTATGTTTTTCGATATACATATAAAAATACCATACTTGACCAGTTATCTGATTAGTGAATTAGTGTGGGATGTTGTATTGATTCTGTATTATTTTTATTCAGGTTTGTAAAAGATGGCCGATGCTGAGGACATTCAACCCCTCGTCTGCGACAATGGAACTGGAATGGTGAAGGTAATGCATCATTCCTGGCATCTTTTTCTTTCTTCAATCATTATGCATTTAAGGGTAATCAAAGTTTTAGTTATACTTGTTACCGAAAATGAGGTTTTAGTTACACCATTTTGTGTGTTCTTATGTGTGTAGGCTGGATTTGCTGGTGATGATGCTCCCAGGGCTGTGTTTCCTAGTATTGTTGGTCGACCACGGCACACTGGTGTCATGGTTGGTATGGGTCAGAAGGATGCCTATGTAGGTGATGAAGCACAGTCAAAAAGAGGTATCCTTACCTTGAAGTATCCCATTGAGCATGGTATAGTGAGCAACTGGGATGACATGGAGAAGATCTGGCATCACACTTTCTACAATGAACTTCGTGTTGCTCCTGAAGAACACCCAGTTCTGCTCACAGAGGCTCCTCTTAACCCTAAGGCCAACAGAGAAAAGATGACCCAAATCATGTTTGAGACCTTCAATGTGCCTGCCATGTATGTTGCCATCCAGGCCGTTCTCTCACTGTACGCCAGTGGTCGTACAACTGGTTAGTATCGATTAGTTTCTGTGCTTGATTCTGTATATTGTACTCAATTTTCCTGGTGTTGACTGAGCTCCTCCTTGTACAGGTATTGTGCTGGACTCTGGTGATGGTGTGAGTCACACTGTGCCAATCTATGAAGGTTATGCCCTCCCTCATGCCATCCTTCGTCTGGACCTTGCTGGTCGTGACCTAACAGATTCTTTGATGAAAATTCTCACTGAAAGAGGGTACATGTTCACCACTACTGCTGAACGGGAAATTGTCCGTGATATGAAGGAGAAGCTTGCATATGTTGCTTTGGACTATGAGCAAGAACTTGAGACTGCCAAGAGCAGCTCTTCGGTTGAGAAGAACTATGAGCTTCCCGATGGCCAAGTCATCACAATTGGAGCTGAGAGATTCCGGTGCCCAGAAGTCCTCTTCCAACCATCTCTTATTGGAATGGAAGCTGCTGGCATTCATGAGACTACTTACAACTCTATCATGAAGTGTGATGTGGATATCAGAAAAGACCTATATGGAAACATCGTGCTTAGTGGTGGGTCAACTATGTTCCCTGGTATTGCAGACCGTATGAGCCGGGAGATCACCGCTCTTGCTCCAAGCAGCATGAAGATCAAGGTTGTGGCCCCACCAGAGAGAAAGTACAGTGTCTGGATTGGAGGGTCCATCCTTGCATCCCTGAGTACCTTCCAACAGGTGACGATCATAAACTTATCTCTTAATTTTATCAATGATATGTTGAATCCATATGCTATATTATGAATTCTTTTTGCTTGAGACTGATGAGACGTTTTTGTCTTTGATGAATTAGATGTGGATTTCCAAGGGTGAGTATGACGAGTCAGGTCCATCCATTGTCCACAGGAAGTGCTTCTGAGTTCTAAAAATGGTTTTGATGGTGAGCTATTTTTCAATTTAGTTTGATTTTTGGTGTCGTGTCATGTGAAGCAAGTTTGGTTGGCAAACGATGTGTTGAGGCGGGGTCACTTGAGGACTGGGTATATTTCGATGTTGATTTGTCATAGCTTCTCATCCATGCGAGAGGCTTGCCTGCTTGCAATGTGAAATGGTTCTCTGTATATGTGGAGGGCAGAAAATCAGTCCAAAACCGTCCTCGCCTTGCCTAATCTTTGGTTCAACCATCTCTTTCGGTAGTATGTTTGTAGCTGGAGAGTGATTGGGATGCTGGGTTTTTTTTTTTTTTTTTTGGCCTTTCATTTTCATTTTGTTCTATATTCGACGGTCTCTTTTATTTTTTTCTGAGAACATTAATATTAGTAGTTTTTATTGTATCTGAAATTTTATTGTAGCTCAAGTTTGTGGTGGAAAACTGGTATGAAAATTTATAATTAAATAGTGGCTTGAAAGCTTGATCTGAATCTTTCTCCTCTGTGCCTGCATTTGTGGTTTCTTTGAAGGTGTGTAGGCGTTTTGTTTTAGTCAGTGAATCGTTGACCACAAAATGTATTAAATGTGGCTTTTGCCATTTCATTTATAAGCGAGGCCCCATCCAGGAATTGGCAGAAGTGACCGATGGCACCTTCACGTAAAGGTAGGAGGAATAGAAAAACGCGGATTCTTGTGGTGTTTACTAAATATTTGGAAATCAATAGTGGTGAAGCCCACGTGAAATAAGGGAATTCAATTCCTGAAATTGGAGAAATGGGATTCCTGTATTTGAATTTTGGGAGGGTGAGGGAATCGGGAATGCATTTTTTTCTTCCTATTATGCCCTCTCGCTAGCTGTCGCATCATGCGGTGGACGTGCTTCTCGCTTGCAGGCTCATTGCAGAGAAAAAAGTGCATTTCCTATTTGGATGCCGTGAAAATAACAGGAAGCTATGAGAAAAACCAGGGGAAAAAAAGTACCCAAAACGGGATTTTGAATAATTTGGAGTGTGCGACCGAAAACAAAAATTGGATTGATCCTGATGATTGTGGAGAAATGGGGGATCCCGACCTTGGTGATGCATTTGGCTGCGGGGAAGATGAATCAGGCTAATGATCCTGCTTGATCGGTTATTATCAGGTTTGGTGGTTTACCTGGGCGTACAGGAGGATGGGTGGGTTATAAATTATAATCTTGTTTGGTCTGCGGGGATGATGAATTTGGCTAGGGTTTTTTTTAATTAAAGTGAAGAACAAGACATTTTAGTAATCATATTGCTTTTTACTTCGATTCAGGTGAATTGATAAAGAATTTATATGAACTCAATTTCATTCATATTCCGATTCTAAATATTTAATTAAACAGCTTCTAGAGGAATCTGATACTGATTCCTCCTAATTCCATCTCCTCTTCATTCCTCATCAATTGATTTCTTTCTATTTTATTTACGGTTACGTAAACAAGCCTAAATTGTACACCAAAGAGCACAACGATCAAATTGATTGAATAAAAATTCCAGTGACTAAAATAGAATTTGAGCATAAACACTGACCAAAAAAGTTTCAACCCTTTTGTTTATCAGCTTTAATTTTTCGGCCTTTTGAGATGTCCACTCTTTTTTTTTTTTTTTTTTAGTAGAGCGATAGCATTGATATGTTAAATAGTTAGTTTGTTAAAGGGAATGAGAATCAGTGGGAATTAAATTCGCACAAAGGTGCATAGTCATGATTGATATTCACAACTGCGTTAAAGTATCATGTGCTCTTAAAAAAGTCTTTAGATTCAAACTATTGAATATTATTCCCCAACATGAATACCTTTTATTTTTGTCCATTGGTTTTTTGTTTTGCTTTGTTGAAATGATGAAATCTATCTCTATAAGGAAGATGAGGTGAAAAATAATGTGCAAAAATTATTTCGAAAGATAAGACCATACTTTTTATTAACATGAAAATATATACAAAGACTGCTGCTATAAATGTATTGAAAAATAAAAGTGATGTCTGTGATGTGTTTCATCTGTTTCATTAGATGGTTAAAACTCAGTATTCCTTTGATATTAAAGTTTTGCATTCTGACAATGGTGGAGAGTATATAAATTTTGGTCATCTTGGTTCTTACAAGATCATGGGATTGTTCATCAAACTACCAGTCCTTAAACCCCAAGATTTACACATGCTATCATGTCCTCGATCCCAAGATACATCGAGGATCAACACGTGACGTCACCACGTACATGTTTATCTATCATGCCTTGCCTTTGTGACATGACCAAAAACAAATCAACGGTTCAACATCATAGTAATTTTTTTATTTTTTTATTTTTTTTATTTTTTATTTATTTTTTATATATAACATGGTTGCATCTAACCTTTGTGTCAGACTGCCTCCCTACCCTAAGATGGGATCAAGCCATTCGTAGTTTAACATTCTGTTAACCTCTGAATATTTCTCAAGGCATTTACTCGCAAGCAACATAGAATTCTAGACAAATGCCAACATGCGTGAGGCACCAATATATTAATTCATCATTCCCATGTATCACAACGTTTTCCTTCAACAAAACCACAATCAACAACGTATAACATTACAATGAACCAACGATGCACAATATTAACCTTTAGTCACATTGATCAACCAATCCGATCAAAATAAAAATCATTCATAACCTTACATTATAAAAATTATAAATAAACTAGTTGGAAATCCTAAAGTAATCACACAATATCCATCGTCCTTTCTCAATCGGTTCGCAAAGATTCTCAAATCTTTTGTTGATAAATAAGTTAAAAACTAGGGCAAGAGCGACATAGGTCTAGATCACTCAATGGAACATACACGGGAAGGGATTCTGGAACACTCAATGGAATCTAACAAAGCAGGGTACCAGACCACTCATGGTACTGACAAGGAAAGGGATTCCAGACGACTCAACGAAATCTGAAAAGACCACTTGATGGAATCAAAACAAAGCAGGGTATCAGACCACTCAATGAAACCCCATTGGAACACGGTTCTAGATCACTTAATAGAACTGACACGGGAAGTGATTTCAGACCAATCAAAGAAATCCTAACAGAACACAGTTCTAGGACCACTAAACGAATCTAGACGAAGTAGGGTACCAAACCACTCAACAGAACCCCAGCAGAACATGGTTTCAGACCACTCAACGAAAATCGACACGGGAAGGAATTCTAGACCACTCAACGGAATCGAGACAAAGTAAGTATCAGACCATTCAACGAAACATGCTTCCCGACCACTCAACAGTACTGACACGAGAAGGGATTCCGAACCACTTAACAAAATCAGAACATAACATGATTTTGGACCACTCAACGGAATCGAGACGAATTAGGGTACTGGAACACTCAACCGAACCCTAGCGGAACATGGTTCTAAACCACTCAACGAAACCAACATAGGAACGGATTCCGGACCACTCAATGGAATTGGAGAACACGATTTCTATGACACTCAATAGAATCGAGATGATGCAGGGTAGTGGACCACTCAACAGAACCTAAGCAGAATTCGATTTTGGACAACTTAACGGAACCGAGTAGAAGTGTATGAAAGTAGTTTAGAATGGCTCAATGAATCGAGACATGACACAATTTCGATGCAGCAACTCCTCATAACAATGGGTTAACGATTCTTTACCAGCCCTCACATTTCACAAACATTTCAAATATGCATGTCAAAACACATTTCATAAAATAGGTGATGGCATAATTTAAAAGCAACAATTTAACAAAAATATATTTCATAAATCTATACCATATCCACTAAGTATGCTAGCATGGGAATTTTGAGGGTAATAGCCATATCACATATATTAGCATCACTTACATATTAGCAATCACACATTGATATTATAAGTACTCCCATCTTAAAGTCCCATAAACATCTAAATCTAAGTACGGTGCCATTTGCACGCAAACCGAGGTGCACATTTCCCAAGATGGCACACTAACCCAGATAGGCCCACTAGACTTTATCAGATATCTAGCAATGCTAACTTCAACATTTATGAATGATTGGGAACATTATGACCAAAAGTCAACTATTGGTCAACATGGTCGACAAAAGGTCAACAACCCCACGTAATCCAAATCTAAAAGATTTGCATATTCGATTTTTTTTTTATGTAAATTCCTAAGATACTCAATTAATACGCACAACAACATACTATAATTTTGTGATGATCAACCAGTCAGATCTACATTCATTACAAAGGCCACATGTCAGACCTTTACGAAACTAGGATCAAACGGTCGAATCTTGTCAAATGGATGTCCAAATTTGATTTAGGGCATAGAAGTTAGCCTAGGTAGATAATGGGTTATCAGGTATGCGTGCTGCTGCAACGTACTACCGCACGCGCTGGTTAGCAGCTAAGGCTCGTCTGATTTTTCGACAGTCACCAAAATGTCTAAAAATTTACCAGTTTGTAAATCATGAAATGTAAAGTAAAAGCTATACCTGTTCAGAGCCTAAAACTAGTTGAAAGATGGCCAAAACTGGCATCGAAGCCTCGATTTGTAGGACTATAAGCCTTATTGCACCTCCCATCTCTGGATCGACTGATGATTGAGACCTATGGATCTCTTCCTGAGGTCCATAGCTCTCAACTGGTGATTATAGATGGCGTTGGGGTGGACGAAGGCAGCAAATTTGCTGTCGAGACCATCAGAGCTGTTATTCTTTCCTCCGTCATGTATGGTGGTCAAACGAAATAAATGAGAGATATTTTAGGTTCGACGAGAGCTCACTGGGAAAAGGCTGGAAAAACTCTCCTAGAAAACGAGTTGAGTCGTGGGTTTGTCTACAACCCCTATGTTGGATCGTGGGTCACCCTTCCTTAAATCATAAAGGCTCCCCAACCGTGTTTGAACCTTCCACAAATATAGGGGTCCAATTGACAAAAATGCCCCTGACTTTAGGGTCTTGTATTTCCTTCAATAAAACATTGTTTTGCAAATGGTTTTTGGCTATGCCTTCATGGTATCGAGCTCTATCTGAAACTACTACGAGTGACCCCGAAAGGTATACATATTTTTTTAATGAATAATTAAAAAAAAAAACTTTGTAACTAAATAGCTAAAATTTTATAATTAACAAAAAATAATAATTTCCCGAAATACGAAATACGAAAAATTAAATAGTGAAATTTGGGGACGGTATTTCACACATGCAACTGATATAAATCAAAGACATGAGGAAGCATACCTTTGGGGCAAAAAGAGAACAGAGGCTGAGAGAAAAAGCATAGAGAGAGAGAGAGAGAGACCGAGCACAGAAAAGGCAGAGAGACCAAGCACAGAGAGGGCAACGACGTGAAAAGGACGAAAAAGAAGGCGCTCGGTTTGATATAAAATATCAGACCTTTGCTCCAACGATTTTTGTACTATTATCCTACGACTTCGTAATTTTTGTAGGGCAAACACCAAAAAGTCAAGTTTTCCTCTTTTTATTTATTTTCAAATAATTAAAAGATCATCATATTTGATGATTAGGTCGATTTAGTAAGTGGTTTTACCCGATTAACGTTCTTGCAACAAAACATCACAATCGGAGCTAAAATAACCGTTAAATCGTGATAATTATACGTTTGTAACCATCTAGGATCTCGTCCAGTTACCTAAACGTTCAAAGTTTGTTTTAGGTGATTTTTGGCGTATGCGATCTCGTGCTATATTAAAAGAAGTGTGATGGTTGGATCATTGAAATTACTTTAGTAGACTATGTATCCCATCAACACAATAAATTCAACAAATACTTAGAGTTTATTTTGTACTTCTATGAAGTAGATTGTAAGATTTTATGGTTACCACTAGTGTCAATATTTTAAATTGATGATTGGGTTCGTTCATTATATTCTTCTATAGTCCAAAAGTGTAGTTAAAATCGTCAAAATCAGACCTAAAATAACTTTTAAATCTTGATGATATATTCCTAACCGTCGAAGCATTTCGTTCAGTTACCTAATCCCTAAGAGTTTATTTAGGTGATTTTTAAGGATGGAAATCTATTTTTGACTATATACTTTGGTTTGTAATATGTCATGAAAATTACAAAGATCGTTGGTCTAATAACATTATCACTAATGAACTTTTGTTTGTTTTTAAAATTCATTTCTGACAAACATCTAACAAATAACGTGGGGTCTTGTGCATTGGAAATAACTTATTTTCGTTGGTTGGTTGGAAAAACTGTATTTCTAGTGGAAGTGTTTCCAATGACTAGCGAGGGCCTTTCCCCTCGGAAAAAGGTTTTTCCGATTGCAAAATGCCTTTTCCGACGAAGGTTTTTCCGATTGCAAAATGCCTTTTCCGACAACTTTTGATCCTCCCTAATAGCATTTCACATTTTGTAGTGAAAACTGAAATATTTAATAAAATAAAACTCAAACATCACTTGAAATTCAAAATAACGATAATGAATAGTGAAATTTGTGGATGAGATTTTACATGTAAGATTGATTATCTCTGAAACTGGACATGGGTCTACACTATTTTTTAAAATAAATACTAACTATTTCTAAATATTGAACACTGGTACTATCACTTTTCTTAAACTGAGCACTAGTACTATCACTATTTCTTAAAGGGAAAACTAATGAAAATGGTTTGAAAACTTTGAATTTTAACGATAAGGATAAAATAAAGAGTACAGTGAATAGTACCATAATTGACTTTTTAGTGTAAAAATGTGATTTTTCGTTAAAGTGAATAGTACCGGGAGCTTTTCGTTAAAGTTTCATTTCTTAAATTGAACACTAACTATTTATTAAACGATTATTTCTGGAATTGAACACGAGTATTACACTATTTTTTAAATTGACTATTTCTGAAATTGAACACGGGTTGGCATGCGCATTGCACGTGCTTTTGGTTGGTTTTCTTTTTTCCTTTTCTTTCTTTTGTCCTTATCAATAAATAAAGTTATTAGATAGTTTTTTTTGTTATAATTCAAAGTTTCGAAATTATTTTCATTAATTTTCCTTAAATATTAAAGATTAAAGGTGTCAATGGTGCTATACAAGAATTACATATATAAGGTAAAATAATGACAATGATAATTATTTTATTTAACATTAAAATTGTTACAATAGTCCCATGCATAGTTTCCTGATGCATTTAAACAAAAGTCGTATTGGTCAATTACACCTTGAACTTGTAACCCGTTGAATTTACCCTTGAACTTTTCTTTTGGCCAATAACACCCTCACTTTAATTAATAGCCAATTACCCCCTATCATTAAATTTTCAGAATTTTTATTCGTGTTTCCGTTAAATCACCACATGCCAAGCACAGAAGAAAGAGTCCAAGGGGAAGATTGGTTTTGCTCCAACAAGCCCAACAACTAAAGAGATTAATAATTTCATTGTGTAACTGTTAAAATTAATTGTTAGAGTAATTTTTTAATTAGTTAGATCAGATAAAGGTATTTCTATAATTGTAATGATTGGTACAATGCTATATATACCAAAGACACATTGTAATTAAAGCGTGTACTGAAATGAAGAGGAATATTTAGTACAACAAATTCTCTATGTGTTCTTGAGTTTCTTTATGGTATCCATCGCGAATTTGCCTCACGGCCTTTTCAATTCTAAGATTTTCTTTCACTAATCTTTGATTTTTCACATTGATTGCTTGTTCTTTTCCGATCTTGATTTCTCTATTCGATAATCTTGATTTGCAAAGGCTTCTCCCTTCGACTCATCTTCTCTAATTGAGTTAGTACAAATTCCAAGCCCTAATTCCTCTTCCATAAATCCAAATCCTTCCGAATCTTACACATCTCTTATGATTTAGAACATCAGAAGCATGGTTCCAATTAAGGTCAAGCGTTCTAACTACTTGCCATAGCGTGCTCTCTTTGCACTGATTCTCAAGCGCTACAAACTTCTTGGTCTTAATGATCGCATTGAGCCATATCCGCCGCCATTCTTGCCTAATCGTTCTTTGAATCTGGCATTTGAGCTCTAGTATGGGAAGGATCAAAATCTTTTGATCAGGTTCAATTAGACTTCTTCAAAAGAAGTGACTCCTTTCACCGTTGGAGTTTCATCATCTCGCAATCTATTGACCAAACTTAAGCAGCATTTTGGTGGTGTTTCTGATGCACACATCCATCAATTGTGTTCTCGTCTTCAGAACATTTAGAAAGGATTTCTGTCCATGTTTGATTACCTTCAACAAATTAAGGAGATTTCTAACTCTCTCATTGCTGTTGGAGCCACAATTTCATGTTGTGATGGACTTTCTGATGAATTTGAGTCTTTCATTGACTCCATTAGGCTCCATCTCTCCTCTACTTCGTTGGGTGAATTACATGGCCTCTTACTAACCATGGAGCTATCTATAACTCTTCGCAGGAAAGTTGCTTCTTTTGGTCCTACAGAACCTTTCCCTGCATTCTCTGTGCAATTGCAACCACCATTACTCATACACCAACACAAGTCTTTGCTGCTCAAAATCATGGTAATCATGGTACTCAACCACTACATAACTCTTTTTGATTAAATTCGAACAATCGAAGAATGAACAGTTATCGTGGCAATTATCGAGGTAATCATGGCAATTATTGTGGTCAAAACTACCATTCTGGCTTTAATTGTGACAACAATCAAGGTTATCGTGGTTCATCCTCTTCTGGCCGCAAAATTCTATGTCAAATTGGTGGTTCTACCAGTCATGAATCGATTAACTGCTTCGATCTCATAAATCTAGAATTTCTGGCAAACTTCCTCTAACCAAGCTGGCAGCTGTATGTGCTCATTACACCACCAACCCCATTCCTTCATGGCTCATTGATTATGGTGCTACCTCCCATATTACCAATGGCATCTCCAACATTCAATCTCCTATTCCTTATCATGGTGAATAAAAAGTGTATATTGGAGATGGTAAAGATTTGTCTATAGATCATGTCGGTTCCTTATTTTTAAACACTCCTTCTAATTCCTTTAAATTCCACAATGTACTTCATGTGCCAAATGCAGCATAATCTTCTTTCTGCATTTCAATTTATCAAAGATAATGATTGTTCATTAACCCTTGATATTCCTCTGTCAAGGATCGTTCTACGGGGAAGATGCTTTTATGGGGACTAGTTAGAGATGGTTTCTTTCCTCTTCAAGGTTCTTCTACAACATCTAAAGCTTCTTCATCCTCTCACTCTGCTTTAATAAGTGATACTGCTTCTACAAGGGTGTGACATCATAGGCTTGGTCAGCCATCTTCAGCTATCTTTCGAAAGGTAATTTCTTTTAATAAAGTTGTTGTTAAGGGTACCAATACTGTGGACTTCTTCTATTCAAACTTTTCTATGGCCAAGAATCATAAATAGCCATCTAGTCCTACCAAGTCTTATCTTCCAAATGTTTAGAGTTGTTGCATTGTGATGTCTGGGGACCCTTACCTATTATTTCAGTGAGTGGTAACAAGCACTATTTGCTTATAGTTGATGAGTACAATAAATATAGTTGGTTTTTTCCTTTACAACCTAAATCTTGGTTTAGGTTGTACAATGTGATTTAGTGGGTGAATTCACTAGCAATGCTTTTACGTGTTTTCTTAAAACTCATGGTATTATGCAGTTATTTAGTTGCCCTCACACTCCTGAGCAAAATAGCTATACATAGACATTTAGTTGAGATGGTTAGAACTCTCTTACTTGCATCACAAGTACCACATCTCTATTGGGTAGAAGCTTTTGATAGGAGCATATTCATGCGACTTAATTAGCTTGTTCTCGTGCATTTATGTTGTGTTTACTTAGTTGTTTTAGTGTTTAAGGCCACTTTTGTGTATTTTCAGATTATAAGGCCAAAGTGTGCAAGAAGATGCAAATTGGAGTCTTTTGGAGCGAAAGATGAATGAATGAGTTGAAGACTTGAAGAAACGACGAATTCCTACGCCAACGATGAATTCTTACCAAAACGAAGAATCCTACTCAAACAAGGCTTCCTATTTTAGGAAAGTTAACCCTAAGTTTCCCGTTTTGGTAACCTTTCCTAAACTTAAACGTCCGTATTTTCTAGCCACTTTGATGGCCTTATAGGCACTTCAGGACACAAAACCAAGACCCTAATCACCCTAATTATCCTAGCCGCACCTTTATATTTATGTTTTAATTTCCTATTTTCGTAAGCCTTTGATTTAATTTTAAATAAGCTAGGATTAGTTTTCTGAAATCATACATTTTCCTAACCCTAGCCGCAAAACCCCATCCTTTTTCTCACATCATGCAGCCACTTTATACCTTTTCTCCCATCTCTGCCCGTGGCCCCCCCCCATCAACCATTCACCCTAATTCAATCCGCATCCATCCATTCCAAATGAGCCGCTAATATCCCATTCATTCATATTTTTTTATGCAGCCCATTATCCCATTTTTTTGGCCTTTAGCCGCATGCACTCTCTCCCATTATTCATTCCAAAACCGTGCATTCCACTAACCCTAAATAAAATATTCAGCCATTCTCCCATTCATTCAACCTGTCCGCAGCCACCATCACATAACCCTTCCATTCTCTCCAACAGCCGCAACACATCTACCATATTCATTCCAGCGCAGCCACCATTCCAACACAGCCGCAGCCTTCCTCCACCCTTCCAGCCACCATACCATCCTTCCTCCATCACTCCACCACCTTGCCGCACCACCCAACCTCCATAAATCCATCCCTAAACCCGCAAATCATCCACCAACACCATTTAAACCCAATCTGCCGCAGCAAAGAGAAGAGGAAAGAGGAGCTTCGACGCGCACCAATTCACATGGATTCGTTGGGCGTTTTAGGTGTAATCATTCCTTTGTGCTTTATGTTTAAATTCAATTGTATTTCTCTTTTTGCAAATATGAGAGGCTAAATCCCCCTAGTTAGCTAGGGGGTGATTCGAAACCATGGTTATATTTGCAATATGAATTGATTACTTTTGGTTGGAATTTCATGAATGTTGGATTCAATTCATTTAACTGTTTGATTGATAACTTGTTTGCGTATGTTTATTGAGAGTGCACGCTTAATGTTCATGCATGAATTTGACGCTAGAATATAAGTGAGTTTCACCTAATAGTTATGAACTTATATTCACAAGTAGTGGAGGTTGCTTATAAACAATCGCGTTAATTGAATTCCTGGCAAGAGTATCATGCTTTTCATAGTTACAAATGCCTTGTCGATGCTTATAATTTCCAAAGAACGTAATGATTCTAACTTGTATCTTTATCATGCTGTTCATATAGAGAACTTGTTAGGAATAATTTGTTTGCGATGCATATTCATCCAATTCAATGATTCTAGGGAAATTTGAAGGTTAATTTAAGCGGACCTAATTAACTTGGAGTGTCGAGTTCCATAATTTATCGAAAGACCAACTGAAAATCAAAGTGTATGCAAGTGTGACATGTGTGGAGAAGAACCTTCTAGCTAGCATTCATTCCATATTTCATCACATTCATATTTAAATTCTGCCTTTAAATTACAATTTGTGCATTTAATTTATTTTCGTCAAAACCTCAATCCCCCTTTACCTTAGTGTCTAATTTATTTAGAAAGTGTCTTAATTTGTGTTTATAAGTGTTTTGTATTCTTTGAGTCTTTTGGTTTGTTTTAGTGTTTTATTGTTTAGTTTTGCATTCTTTGAGTCTAGTTTAGTGTTTTTAACGTTTGTTTTACGTTTTTGAGTCAGTGTCCAAGTGATTTAGTAATCCCTCCTAATCCCCAGTCTAGAACGATCCCTACTTGCATCTTTACTACAATTGTCACAAGAGGGTTTTAATTTGTGTGCTTACTTAGTTCGCATCAGCTTTCTCCACTGCCATTTATTTGATCAATAGATTATCTATTGGAGGTTTACTTAAGTCACCTTGGGAACTACTTTTTCATACCTATCCAAACTGCTTAAGATTAACGTGCTTGGTTGTGGTTGCTTTCCCAGGCTTAAACCCTATACCACATCAAAATTGGAGAGTAAAAGCTAACATTGTGTTTTTTCTGGGATATAGCCTTCAACATAAAGGCTACAGATGCATTGATCATATTGCACAAAGGATTTATATATCAAGGAAGGTGGTTTTTGATGAAAATCAATTTCCATTTCATACCACTTCTTCAGCTCTTGTTCCTGAACCTAAATCTCAACATTGTAAATCCTAAGTTAATTCCATTATTGATTTGGCAATCTCAATACCACCTCCTGTTTCTCCACAAAGTTCAAGTTTCTCTCACTCTCTACTACTAATAATGCTTATCTCCCATAATGGTTCCACTTCAATCCAATACAATAACTTCCACTTCACTCTCTGCTACTACTAATGCTCATCTAATGCTTACAAGGTCAAAAGTAGGCATTATAAGCCCAACGCTTACTCAGCTACTAAACATCCACTTCCATGTTCTGTGGATTTTGTTCCCACCACTTATCTTCAAGCTTCAAAGTTGCAAAGCCACTAACAATTAGAATTCTTCTTTCATTGGCAGTACAATATAATTGGTTTCTTAACCAATTAGATATCAACAATGCTTTCCTCCATGGAGATCTCAAATAGGAGGTTTTTACGCATAAACCACCTGATTCAAACCTACCTAGTCATGTGTGCAAGCTAAGAAAGTCACTTTATGGGTTAAAACAAGCTCCCAGAGCTTGGTTTGATAAGCTTTTTCAAGCTCTGGAGTCTTTAGGATTCACACAATCAACCTTTGATGCCTCACTATTTGTTCTCAAGGCTTCTATTCCAGTTATTGTTTTGGTATATGTAGATGACAAATTGGTAACATGACCTAATCTTTCTCTTTGTCAACATTTCATTCAAAAATTAAGTCCAATATTTCCTGTCAAAGACTTAGGCCCTCTGCATTATTTCTTAGGTCTTGAGGTTCAAAGATCTCCATAAGTTATTTTTCTTCATCAAAGTAAGTATCTACTTGACTTTCTTAAAGACTAACATGGAATGTGAAAAACCATGTTCAATTTCTCTAAGTACTCAAAAGCCTGATCACACAGGTCCATTCCTTTCCAATGCTACTGAATATAGATCAATTGTAAGAGCCTTATAGTATCTAACTTGGGCTAACTTGACTTATCATTTGTTGTCAATCAAGTCTGCCAATTCATGCATGCTCCGAATGAACCTCACATCCAAGCTACTAAAAGAATCCTAAGGTTTCTTAAAGGGTTAATTACACATGGTTTGTGGTTTAAGAAGGCGCCAATGATCTCACTGCATATTCTGATGCATATTGGGCAAGATGTACTTTTGACAGAAGATCCATAAGTGGATATTGCGTCTTTCTATGCTCTAATCTCATTAGTTGGAGTGCTAAGAACCAACTAATTGTTGCCAAATATGCAACAGAGGTAGAGTATCATTCTTTAGCTCACCCTGCAGTAGAACTTACTTAGATATGCAAAATGTTTAAAGATATTGGCCTTTTTTGTCTATAGTTCCAAAACTTCAGTCTGATAATATTTATGCCATATCATTAGCTTCTGATCTTGTTTTCATGCTAGAACTAAGCATGTTGAAATAGATTATCATTACATCGGGGAGTTAGTTCTTGCCAATCTCCTTTAAGTTTAGCATGTATGTAATGTAGATTAGTTAGTTGACATTTATACCAAGTTCCTCTTTAAACACAGCTTTTTGTATCTACAATCTAAGCTCTCTCTTGGACCATTTAATGCTACCAAGTTCAATTTAAGGGGGTGTAAAGAAGCTAAAGTTAGTTTCATTGTGTAACTTTTAAAATTAGTTTGTTAAAGTAATCTTGTAATTAGTTAGATTAGTTAAGGGTATTTCTGTAATTGCAATGATTGGTACAAAGCCGTATATGTCAAAAATACATTGTAATTAAAGCGTTTAATGAAATAAAGAGGAATATTCAGTACGACAAATTCCCTCTATGTTCTTGAGTTTCTTTAACAACATCATATAGTTAGACAAAAAAGAAGTGTCAAGCGCGGTTATGCTGATGGTGGTGGTGCAATTCAGTAAACTCTCTATGGTGATTCGTGGTTATTCTTGGTTTGATCTTTAGGACTCAGTTTTGACTTTATCATAGCACACGAAAGCTTCCAACAATATTGGATTTAGATCCATCCTTTCCCCAAATTTTGGTGTATGAATTGGTTGCCCTGTATGGTAATTGTCAGGGTGACATCTTCCACCAATGGCATACATGGGAGCTCATTCTACCAAACCAAGCATCAACCGATTCATGTATGGCAAAGATGCAGAGAGAGGAGTGAGGATATTACCCTTTTATCCTTATTTGTGGAGCATGTTCTTGGCATGTGATAAGTTTTAATGAAAAAACGGATGAATTTTTTGAAATTTAACGATAGTGTGGTAATTGACTATTAGTAAAAGTTTACGGGGTAGCTGATAAAAAAAAAAAAAAAAAAAGTTTAGAGGATAAATTGACACCGTGTTACAAGTTCGGGAGAGTAATTAACTAATACCTTAAAGAAAAGCATAGTTTGACAATACATATTATTTAAGGGCCTTAGTTAAGTACTCATCTCTCTATTTTTAGTAGAGTGATCGTTAGTGGTGTTGGAAGTATGCCCACAAAGCCACTCATTTGATGTAATAGCTTTTGGAATACTTATTTTGTTCAACTATTATATGTTTAATGAAGGGCAAAGCTTATTGTTAAACACTATTTATTGTATTATGTGTTAAGAAATGAGGGAATCCAAGGAATGTATTTAATCTAAGAGAGAAGTGATCTAAGTAAGCTAGATTAACGAGACCTTTCTCTTATATTCATTCCTAAAATGTTCCTAGCCATAGGATTGCCAATTGGGCATTGACAATCCACTAAGGTTAGTATGTGTTATGTCAACTGAAGCGTAAGCATGACTAGTCTCAAGTCATTTAGTGTTGGACACTGAAACAAACACATAGGTGCTCAAAAGGTAATCGAGTACACTGAACTACGATCAAAAGAGGGTTCAAACATACATGTCATGTAAGAACTCGTAAGTTGCAATATGCAAAGTAGTCCTTTGACCTAAGGCATCATAGATGTCTAATGGTTAGGTCCTTGATCTTTGATCATGTCAAAGGCATTCCATCGAGAGTGTCCACGGTATTGTTGGGGTTAAGCTATCTAGTCATGTAGGCATATGAGTGCACAACAAGGGATCTTTAACCTTCCATGGTGGAGGGAGAATACTCTGAGATATGATTCGAAAGTCTTTGGCCAAAGCATACGAATATGACTTAGGAAGTTTGTTCCAAATCATATTCAATTGAATCATATAGAGAAGTATCACATTGGATAGCAGACATGAATTGACCTATCACTCAAACAATGTGATTAAGAGTATTGTATTAGAGAAGGACCGTATTGAATTGTAATTGTAATTAAATAAGTTCTCCAACCACTTCTACTTAGCTTGGGTAGCCATGACATACTATTAGGTGTCAGTCATGGTTTGTGGAAGCCCTAAACATTAGCAAACACTAATCTTCATCAAAGGGAGAATTGAAATGAAGTTTCAATTCACAATCGATTGTTAAGAGTAACGATCGCCCAATGCCTCGCTAAATGGAACCTAATGGATAGTACACCGAGTAAAGATGAAAGTGAAGAAATAAATGAGATGGATAAGCAATTAAATGGTTTAATTGAGAATGGTCAAGATTAATTAATTAGTTAATTAATTATACGAAAGGTTTGTATTAGGCTTTCAAGTTAGTTTCGGGTCTCAAGGCCTAAATGGGTTTCGGTCCGTAAAGCCCATTACATTTAAATTATATGACAACTAAAATAAAATGGGCAATTAGCCCAATAACTAAAGGAAACCAGCCATAGGGTGTATGGTAGCAAACTTGGGTCAATTGCAAGTTTGTCACTCACATGTGAGGTGGTATAAATGCATCGTTATAGTCATTCTCTCACTAGGGTTTTCTTTTGAGGAAAAAGAGCAAAACTCTTTCTCTTTTTGTCTTCCAAATAGGCCGGCCACACATAGAAGAAAATAGCTAGCAATCTTCCTTCCTTTAAGTCATCCATTTCATCTTCACACCTCATCCATGGTGTGGAGACTTAGAGACACCAAACTTTTGGTGTTCTTGGAGTTCCTCTCCTCAAATCCCCAAGGAGCAAAGGAGAAGCAAAAAAGCAACCATCCAAAGGAGTAAAGGAGGTGACATGAAGGCCCTCCACTTGGGTGAATCCCTTGTGTAAACAAAGATGAGCTTCAAGGGTAATGAAACTCAGACTCTCTCTTCTCTTTAATTTGTTAAAGAGTCTTTTGCTTCACCATTCACTAGGCTTTGAAAGTCATGGGTTTTAGAATTGTTTTTGAATGCATGCCTACTTTAAAGTGTTAATAGTTTGCTTATGTGTTCTCACATGTTCTTAGCTAGGACAAAATTTTTCCTTCAAGTGGGTTAGACAGTTAGTTTTTGGGAAAGAATGATAATTAGTGGAGATTAAATCCGCACTATAATGCATATGCATGATTGATTTTTCGCTATTACGGTATAGCATAATCTGTAGTACTTATTTCTCTTTAAATGTAAATTTCGAACATACACACATGTTAAAGCGTGTCTTACAAACTAGATGAAGAAACTTGAATGACATATTGTATGTGCTCAAGCAATCCCCATGCTTGGTATCATCACGTTGAGAATGTCTCAAAGATGAATGACATATTGTATGTGCTCAAGCAATCCCCTCCTCATCTACCTCTTACGAAACTAGCTTCAAAGGAGGAGTGTCAAAATTATGCTAGCCACTATGAGGATGACTTACAAGCCAAATGCTTAATCCTCACTTCACTTAGTGAAGAGTTTAAGAAGCTACATAAGCACATGCACACTTCTTGTACCATAGTTGATAGTTTGCATAAGATGCATGACATTGAGACTAGTAATCTACGATTCTCAAATGTTTGTAGTCTATTGAATGCCAAAATGGCAAAGGGGACATCGGTCAAAAAACATAGATAAAAGATGGAAAGGATCTTTCAAGATCTTGAAAGTTTAGGAACTTCCATGGATTGGAAATGGCCCAAGATTTTTTCCTTGCATCTCTCTCGGATGATTTCACTAAGTTTATAGTAAACTATAAAGTGAATAGATTCGATCATACTTGTACTGAGATGATTGACATGGGCTGTAAGTTTGAACAAAGTTTCAAAAAGGATAGTGGGAGTGAGAGTGCAATCACAAGGAAAAGGTTGCATAAGAAGAAGGCAAGAAAATCCAAAGGAACATGCTTTCATTGTGGAAAGGATGAACATTGGAAGAAGAAATACAGGGTGCGCATTGTGAGCCTTATGACACGAACTTTTGAAGGGACTATTTATGTCATAGAGAGTGCTTTTACAGTAAGCTCCAATTCCTGGATATTTGATTCAGGAGCTAGTCAACATATCTGCAATTCGTTGCAGGGACTAATAGGGAGTAGGACATTGCACAATGGGGAAATGATTATGCGAGTTGGGAACGACACTAAGATCTCTGCAAAAGTAGTAGGCACCTACATGCTTAAACTACCCTCTGGGGAAGTCTTGGAACTTAAAAATTATTTATATTTTCCTTCATGTATAAAGAATTTGATTTCCATCTCTATGCTTTTACGAGATGGGCACTCAGTATTGTTTGACAAAATGAGTTGCACTTTGTATTTGAATGGTCGTATTATCTCTCATGGTAACATGATAGAGGGACTTTTTTCACCTAAAGACAAGTACTGGGATGCACTGTATTGAAAGCGAGAATACCTCAAAACCTAAAAGGGCTAGAGAAGAAGTTAACCAAGAAAAGATGTGGCATCTTAAACTTGGACATGTGAACCTTGATAAGATTCACAAGATGTCAAAAGACGGATATTTCTGCCCATTAGGTAATGACCAAATGGGTACTTGTGAATGTTGCTTGAAAGGGAACATAACCAAATCTCCATTCACTGGAAAGGGAAAGCGTGCCACTGAAATTCTAGGGTTAATCCACATTGACATATGTGGACCTATGTCTACTACGTCGATAGGAGGTTTCTTCTACTATATCATATTCACTGACGATCACTTTCGGTTTGGCTATGTGTATCTTATGAAGTACAAGGCAGAATCTTTTGAAAAGTTCAAAGAATTCAAGAATGAAGTTGAGAAGCAATCTGGGAACTAGATAAAGATCCTAAGATCAAATCGAGGGGGGAGAGTATCTAAGTAACGAGTTCCTAGATTATCTCAAAGAGTGTGGAACAATATCACACTGAACTCCACCATGAACTCCATAACTTAATGAAGTTTCTGAAAGGAGAAATTGAACCTTGATGAACATGGTTCGTTCTATTATAAGTTCCACCGATCTAGCAGCAACATTATGGGGATACGCTCTATATACAACAACTTACATGCTTAATAGAGTACCTTCCAAGTCAGTTTCACAGTCGCCCTATGAAATATGGCATGGGAGAAAGTCAAGTCTTAATCACATTAAGATTTGGGCTTGTGAAGCATATGTCAGGAAGCTTGAAGCTACTAAACTTGAAGCGAGATCAGTTAGGTGCTATTTTGTGGGATATCCTAGAGAAACTATGGGATATGAGTTCTACCATCTTGACGACTAGAAAGTCTTTGTCGCTAGAACTACTAAGTTTCTAGAGGACGAATTTGTTCTCAAAGGAATTACAAGTAAAACAATGGAAATTAATGAGATTAATGATAAACCACAAACAAAAACTCGACGAGTTGACAACCTTGTTCTTGAACCCCTAACTCCACGTAGATCTGAACGAGTCAGCAAGCCACCTAAGATGTATGGCTTGGATAATGACTTTGGGGAATTGCACCTTTTCGGTGACAATGACACAAAGAAGGACTCTAGAGACTAAAATTGAAGCAATGTCCGACATTGATTCAAAGAGATGGCAAAAGGCCATGAAATCTAAGATGGATTCCATGTATTAAAATCAGGTCTGGACTCTAGTAGACCCTCCAGAAGATATAGTACCTGTTGGAAACAAATAGATCTTCAAGAGGAAGATAGGCACTGATGGGAACATGGAGACTTATAAGGCTAGACTAGTAGCCAAGGGTTACAGGCAACGAGAAATGATTGACTATAAAGAAACCTTATCTCATGTAGCCATGATTAAGTTCATTCGGATTTTGCTAGCTATAGCTGTATACCATGATTATGAGATATGGCAAATGGACGTGAAAACAACATTTTCTGAATGGCTACCTAGAGGAAGAGCTCTATATGACTCAACCTGAAGGTTTCATGTCCAAGTCTGAAAAGACTAAGGTATGAAAGCTTCAAATGTCCATTTATAAACTTAAGCAAGCCTTCAGGAGTTGGAACATTCATTTTGATATTGAAATCAAATCGTTTAGTTTTACTCAAAATGAAGACGATAATTGTGTTTATCAAAAGGTCGTTAGGGATGCAGTTGTATTCACAGTGTTATATGTAGATGGCATATTACTATTTGGGAATGACATTGCAGTACTTTCTTCTGTAAAAGTGTGTTTGTCCAAAACCTTCCACATAAAAGATTCGGGAGATACATCGTATGTGCTTGGGATAAAGCTCTATCGTGATAGATCTAGAAAATTAATGGGATTATCCTAATCTATGTACATAGATAAGGTGCTAAGTAGATTCCAGATGGAACTATCTAAGAAAGGTTTTCTTCCTGTGAGACATAGAATTCACCTTTCTAAGTCCAGGAGACCTAAAACTCCTGAAGAAATACGGCAGATGAGTGTTGTTCCTTATGCTTTCGCCATAGGAAGTCTTATGTATGCCATGATATGCACAAGGCCTAATATCCCATATGCTGTGACCATTACTAGTCGATATCAATCTAACTCAGGATTAGAACACTGGGTAGCTGTCAAGACAGTCCTTAAGTACTTAAGAAGAACTAAGGACATGTTCCTCGTTTATGGAGGAGCGACATAGTCGCGAGTGGAAACCTATACAGACGCAGATTTCCAATCTAACGTCAATGATAGAAGTTCCAACTTCGGATATGTGTTCACTCTAAATGGTGGGGCTGTCAGCTGGAAAAGAAAGAAACAAGATGTAATTGTTGATTCCATGACGAAGGTTGAATATGTCGCTGCAGCTGAAGCCGGCAAAGAAACGTTCTGGATGAAGAAGTTCATTACTGAACTTAGAGTGGTTCCAACCATTACATCACTAGTAACTTTGTACTGTAATAATAGTGGGGTGATAGCTCAAGCCAAGGAACCCAATGCTCATCAAAAGAATAAACATTTTGGAAGATGCTTTAACATCATTAGAAGATATGTTGCTAAGGGAAAAGTCAACATCCTCAAGGTTGCCTCAGCCGATAACATAGCGGATCCATTGATGAAGTCAATGTCTCAAATCCAACTTGACCGCCATATTGAAAAGATGGGTATTAGATACAAAGGAATGTGGCTTTAAGTGCAAGTGGGAGATTGTTGGAAGTATGCCCACAAAGCCACTTATTCGATGTAATAGCTTTTGGAATACTTATTGTGTTAAACTATTATATGTTTAAGGAAGGGCAAAGCTTATTGTTAATCACTATTTATTGTATTATGTGTTTAAGTAATAAGGGAATCCAAGAAATGTATTTAATCTAAAAGAGAAGTGATCTAAGTAAGTTAGATTAACGAGACCTTTCTCTTATATTCATTCCTAAAATGTTCCTAGCCATAGAATTGCCAATTGGGCATTGACAATCCGCTAAGGTTAGTATGTGTTATGTTAACTCAAGCGTGAGTGATTAGTCTCAAGTCATTTAGTGTTGGACCCTGAGACAAACACATAGGTGCTCAAAAGGTAATTAAGTACACTAAACTACGATCAAAAGAGAGTTCGAACATACATGTCATGTAAGAACTCGTAAGTTGCGATATGCAAAGTAGTCCCTTGACCTAAGGCATCATAGGTATCTAATGGTTAGATCCTTGATCTTTGATCATGTTAAAGGCATTCCATCGAGAGCATCCACGACATTGTTGGAGTCAAGCTATCTAGTCATCTAGGCATACGAGCGCACAACAAGGGATCTGTAACCTTCCATAGAGGAGGGAGAATACCCTGAGATATGATTCGGGAATCTTTGGCCAAAGCATACAAATATGACTTAGGAAGTTTGTTCCAAATCATATTCAATTGAATCATATAGAGAAGTATCACATTGGATAGTAGACATGAATTAAACTATCACTCAAACGATGTGATTAAGAGTATTGTATTAGAGAAGGACCGTATTGTATTGTAATTGTAATTGGATAGGTTCTCCAACCACTTCTACTTAGCTTGGGTAGCCATGACATATAGCTAGGTGTCACTAATGGTTTGTGGAAGCCCTAAAGATTATAAAACACTAATCTTCATCAAAGGGAGAATTGAAATGAAGTTTCAATTCACAATTGATCGTTAACAGTAACAATCGCCCACTGCCTTGCTAATTGGAACCTAATGGATCGTATACCGAGTAAGGATGAAAGTGAAGAAATATAAATGAGATGGATAAGCAATTAAATGGTTTAATTTAGAATGGTCAAGATTAATTAATTAGTTAATTAATTATACGAAAGGTTCATATTAGGCTTTCAAGTTAGTTTCGGGTCTTGAGGCCCAAAAGGATTTTAGTCCATTATATTTAAGTTGTATGACAACTAAAATAAAATGGACAATTAGCCCAATAACTAAAGGAAACCGGCCATAGGGTGAGTGGTAGCAAACTTGGGCTAATTGCAAGTTTGCCACTCACATGTGAGGTGGTATAAAGGCATCTTTATAGCCATTCTCTCGTTAGGGTTTTCTTTTGAGGCAAAAGAGAAAAACTCTTTCTCTCTTTGTCTTCCAAAGAGGCCGGCCACACATAGAAGAAAATAGCTAGCAATCTTCCTTCCTCTAAGTCATCCATTTCATCTTCACACCTCGTCCTTGGTGTGGAGACTTAGAGACACCAAACTTTTGGTGTTCTTGGAGTTCCTCTCCTCAAATCCTCAAGGAGCAAAGGAGAAGCAAAGAAGCAACCATCCAAAGGAGTAAAGGAGGTGACTTGAAGGCCCTCCACTTGGGTGAATCCCTTGTGTAAACAAGGATGAGCTTCAAGGGTAATGAAACTCAAACTCTTTCTTCTCTTTAATTTGTTAAAGAGTCTTTTGCTTCACCATTCACTAGGCTTTGAAAGTCATGGGTTTTAGAATTGTTTTTGAATGCATGCCTACTTTAAAGTGTTATTAGTTTGCTTATGTGTTCAAATGTTCTCACATGTTCTTAGTTAGGACAAATTTTTTCCTTCAAGTGGGTTAGACAGTTAGTTTTTGGGAAAGAAGGATAATTAGTGGAGATTAACTCCGCACTATAATGCATATGCATGATTGAGTTTTCGCTATTATGGTATAACACAATCTGTAGTACTTATTTCTCTTTAAATGTAAATTTCAAACATACACACATGTTGAAGCATGTCTTACAAACTAGATGAAGAAACTTGAAAATTTTAGCAACTTGTGTTCAACTTATGATTTGTTTGGAAGGAGAGAATGAGTCCTTCAAGTGTCAAGTATTTTCTTTAAAATAATAATCATTAGCCCTAATTGGGAAGGGTAGTGCTGCTCACACACCTTTTTTTACCTCCCACACTTTCTTGGTTAAGTTTTGTTCATTGATCTACTTCATGATTTGATCCGACGGCCGAAAATTGAGAGTGGTGTGTAAGAAGTAAAAATGAGTGTGTGGATAGTAGCACCCAATTGTGAATTGTGCTAATGAACAATCAGCACGTGCCTCACTTGGTTTAGTTATCGGAAAGTGATCCTCTCCGGATCCCTTCCACCAAATCCACCAATCCGGACCCTTGAAATTTGATCAAACGGCTAAAGTTTTTATGATTTTTAAAGGAAGCCCCTATTTTTAGCCATTGGATCAAATTTCAAGGGCCCGAATTGGTGGATTTGGTGGAAGGGATCCGGAGAGGATCCTTTTCCTTGGTTATCTAAAGCCAAGGAGATATATATATTTAAAGAAAAAAAAAAAGCAAGGAGATATAAACCTCCATGGGAGGTCTCCAAAGAGCAACAAGAACCTAGCTAGTGAAATCTGGGAAGAGATCCTCTCAGGATCAGGATCTCTTCCGCCAAAGCCACCAAATCAAGTGATCCGGGCTCTTGAAATTTGGTCAATCGGCTAAAGTTATTATAACTTTTAAAGTGGGCCCATGTTTTTAGCCGTTTGATCAAATTTCAAGAGCCCAGATCACTTGATTTGGTGGCTTTGATGGAAGAGATGAAGAGGACTCTTTCTGTGAAATCCAACCCACCAAGATAAAGATCCAAGTAGTGGTCCCTGTAGTACAAGCAAAGCCAAAAAGTATCACTTTAATCGTCGCCTATCTTTGATCCCTCTGTGGTCTTAAAGTTCTCAAAACATAAGCATAATTGATAAGTAACAAGTATCCGCAACTTGTATCGGGCAGCTAGGTTGGAATTTTTATACATTTTTATTTTATCAATAGCTATGTTGGATATTAGTTTAAATTATCCAACACATACGCAGGGCATGTGTTATTAGTTTAGTTGGTTTTGGAACCTTAACAACTATTGACTTCTCTTTCTCTTATAAAATGAGGCCGTACTTGTACTTGTGCTAAAAGAAATCCATCCCTAATCCCTTGTACATTTAGGGTTGTGAGAGGCACAAATCTCTTTTTCTCGTTTTACTGATATGAGGGAAATAATATGAATTTTAGATTTCTTTTAGAGCGAAAAAGAGAACACAATCCAACTACGAGTTTACATTAGTCGTTTTCTAACTTAAAGCGTAAGAAAGTTTATTGTGCGATTTGAGCATCTCCGATTGTGGAAGATTTTCCACATTAGCCTTAATTAGTTTTTTAAACTATCTCCAAATTGGTTAGTTAATTTACATAGGAAAAGAATGTTCCTAGTGCTGCTTTTAGGAGCAACAACGTGATTGGACAATGCATTAAAATTCCAGTATATTGCGATCGGTCACTTGCATGGAAAAAAGATCATTCTTGATCGGCGGGGACCATTTTTTTTGGACAAGTATCTTCTTCGAATTTTTTTTGTGGGAATCCGGGAATCAATCAATCATGTCCGTTCATCGTACATGGTGCGATCAATTTTCGTTAGGTACTATTTATATTGAATTTTAAATCAAAAATTAAAAATAATTTCTAATCGTACGATATATGATGAACAAACACGATTAACTGGTCCTCTGGATCCCCACAAAGAGAATCTGGAGAAAATCCTATTCCTCTTTTTTTAACTTCACTCTGTACTCAGCAGCTAGCTGGCTCTTGATAGTTATACTAAGGGGGGCCGGCAAACACTATATTGCATAAAACAATTATGCTTAACAGTGTCATAATGAGTCGGGTGAATGGTTCATTACTAATCATATTGATATCATCTCAACTTAGTTACATTTTCACAAAAGACATTTGTGCTATTAGTAGGAAGTAGTAATATATTTTGTTAAGTTTCAAATGTGGACCTCACGAGAAACATTAAGGAAATTCTCTCAAAAGCAGGATTCTTCATGAACTTTTTGCCGCCTCATAGTTTAGCGTCAATTTTCATGCCAACATTATAAAATAGTGTTAAAGCCATGAGGTGACTAAAAGTTCATAAAGAATCCCATTTTTTAGAGAGTCCCCTTAACATTTCTCGAAACTCTTATCCAACAAATAGTTAATGCATATGATAATTATAGGAATTACACATTGGAAAATGGTGATAAGTCTCATGGGATCGATTGGGAAGATTTGCGCTCCCCCTAGTGTATACCACGTTTTCCCCACAAGTGGGTTTTAATTTTTAGTGCACTTTTCTCAATTGTGATTAATACCCATGACTGAGCCAAATATCCATCACAGGAGGGGCCCTTATACCAAATGAAAGAAAATAGAAAACAATAGTTACAAGGATGTTTAATTGGAGAGCAATCAAAAGTATTTTGTTGTTAGTATAGTCATTGAAAAATTTAATCAAACAAGACTGATGAAGCTTTAAATTTTGTATGAAAAATTTAGTATCGAGATGATTATTTCACAATAACAGAGTTTGTTTACGTACAAGCTTTAATAAAAAACGGATTAACACAATAGATTCGAACAAAAATTTAAAGTCATGGCTAGCTCAAAACTATTATTATGAGATTTTTCTCTCAACATAATTAGATCTTCCTCTAGATTGTATAGATATTGTTTAATATGATATGTCAAAAAAAAAAAAAAAAAAAAAGGCTTGAAAAATCAAAAGGTCGTTGGCATCAAAAGGCTTATATGGTAAAATAGAAGACTAGTTATAAGGCTTATTTGGTAAGAAAATCAGAAAATTGTTTGCATAAATAAGTCTCGAACCCATGACTTGCTGAAAACTTTGCACTCAACTCCACTAATGGATCATATGCTCTTGATTGTATGAGCTAGCAGACAAAACATATAAAATGGGTGAAATTTCAAGATGGGCCCTTGCCTATTCTGACCTCTATGTGGCTCTGTCCCTAGAGCATACACCATAATTAGGGTGGTGAGTAAAGATGGTTCCTTTCATATAGTGAGATGTTTATGATACCTGACTCAGCATGACAGACTATAATAAAAAATTGTGGTAAACTAAGTAAGTTGGTAGTACTACAAAGTAGTCGTTGACTATATATTTCTCGGTTCTATGAATTTTTTTTTTCAATTGACAAATCAAGAATATTTATTATATACATATAATATGTGAGTTTTGTGGATACATATTTCCGCCTTCTCCTTCTTGGACGAAAATGCAACTGCAAAACAATTAACACCTTAGGTCAAGGCCAAGAGCCTTATGCACCCACGATGAATGAGGGGAGGGCTTTGGCTGAAGAACCGATGCCAAAGTTAGAATTTGAGGGAAAAAGTGTTTAGAGAATTTTAGAGAATTTTGCAAAAGAGTTGGAATTAGGTTTTTGGGAGAAATGTGAGCTATTTATAGGGGTGTGGCCGGCCCCCATTTGGAGAAAATGGTTCCGGCTACTTATGGTGGTTTTTGGGTGTAATTGCAAGATATTATGTCAAAATAATATCTTCCAATCAATTAGGAAATTAATCAATTAATTTAGGTAATTAATCCTAATTTGAATGAATATTTGAGGGTTACCTTTTGGGGAAGATTTGATGAGGATGTATGAAATAGATTTTGAATAAATACCTATTTTGCTCACTTTTGACCTTGATTATCCGCTGCTTGCGTGTGGGAGTTCCGGTGTGCCTCAAGGTAATTTTGTTTTATTTACCTAAAAATTCACGTGTCGTATCCAAATTCTTCTTGATTATTTTTGGCTCCACAAGTTTGAAGTCATTTATTACTTTTTTAGTGTCCAAAAGTAGTACACAACAATGCACTTATTTTTAATTTTACTTGTTAACCTTTTCAACCGATCCTCTACTGCAGAAGAGGTTTGCTTTGTTGAAAGAGTTAAGCTATAGAAGCAAATTCAAAATTGTTTGGAAATGGTTGGGGAGAGGATAATTAAGTCATTATGTTGTGGAAGCTAGGGCTTTAACGTTTCTAAAATCGATAACATGTGTATTGTCTGCTCGGATACCACAAAAGAACTAGAGAAACAACATCCAACTCTTGGAAATTAATTGGTATCAAACTGAGCTCCGCCGATGCGATGACAATGATAACAACAACAAAAAATTACGATTAAAGAGAAAATAGCTTGCAGTTTTCCCAACTCTTACAAGCTTGCATGTTCGAAGGTTGGAGCATTGATGAGACCCATTCCGGTCGCGTGATCAGCATGAAAATGAGTGTTCATGGCGTCGATCAACTTCAGCCCCAACTCTTTGACAAGCAAGATATCCCTATCTACCGTCTTGTCCACCGGCTCAATCAACTACAAATTCAACCAACAAATTAAAGACCCAAAATTCGCATCATAGTTTCATCATCATCCTAATCATAATTATAATCAAAATTAGTACTTAAATAATTAAACATTTAATAGAAAAGGGTGACCAGAGCGGGTTTGTCGGGGTTAGAGACATCGGTGAGCAAGTAAGTGTAGGCGGATGACTCCTCGAAGAGCTGGCAGAAGAGGAGCTTGGAAGAAGAACCCACTGTTACAAAAATCTCTGCCTAGCACTGTCTAGACGCTAAGACGGCTAGCTGGTCATCGTCCCAATTAATAACTAGGGTTTGGAAAATTAAGAAAGGTGACCTTGACCACCTAAGCACCCGTCTAACCCGCTTATACCCGCCTAGGTTGTGACTCTTAGACAGAGATGGGTATTTTCGTCGAACACATTGTGGGCACCCAAAGGCGTGAGAGCTGTTTCCGAATCCCAAATGTAGCAGCCCAATCCGGCTATTTTGGCTAACCCGCGTACAATGGCAGAAACGTAATTAATTCAAAATGGGGGCCCTATTCACAACAAACATGAATAGTGCAATTCGAACCTCTACTTTAGACTAGAGTAATCGAGGCCCCATTTCATTCTAATGCTTTTTAATTTGGTTATAAACTTATTATGAAACTGGATGTGCTAGAGCTTTTTCTTAATAAATTATTTTTCTTTTCTAGAAAGAAAAATGATTCGTTCATTCCTAGTAGTCACGTGGTACTCTCAAAGTGCGTAGAAAGTGGGAAGGGTACTTCTTGATAGAAAGCCCATTAAACTACAAGAGGATTCAGTGGAGGATCCATAACGTTGAAATCTATTATCTACAAGTTTAAATATAAACCCTAATGCGGGTTATAACCCTTGGAATATTCTCAAAACAAGATACAGTGATCAAGTATTCAATTATATAATTAAAAAAGAAAACCAAGAAAAGCAAATTCATCACTTTAAGACGAACATTTCCATATATATACGAACCGTATGTGCAGCCATTTAAGTCCTAGGAACAATTTCAGACAAAACATGACTGCATCTACTTCCTCTACTCTTCAGCTCCTTCAGGAGGTCCTCGGAGGCATCAACTCCAGAAGATTACTCCTACAAAACCCACTTTACCAACTACCAAACACCGCCTCTTCTCCAGTTTCTACAAACACAATCGACTCACCGTCAACAGACCAATACCCTGGAGACAACAGCTTCGATGCTAATGTTGTTATGGTCCTCTCAGTCCTTCTGTGTGCCCTAATTTGCTCTCTAGGGTTAAACTCCATCATCAAGTGTGCTTTGAGGTGCTCAAGTTTTGTATCCTCCTCAGAGTCTAGATCAGCAGGCAACAACAACGCCACCTCAGCTAGGTTAGCCAACACAGGAGTAAAGAAAAAAGCCCTAAAAACGTTCCCGACAGTGAATTACTCAGCTGAGTTAAAACTGCCTGGCTTGGACACGGAGTGTGCCATCTGTCTATCTGAGTTTACCGCCGGTGAGCGTGTACGCCTTCTGCCCAAGTGTAACCATGGTTTCCATGTCCGCTGCATTGATAAGTGGTTGAGTTCGCACTCTTCGTGCCCAAAATGCAGGCACAACTTGATTGAGACGTGTCAGAAGATTGTAGGCTACAGCCAACCGAGCTCATCGGAACCAGTTCAAGACACCATTGTAAGCATTGCACCACTTGAACCTGAAGGTTTCGTGCGTAGTTATAGGGGTATTAGCTAGCTGAGTTTGTGATTCTTTTGTTAAGTAGTTGTATAACTTTTAGTTAATATATATAATGATATATATACATATATGTTTAGCTTTCTGGGTTTGAGCTTTGTTCCTTGGGGGTTTTGAGCCTTCATTTCACTTAGCCAACCCAATAGCCAATACAACGTGTAATTATTGCTTCTTGTGAATTTGTATAGTGTTTGCAATTTGTGAATTGTTCAATTCTTTACCCTAGTTAATTGTTCAATCCATTTTTATTTACGTTGATAGATTACTATCAACTAGCTTTTAATCTTATAATATTTCATCTGGATGCTGAAAAATATCTCAAATTATTATCCCATCCTCTATCAATTAAAGAAAAAGCATGGGCTGACTCAACATAGCAAGAAGCTTTGTCCAAAGTGTCTGGCTATAGGATCGCTGTTAGTGGAATCACTTGATGCCCCAGCTAGATTTGAAATCTTGAAAAGGAATCCCCCAATCAGCTGGGACAACTAATCTATTTCTTGTTCCTTTTTATTTCAATCAACGTTCTAAAAGCAATGCTTTTAACTTTCCCCAATAATATGCTGTACAATACAAAAGGCCTTGCTAGTGCCATATCAAAAACATAATTTTGTCAAGGGGCCGGTGGATTGGGTTGTCACAATAAGTTCAATTCATCTCGATTTTGAGGCCTATAGCTTCACCGACATAGAAGTTTATCAAATTCTTTGACACAGCTTTTATTTATTTATTTTTTTCTTAATTTCTTTTACAATTACAGGATATTAAACATTTAATATTCTATTCTACATCTGATTATTCTTAAAAATAAAAATAAAAAAAATAAAAAAGTAGAAACAAAGTTTTTTAAAACACGTCAAAAAATGTACGGTCAACCAAAGAACCAGAATGTTTAAAAAATGTTCCAAATTCTATACCAAGGGAAGTCATTTCAAATCCATGCCAAGGGAGTTAAGTAAGCCAATTGCTACTTAGTTTGGGATTGCTACAATAATATATAGGATGATGTTATCCACACACATTAAAAAGGTAGAAACAAAGTTTTTTAAAACACATCAAAAAATGTACGATCAACCAAAGAAACAGAATGTTTAAAAAATGTTCCAAATTCTATACCAAGGGAAGTCATTTCAAATTCCATGCCAAGGGAGTTAAGTAAACTAATTGCTACTTAGTTTGGGATTGCCACAATAATATATAGGATGATGTTATCCACACATATTTTTTTAACCTCCCACACACTGTTAATATTTATCATTTGATTTTCTTCAATTCATTCGATTCAATGGTCAAAATTTGAGAGAAATATGTGAAAGATAAAAATAAGTATGTGAATGTCACCATCCAAAATATATAAGGACAAAACAAAAAATATAAACATGGATTCGAGCAAAGGTATAATGGAGCATAACAAAATTGGAAGCTGAGGGTGAAGCCACTAAATCAAATCCAAGTGTACCAAAAGGGTGATTTTGTATCATAGTACGGTCGTGAGGTGCCTCTCAGTAGGCACTAGCTAGGTGGGGACAAGTAACAAATCCACCCGAACGGCTAGGATTTGATTTCCCAAAAGACCATTGAACATGTGTTACTGTTAATGGAGAATTTACACACAGAGAAACCATGTGATCGGCTGTGACATTTCGGAGGCCCACAACGGACACTTTGAACCGGCCATTAAATTTCTCAAAATTAATCACTATACAATCTATTAGTATAGCAATCCAAACAAAGTTAATCTATTAGTAGAGGTCGTTCTATTGCATCGACGGAAAATAATTATGCCTATGTGTTCATGGGTTCAATTCTCATCAATTTTCCATCTTCCCTAACAACTAACTATCTAACCCACTAATCTTATTGCTCTACTTTAAAAATAAAAAAAAATAATAGAACACTCATGGAATTGATTTTAACTTGAGAAAACCCATCCTAATATAATAAACTTTCAATCACAGATTACTCAAATAAATTATATAAGTTCACACTTTCTACTTGGCTATCTCAGATTGCAATCTTATAGACCTTGTGATAGTTAATTCGCACCTCCAATGAGATAGAGAAATAGAGTTGTAGACGAAAGCAATGTCACAATCGTTTGGTAAATGTTGATGTAAAGTTGTTGTACTTGTGTATAATGATCAAAGTGACCATCATTTTCAAAGTTTTATGTACTAAACAGTTTTGTAGAAAAATGTACTGCATGTACGGGAGAGAGATGAGGGTGCGGGTGGCGGCGGTGGTGGTGAACACGTTGGCATGGGGAAGGTTTGGTAGGGGTGATGGTAGTGAAGATGGTGAGGGTAGTCATTGCTAAGGTGGAGGTGGGGGATTGTGATAATGGTGGATTGTGGTGGCAACGGTACCATACTAGTCGGCGTTTTTCCCAAGTAAGAGAGTGTTCAAAGCACATGTACACAATGTCATTTTAAAAAACTAGTAAGGTATTACGATAATTGAAAAGATTTATTAAATGATTTTTCTCTGCTTTATATACTATCAAGATGTTATTGCTTTTAAACTAACCAGAATATACGTAGGTAGCTCCATCACAGACCCAACCATTTCCCCCAAATAATCACCTCATTCATCACCTCATCGGAATTCATGTGAGATTCTGGCAAGGCAGTCATGTCAATTGCCCGGAGCACGAAGTTTTAGTTCCATCAAATACCAAAAGGGGCCTCACACCCATTTACTGTAAACACCCTACTCTTTGTCTAAAAATCTCTGGGCCCCTAAAATTATTTTGCAATTTACCAACATGTTAGCCTTTAGCTAAACTCTTCGTAAAATAAATAAGTAATTTAAAACTTCAGAATAATCTAAATCAATAGAATAGAAAAACAAAAATGAAAACAAGCATAGAGGTCATGCAATCCATAGGTGATTTTAATTTACAATTGATTAATAATAGTTTTGACTACCCACTATCTCTCTAATTAGAAATTTAGAACTTAAAGAATCACACACAGAGAAGATTGAGTTTAGGAAAACTACTTATGGTGAAATCAATTAAGTTAATAGATTGAGTAGATTGAGATTAATTTAGTTAGTTAATTAATTATATGCTCGTAAGATGTTAAATTGGGAGTTAAAAGTAAGTTTCGGGTTAATAGGTCCATTTGGTTGACCCATTAGGCTTATAACTAAAGTTGTGCATGAAAACTTAAGTGAGAATTTCAAAAGGTCCATCTACTTAAGTGGGAAATTCCAAAAGGCCCACCTACACTATATGCCGATTTGAGGTTATTCCACCTGGGGTATCACACTTGTAGCTCAACTATATAACTCACTCTAAGTCACTTTATAGCTCCTTCCAACTTAGGGGTTTTGGAGCGAAAAGAGAAGAATGGAGAGCCATCATTCTCCTTCTCTTTACAAACTTGGTCACTATGGTGATAGAGTGCTATCTCTCTCTATTCATGGTTACCTCAACTTCTTCCTTACTCATCTTTGGTGCGGAGAGTTAAAGGCCGCTTTCATTGGAGGCTTTTTTGGAGAAATTTTTAGGCAAAGGAAGAACACATCAATGGGCATTTTGAAAGTCCTTTCCTAAAAATTGTAGCATTTGGTTCCATGAGCCAAAGTATGGCTTCAAGTGAATAATCTATTTACCTTTCTCTTTGTATATGAAAAAATTTTGGTTCATCAACCCTTAGGCCTTGAAGATTTTAGAAAAATGATTTACTTTTGGATATAGGCATATCTAGCTTTTGCATTTAATTCTGATTTTAAGCATGAGTTATTAATTAAATCCTCTAATTTAACAATTGCTTTTCTTTGCAGTGCTTCTACCAAAGCTGGAAAGATGAGGCCCGAACTGCTTGACAAGGCATGCAAAGTGTAGATATCGAAATTCTGGTGAAATAAATGTTCACTAACACATTAAATTCTAACATTTTAGGGCTTACGTGGCTTGTATCATGTGTCTCACAAATTGTAGACATGGCATGTGACTCGTCAAAACCGAACAAGTCAGTACGAGTGTCAGTGGTGACATTTGGCTGAAAATAGTTAAAGAATTATCTTTAGTAATTCTGTAATTAATTTTAATTTAAATCAAACAAATTAATTGATTTAAATTAATTGATAGAGTCAAATCACGAATCAAGCCTCAAATCAAGTCTTAGTTCTTAGGTCAATAAATAAAGTCAACAATCAAGGCCAATCTAGCAGTAGGCAAGGCTTGAGAGAGCCTATAAATATGAGGATCTAAGACAAAGAGAGGGGTTCAGAAAATCATTCTCACACCTAGATGTTGAAGCACTCAAGCCCCCAAACTCCCCAATTCCCAAACACTTAGAAAACTCACTGCATTCTTCTTCAAACCCACGAAGAATCATTAAGCACCTCTACATATGCCAGTTCTTCCACAATCACAAGCCAAACCCTTGTGACATCTGTTCATCCTAGATCAAGTCATCGTGACCTGTGAATCGACAACTTTCCCTATACACACACACACTTTACATTTCGGAGATTAAACCAAAGGATTCAAAATTGTAAAGAGATTGTAACTCTAAACTCACTAATACAATACAATATTTTGTACACGTGTTCTTGTTTGATTTGTCATAGGAAATTCATGTTTTCACAGGGTCATCCCAAAATCACACCGAAACTGGGAATGGATCCTTAATTTGGAATGAGACACCATCAATGTCTTGAATGCCATCGAGCACAAGTGTTCTGAGTACGCAGTTAAGCTAGTATAGATGGAACTAGAACAAGCCTGCTTTGAAGTGAGAGATCCAACTAAGGTGATGAAGAAGTCCAAACCCAAAACAAAAGAGAGGTAGAGCAAGCTCATTCAACCCAGCTACTGGCGAGATGGCAATGAAAAGAAAAGCTTTAAAAGAGACTATTTGAGCAACATATGCATATATGTTAACAATTAAAGAAAGGATGAACTCAAAACAAATCTAAGTCATATTAAATTCAAAGCCTAGTGAATGATGATCAAAACTCTTTGTAAAATCAAAGAGAAAGAGTTGAACTTTCATACCCTTGAAGATCATCCATATGCTGTCAAGGTTATCACCCAAATAGAAGGCCTTCAAGTCCTCTCTTTGCTCCTGGGATTTTCTCTTCTCGAAACGTTGCTCCTTACTTGGTCCTTTGGGCTTAAGGATTTGTTGAAGGATTCTCCAAGCACCAAAGGGATGGTATCTCTAAGTCTCCACACCAAGGATATGAGGTGAAGATGTATAGTTTAACTTTAAGTGTTTGGCTTTCCTTGTCAAATATTGTAATTGAACCATCACACATGCTCAATCTAGCTTTAGAATATACTCAGTTTATGGGATGTTGTTGCTGGAGTAAATGTTCAAGAAGTGGCACATTTCATCTTAAAGGTTTGTTCATGCATGTGCATTTCATATCTCTATTTGTATTGCATTCTGTCTCGTTTGATTGTATAGTCAGTTTTGCGTGCTAACTTCTAGATATCTAGGCACATAGATTAAGACAGCCCACATGGGCTGACTGACACCTTTCTGATGGTAGTCAATTTCTGGCCATTGATCTGCCTAGATCTTTTTTGCAGTCGACAAGTGTCCTTAGGACAAGTTGGCTGATGGAAAATCTGATTTCCTTGGGTATATTTACTTCTAGGGTTTCATATTGTTCTTTAATGTTCAGAATTTATTTGTTAAGTTTGAAGCTTGCATCTTCTCTATTTATGAACCCTAACTGGCAAACCTTCCTCATGCATTAAACATCCAATCATTGTCTATTAGGGTTGCATTGTTTTAAGGTTTTGCATTAAGTCTTGGTCTGGTTTTAAACTTTAAATTTGGTTTTAACCCAAACATTTGGATTCAAGTTAGATTCTTCCTTCATTTGGTTGACCGGAGAATCTGACTGGTCATTTGAATCCAGATTTCATGTGTATATCGTAAAATTACATCACATCATTGGTCGTGTTGATCTTGGTGCTACAAGGTGATGAGCTCAACAGGAGCTGCCACTTCGTGATGATCGAAGAGTCCATCTCGTGTAAGGCAAGGTTGCACAAAGGTAAAGCTGCTCTGTAGATATGGATCTAGGAACTGAGCTTGTGTAGTCTTTGTATGAACCTTTATTTACACTAGTGGATTGAACTTAGTGGAGAGTCCTTGATTTTTTTTTTAACCCAGACGTGGGTCTTTCCGGCCAAAAATATCTTGTGTTCAATTTATGTTTATTATGTCACACATCCCACATACACATACATGGTATATATATTTGTTGAACATTTAAATGGTATGTGCTCACTGTCATGCTCACTTGACACATTATAACTTGCAACGATCTACAACCTTGCTGACTAGGCCAATTTTTGTGAATTAAAATTGGTATTTGAACCTCAGATTTATCGACTAACAAATCTATCTTAGTTAACTAGCGGGCTTGACGAGTCAGTCCAACTGGATTATAATTTTTATACATAGGTTATTCCACTTGGTACCAATTACAATTGGTATCAGAGCTGATATGATAGAAACTAACACACAAATTAAGCCCTATTAATTATGCAATAGTAGTATGAGTAAGTAGGGATCGTTCTAGGCGGGGGATTAGGAGGGATGCTAATCTACACTAACTAGACTCAAAAACATAAAACTAAACTAAACTGACTCAAAACAAACTAAACTGACTCAAATAACTCAAAACAAGCACTAAGGGGTGCTTTGGACGAAAATCTAACTAAATTGACTCAAAACATGAAAGGGGGGTTTGTTTGGACGAAAATTGACTTAAAACTAATAAGTTGCAGAACTAAGTAAATGTTGCACGAAATTAAGGTGACTTAAGGGGTGAAAGGCTAGCTAGAGGATTCTTCTCCATACATGAACCATATGCATACAAATCGATTTCCAGTTATTATTCCTATAAACCATAAATAACAATGCCCCAAGTTAATCGTGAACTGCACAAATGAACTCTCAAATTTTCCTAATTTCATTGAATTGGACTCAGTGACGCAATCAAATTATTCTTATCAAGTTCCCTATATGAACTGCATGATAGAGATACATATCAAAGATCATTAAGTTATATGAAAATCATAAGTATTGACAAGGCATTCGTAACTATGAACTGCATGATACTCTTGCCATGGATTTACTTAGCACAATCATGACTAGTGACTTCCACTACTTATAAATATAAGTTCATAACTATAAGGTGAAATTCCCTTATATTTTAGCATCAAATTCATGCATGCAAACTAAGTATGCATCCTTAATCAACATACAAGAATAAGTTATTAATCAAACGAATAAGTAAATCGCATTCATGTTTTACGAAACAATAACTAGATGTAATCAATTCATATCACATATATGTTTATGGCTTTGAATTCACCTATAGCTAAAACGAAATTAGTTCCACATGTTTGCAATTAAACAAAACCAATCTAATTTAAACATTGAACTAAAACTAAGGATAGAAAGAACCCAGAAACACTCCAGCACTCCAATGGCCTTGGATGGCAGGTCACAGCACAAGTCCTTCTTCTCCTTCCTTCCTTGATGCAGCACTCTTTATATTTTTCTCTTTGAAATTCTCTCTAAAGCTCTACCTTTATGCGGCAGATATGTGGTGTATTTATAGGGCTAGGGTTCACGACACCAATCCTTGGAGGACAAGGATAGGGCATGAAAGATTTCTAGGGGAAAATGATAGAGTGGTTTGGCACAATCTTAGGGCTTCTAGAACCAGATAACAGGTGGTTTCATATGAAAAGGAGTCCCCCTTGCAGCTGGAATTTAGGTAAAATAAGATTAGGATAGGATAAGATAAAATAAGGTAAGTTTGGATAAGTTTTAGATAAAACAGGACTAGATAAGGTCTCCTTGTTTTCAATTGATTGCAAGCCATAATAAATCCTTCCTGATTCCTTGCACATTCCTAGCACCTTGTAAGCACCAAAAACGTCCATTCCTTGCACTCCATACACAAGCTATCCATTCCAGCCCAAAACTGCTCCAAATTGCTCCAAAATGCCATTTCTTGTCACCTTTGCCAATTGGACCTACAAACACACGAAAATAGCTTAAAACACTCTAATAAATATAAACTAACTGAGTAAATGCAAGGAAATAGGCTAACAAAGTCTCATAAATATGTTCCTATCAAGAGCCTTGCTCTAGATATACACAGAGTGATCTCTGAGATTTGCTGGTATTGGGTGGAATCTCACCATAGATTGTGATCGTGTCGGCAAATCGTGTAATACACCTTCATTGTTTGATGGTACAAATTATGCCGCTTGGAACGAGAAGTTTCAAATCTTTTTTGAGGCACAAGATCTTATTGATGTTGGTTATTTCACTCTTGAGTGGAAGTCTCCATTGGGCCTAGTCAATAGAGAGTCTGTGATTAAGCCAAAATGTGAATAGACTCAAGGAGAAATTGCTTCGGCTATAGCAAATGGGAAACCAATTAATGCAATTGTTTCTGCCATTTTCTCTAATCAGTTTGCTCATGTTCGATGTTGCATTACTACCAAGCAAGCTTGAGACAAACTCCAAATTCTTCATGAGGGTGATAAACAAGTGAGAAATCTGAAGCTCTAAATGACCCTTTCAAAATTTGGGGATCTGAGAATGCTCGAGTCTGAGACTTTCTCAAGTCTTCTATAAGAAAGTTGAAGGGTTAACAAATGAGGCTTTGGGGTTAGGGAAGCCTATTGATGAAACAACCATTGTTCAAAAGATTTTGAAATGCTTGTCCAAGAGATTTCAAGCAAAGAAGGCTGCCATTCAAGAGTTTAAGGACCTAAATGAGATCAAGCTTGGAAAATTAGTTGGGAAACTTATTACTTATGAGATGGAGCTTGACATGGATGAAAGTGACTCCAAGAAAAGAAAAGAAGCAGCCCTTCGTGGTGTTCAGAATTGTGAGGTTGTTACTGATGTATGTAAACATGCCTCAGATGATGATCTTACTCTATTCGTTAAACAATTCAGAAGAATTCTAAAAATTAAAGGGAATGATTCTAAATAGTTTAGTGAGCCATCAAACAGTCGGGAAAAACAACCACTAGAGTGAAGAATAAAGTGTTCACTAGAAAATGAGACAAAGGTTTATTGAAGGTATCTGGTCCCTGCTTTGCATGTGGTGGAAGTGGGCATTGTTCTGCTGATTGTGCTAACACCAAACTCCTTGGTCAAAAGCGTGAAAAGGAAATGATGGTTGCTTTGAGTGATGACAATGAACAAGGTTTTGTGCAATCTGATCAGTTGTCAGATGATAAAGAAAAGGTTGTTACTTTTGTTGCTCCAATTGAAGAAGTGTCTCTAAGTGATGATGATTCCGTTCTAAATGGCAATGAGGATAAAACTTATGATGAATTGTGCATTAAGTATGATACTCTTTGATGAGACTTGCTCTACAAAAGTGGAGAAGATTGAACTACCTAAAAAAGTTACTGAGTTACAAAAGGAAAACAAGTATCTTCTTCTAGTCAGAATTAAACTGGATGAAAAGATTGGTTATCTTGAGGCTCATGTTGAGGAGCTAAATGGGAAAGCTCATAATTGCAATGACAAAGTTAAAGATAAAGATGTCATCTTTACTCTTGAAGCTCAAGTCCAAAACTTGCTAAAATCTCAAGAAAATTTGACGAATCAAATTCATGTGTTGTAGCCAAACAATGTAATGTATCATGAAACTAACAGGAAACAGCTACTTGAGTTGAATGAGGCAAATGATAACGTTATTCGCCTTACTATTGGAGCTAAAAAATTTGACAAGATGCTTAGTTTTGGGAAACTACACGGTGACAAAAGTGGTCTTGGTTTTGTAGAATGTGGCTCAAGTTTTATTCCCACCAAAACAAAATTTGTGAGAGAATCTAGGCCTGTATCTTAGAATGCCGAACACTGTCCGAAGACAAGATCTGTTCCTACGTGTCATCACTGTGGTGAAGTTGGGCACATTTGTCCAAAATGTAGAAAATTGTACTCTGGAAATACCAACTTGCTGAAGGATCAGGTGGACTGTCTCATCATCGAAATCAACAGAATTGCTCAGCTTGTTCATTCTTCTTCATCTGGAAATATTAAGCTAAGTTCGAAGTGGGTTGAGAATGACTCAAAATGGTGCCTAGTTGTTCTAAATGTTGTATCTTTAACCAAACCAAATGTGTGGTATCTTAATAATGGGTGCTCTCATCACATGACTGAAGATAATGAGGCTTTCTCATCTATTGCTCTTTTTATTGGCGGTGGTGTTATGTTTGGTGGTGGAGACAAGTCTCAGATCATAGGGAAAAATGATGTCAAGATCCCTAGATTACCTAAGCTTGAAAATGTTAGCTATGTCGATGGGTTGAAATCAAATCTCATTAGCATTATCTAGTTGTGTGATGATGTGGCTAATGAAGTGTGCTTCTCAAAAATAGGGTGTCGGATTGTAGATGAACATGGAAATAACTTGCTTGTACTCCAGAGATCTGGAGACAGTCGCTACATTCTTCATGATTCTTCATGTCTCTAAAGTTGTTGAATACTCCTAGTGTCACAAAGCTATTGATGAAGCTAGTGTTCTGTGGCATAAGGGACTTGGGCAGGTGAACTTCAAAGACCCCAATAAGTTGTCTAAATATGAGGTTGTGAGAGGGCTGCCACCTCTTTCTGTTTCTAACTCATATGTTTGTAGACCATGTCAATTGGGAAAGCAATCTAGGGTGGCTCACAAGAAAGTGACTGGCATCGAAACAACCAACCATCTTTAATTAATTTATACGGATCTTGTTGGACCAATTTGATAACTCATATATTTCATACATTTATTGAAGGAAGATTTGTGAAAAACATGTTCATTTAAGCAATATCAATAGCATGCAATTAACAATTAAAGGCGGAATCATGCTTGTATGCACTTAAAAACAAAACATTTACCCATGAAATTCAAAGCCTAGTAGATAGGTGAACCAAGACTCAACTCAAAACAAAGTGAGTTGAGAAATCAATACCTTTGTAGATTCCTCTTTGCATAAGCAAAGGCTAATCACCCAAAGAGAGGGCCTTCATTCCTTGCATCTTAGATCCATGGATTTGGATGGATGAAAAGGTTTCTCCAAAGTTCCCAAAATTGAGAACCTCTAATGATTCATCACCAAGGCATAATGAAGAAGAAATGAGTGACCTTGGAGGAGTTTGATTGCTAGATGATCCCTCCAAGGTGGCCGAAATTTTAGAGAGAAAGGAGAGCTTGTGTTCTCATCCTTTCCCCAAAAAAAATCCTCAATGAATTTTAGGCTATAAAGTCCTTTATATAGTCCCTTCAAATAAGTGACCTAATGGACCAAAAGCCCTATTCTTCTAACATGGCCGGCCTATAGGTTTATTGGGCTTTCAAGCCCTTTGTTTATTCAAGTTGTCATACAACTTGAGTTAATGGGCTTGACATTCAAATCCCATTGGGCCTTGCGGCCCAAAACTAACCCGAGGTCTTTAACGAACTTATTCGTTTGATTAATTAACATATTAATTAATCCTAGCCTTAGATAAATAATTAAACCATTTAATTATTCTTACTCATCTCCGTTGTTTCTTCAAACTCTACCTTACTCGGTGAACGATCCATTAGGTTCCTTTTAGCGAGGCAGTGGGCGATTAAAAACTCTTTCTAATCGATTGTGAATTGAAACTTACTTTCAATTCTCCCGTTAGTGATAATACACTTTTAGGGCTTCCACAAACCATGGCTGACGCCTAGCAGCATGTCATGGTTACCCAAGCTAATCAGAAGAGGTGGAGAACCTATTCAGTTTTAGGATTACAAATGCAATACGGTCTTTCTCTAATACAATACTCTTGACCACATTGTTTGGTTTGATAGTTTATTCATGTCTACTATCCAATGTGAATCTTGTACTTATATAATTACCTTGAATGTGATCTGGAACGCATTCCAACATCTCATTCATACTCTGGCCAGAGATTCTAAATCATATCATAGAGTATTCTCCCTCAAACAGTTTGAAGGTTAGAGATCCCTTGTTGCGCATTCACTTGCCTCCATGGCTAAGTGGCTTAACCCCGACGATGCCGTGGACACCCTGATAGAGTGACTTTGACATAATCAAAGATCAAGTACCTAACCACAAGACAGCTGTGATGCCTCAGGTCAAAGGACTACTTTGCATTATCCCAACCATGAGTTCTCATGTGACATGAATATGAGAACTCTTCGTTGATCGTGTTCAGTGAACTCATTCTCTATTGAGCACCTACGTACTTGTCTTGATGTCACACACACCAATGACTCGAGACTAATCACTCTCCCTGAGAGAAGACATAGCACGTACTGATCTTAACGGACTGTCAATGCCCAATTGACAATCCTATGATCAGGAACGTTTAGGATATGTCTACGAAAGAATGGTCTCATGAATCTAACTTCTTTAGATCGCATTCTCCCAATCACATATTCCTTGGACTTATCGTTTAAGCATATAACATTTATATGAGACGGCTCAAACAATAATGTTTGCCCTTAATATTAAACTAGATTAGTTTAACATGTGAAATGTCCATAAAGTATCATCATATGATTGGTTTTAGGGCACATTTCCAACAATCTCCCACTTGCACTAGAGCCAATCAGCTTAGTCATCAGTGATGATACCTCTTCTGTAGTCATTTCATAAATGGCTGAGTAGTAGGCCTAGACAATGGATATCTATATGTTATCCATAGAAGCAACCTTGAGAATAACGACGTCACCATTATACATGATTCTCAATCATGTGGTTCAGTCTCTCATTTGAGTTCGGACCTTGATGAGACCTTGATTCCCTGGCTTGAGCTATCGCCCCATTAGTGTCATACACTTTCTGGTTGGAACCGAATGGAGAGTTCATAAATGAACTTTCCCATCCAAACAACAATGTTGTAAGCTTCTATATGGCAATATATTTTGCATACATGATGGAACACATTAAAGTCATTACTTTTAACGTTTCCACCCAAATATCTCTTTAGTCATAATAAAGAGATATCTCATTATCACTTCATTCATAATGAAGAGATATTCTATGATGGATTAGATTCATAATCTAATACATTTACGCTTCCATTACGTTACTCTAATTCTTCCTCATTCTTGAGGAATCCATCCTTAGTATTTCTTTAAATACTTAAGGATTCACTTGACAGTTGCCATGGTTCTGATCCTGGGCTTGCACTGATATCATCTTGTACCGTTCTAGGTACAACTTATATCAATGTTTTCATACAATATGAAATACATAAATCACCTTTCTGCGTCTGCATAAAGGATTCTATTTACGCATTATTTCTTTGGGAGTCAAAGGGTACATTCCCTTTGAGAAGAACAACTTCCTAGTCTCACTAGAATTGTCATTCTAATTGAAGTTTATCATCATATGAGAAACTTCCTAGCATCTCTTGTCTATTTTAGGGATTGATATAATCCAATTATATCTTGAAATCTATCATTATAGATTTCCATCCCATGTATATAGACTATGTCTCCCATATACATTCTATCATTATAGAATGTTTAAAGTCATAACTTTAACGATGAAGAATTCCTTTCATTTTCAAAATTAATATATATCATGTATATATATATATATTCAAATTTAGGAATATGATTAACTCCCACTAATCTTTTGTAAACCTAGTAAACAAAAGATTCATTTACATCTTTATGAGAAATCAAACGATTTGATCCTTTTTCTCATAAGATGCTTATAGCTCCCACTAACTTGCTGAGATTCATGATGGATGGATCTCTATAACTTATATGTCTTGTGATTCTTAGTTTTAGACATATATTATCAAGACTATCTTGATAATGGTTTCGGAAACCGATATTATGTCCAAACATTGAATCACCATTTAGTTGTTTCTTGCAATCTTCGAATTAATTGAAACTAAGACTATGTCAAAGACGGTTTCTTCAAAGTCAACCATTTTCTTTGAGTGTAGTCACCTTAAGCTACCGATTAGCTATTAAGGTTTCATTATTTCGATTCAAATGGTACTTTACCATTTCCTTGAGTATATGTCATATATATACACTCAGTGTAGTCATAAGGATTTTCATTCTTATTTCTTTCGAATTAAGAGGTGTAACTCTATGACATAGTCATAAAGTTCAAACCATTCAACTGAGACGATTTATATATCCTTCTCGACTACCTTGGAGCTTGTGGTGTAGGAACTAGGTTGTTATATTTGTTGATCATATCAAACAAATATTGCTTATTAGCACACAACCCCAAATCTTAACATGTTTAAGATTTGTCTTTCTTTCCAACTACATCTTATGGAGTTATGAAAATTTTGGAAGATCTTCTAATTGACAATCATATTGTTTTAGAAGTATATATATCCTATATATGGGTAATAGATAACATCCAACGAACTAAATTTTATTCAAGTTCGTTCTTCTCCTAATGGAGAAATTCATTATCTTATGATGCTATTTTCCTTGATATTTTCAAGGAAACTCATCTAAAGTGTTATCTTTCCTTGGATCAAATCCAAGGAGGTAAATACTTTAGACGTCTTACTCATCAACTTACATTTCTTGAATTCTTTGAAACCTTTTGCAAAGTATTCGGACTTGTGTTTATTCAAAATAAACTATAGTCCAACCGAGAGTGATCTTCGGTGAATGTCATACAACATGAGTAGTATTATGTTGTGGATAAGTGCCACTAACATCTAAGTGAATTAATCTCGACAACTTTGTGATTCTTTCTTCTTTCCAAAAGAATAAAGATTCGAACATTTCGCCTCTATACAATTTTAACAAGAAGGTATTGGATCCGGATCTTACGATCCAAAGCATCCATCTATGACCAACTCGTAACTTATGTTTTAGAGGTATCACAACTCAGTTGGGATTAGTCACTACCTTGCAACCTTTTGGGTTTTAAGCATCATCGTATTCTAAACAGTTAAACTACCACATCATCTCTACTATAGAGACAACCAATTACAATAATCTAATTATTGATTAATAAAGAACAATGTTTTGTCAAACAAAACATTCATCCATCTCTACTATAGTGACGGATTTAAGTTCCTTAAAATTGGAATGTAAAGACAATCTTTAGTATTTTCCAATTTCTTTGGTAGTTCATATGAGGAAGTAAGTACAATCCGCTTTCGCAGAGATCTATATTTTATTCACTTTCCGAATGTGAAGTACTTTCTCTTCTCTCATTAATCTTCTACTTTTTATTAGCACACTTTTACAACAATTGTAAAACATAGTTACTAATACGGAATCATGCATTCAAGTAGAAGAACCAACTGTTTTGAACTATTTCAAGAACATATTACAACACCTTCGAAAGGTGTGTTCTTGACACTTGCAAGACATTTCTTGCAAATACCCCTTCCAATGTCCATCCTTTCATAAAGAAAGTTTGTTCCCTTGGAGTTATTTTGCCTTCTTCATTTGACTTCTCCTTTGACTACAATAGTCATGGTCCCTAAACTCCCACTATCTCTCTTGAAACTTATTTCAATTGTGTTATACACATCAAACAATTTGGAGAGTGTGTGGTTATTGTTCACTATATAGTTTACAATAAACTTAGTGAACCATTAGGATAGGGACACAAATGTGAAGTCCTTGCCTAGTTTCCGTCTCGTTAAGTGGTTTAACACTTCAACACTCAATGATTCAAAATCATCATAAGTCCATATAAATGGACTATTTTTGTCAACCAACCATTATGTTCTAAACATAATAACAAACTTTCAAGAGTTGTTCAAGGCAACTCTCATTTCTTCATACAACAATTTTGTAAGTGAAGAATCATGGCACATAAGGTGTCCATGCCCTTGTGCTTACTTCTCAAGTTCCTTGTTCGTGTAACAAAGAGACAAGCACTAAAGTTTGTGTTGATTAAGGGTTGTTCAAAGCAACTCTTATTTCTTCATACAACAATTTGTATTTGAAGAATTATGACATTAAAAGTGTTGTCCTTCTCATGTTAGACTTATCTAACATATTCTTCCAATGATACATTATCAATAGGAAGATTGTGAGGATGAGACTACTTAGTTACATCTACAAGTCATTAAAGACAATCTATGGGATTGTAGAACTAAGTCCGGAAATTAAAGCATTCGGCTTTTCTTTGTCAAGTTTTGGATAGCGTTTGCAAATATATTGGTAAACAAATACATAACGAATATAAATTGATTGATTTTAAGCTATTTGATCCGGGTCTTTAAATCAAAATAGCACCACCCACTATTTTTAGCAAATTCCATATCCCTCATCGGAATTCGAGAGTTTTAGAGGAAACTCTTAGTAGGGTATGGGAGGCTCACTATTACCAAGCCCACCTCACGATGATACGATATCGGCTAGCATTAATAATAATGAGAGAGTACGCTTACTCATTTGCATCTCTTGCAAGTACCCATCTTATTTGGCCTCTAGAGAATGTTGCCTCACAATGATATGATATCGGCGCCATTGCACTTAGTTAAGTTATTCCCACCATGCTTAGTTCATGAAGGGGTTCAAGAATAGCCTCACAATGATATGATATTGGCCATCCTCGTTGCCTACACTCACCTCATCATATGCGTATAGACTCCTCCTGAGTGTAAGCATGCACTTTGTACTCCCCCATGATAGTGTGAAGCCGGTGTACAAGTCACAAACGATTGGAGCCTACCACGGTGGAAGGCCACGAAGAGATATTCAAAGCATCTCTCGCTTATCAACTTAATATTGATTTGGTTGAGGGTTTTTAGGTCTCATCACATATAAACATACATTTTAATCCAATTAAAACATTTTGGTCCTATTACAACTATTGGTCCATATGATTGATTTAGTAGTATATAATACTCCCACTATGCTTTTAAAACGGTTTTTAAAGCAAGAGTATATGATACTACTAACATAAGGTTTGCATTCATTGATGGACTATATAGTTGCCTTAGGGCCTTAGGATGACTATGAACCTTTGATTCGATTCAACACGAGCCTAGTGTTGAATCTCGGTCTAGGGATGGTGATTGATTTTAGTTACGCGTTTAATCACATTAAGGCGTGTTGTCTTATTGGGCGTTGGACCCAACTACTCCAATTTCATGCATATCGAATAAAACAAGAAAGGTGTACTTCAAAGTAAATAAGAGCTTATGCTCTTTTACAACAATTGATCAAATCAAATTACTTTAAAGTAAAGAAGAGCTTATGCTCTTTTACAACAATTGATCATATCAAATTACAACCAAAATTTAATCTACTCATTCCCATGGTTCAAACAAATTTGAAACGGCCATTCACATAGCTCAATTATCGTAGGCTAAGGTTCATAATCACCCTTTCTTTAATTAATTAACGCTTTAACTAATTAAACTTGAATGCAACATTTTCATTTGGTTTTTGTATCCATAGAATTGATTTAAATGGAGCTAAATGAAATGAAAATCCAATTCTCATTTAAAGAGACAAAACAATTTTGTTCTCTACCTAATTTGGGCCAAAATGCTATGACCTCAACTTTTGCGCCATTTTACAAAACTTAAACTTTTGGGGTCACTTTGTAAAAACACAAAAGTCCACTACTTCATGTAATTACAACTACAACCCAAAAAATTTCCACAAAAGCTAAAACTTCATTAAAGGAGCAAAACAATTTGTCCTTTTAGTGATTTTGGACCTTTACGTAAAAACGTAAACTTTTGGGTCAAATTGCAAATACACAAAAGTATCAAAACTTTATATAATTGCACAAAAGCCCCACAAGGACCCTAATTGAGTAGGGTGGCCGGTTTTGAAGCAAAGTAATAAAAAAAATTTCAAAGTTTTTGTAAGTGGGGTGTGTGTAATGGAATAAATCATTACACACCTACCCACTAAAATTTCTTTAATTTTTCAAAACAAATATCTAAGATATTTAAACATAAGAAATATTTCAAAACAAAAACTTTATGAAATAAATCAAAACTTTGAATCAAAACACCAAACCTTTTGTTCTTGGCAAGAACATATCAAGAACAATGAAGAACATTCATGAAAACCCATAAGAGCTCCATGAACATTCTTCACCCAAAAACATACCAAAACCACTCAAACTTAAGGGAAATAACATACAACCATACTAGGGTACATAGGGGTTCCAAAAGTCACTTTAAAACACTTTTAACAAGTCAAACAAGAACCCAAAAATCCACCCTTTGGATTTGGCCGAATTTCCCCAAAAACATGGCACCAAATTTTAGCTCCAAAATTCATGCTCATATGAACTACATCTACAACATTTGAGATGGCAAATTTTCTAACAAAATTTACATTCAAAGAAGCAAGAATAAAGCTTGTAACAATTACAACATTCAAATCACAAACTATGAACTACAAAACCCAAAAGGATTCACCAACTACTAGACTTAGGCTCTTGATACCACTCGAAGGAAGATTTGTGAAAAACATGTTCATTTAAGCAACATCAATAGCATGCAATTAACAATTAAAGGCGGAATCATGCTTGTATGCACTTAAAAACAAAACATTTACCCATGAAATTCAAAGCCTAGTAGATAGGTGAACCAAGACTCAACTCAAAACAAAGTGAGTTGAGAAATCAATACCTTTGTAGATTCCTCTTTGCATAAGCAAAGGCTAATCACCCAAAGAGAGGGCCTTCATTCCTTGCATCTTAGATCCATGGATTTGGATGGATGAAAAGGTTTCTCCAAAGTTCCCAAAATTGAGAACCTCTAATGATTCATCACCAAGGCATAATGAAGAAGAAATGAGTGACCTTGGAGGAGTTTGATTGCTAGATGATCCCTCCAAGGTGGCCGAAATTTTAGAGAGAAAGGAGAGCTTGTGTTCTCATCCTTTCCCCAAAAAAAATCCTCAATGAATTTTAGGCTATAAAGTCCTTTATATAGTCCCTTCAAATAAGTGACCTAATGGACCAAAAGCCCTATTCTTCTAACATGGCCGGCCTATAGGTTTATTGGGCTTTCAAGCCCTTTGTTTATTCAAGTTGTCATACAACTTGAGTTAATGGGCTTGACATTCAAATCCCATTGGGCCTTGCGGCCCAAAACTAACCCAAGGTCTTTAACGAACTTATTCGTTTGATTAATTAACATATTAATTAATCCTAGCCTTAGATAAATAATTAAACCATTTAATTATTCTTACTCATCTCCGTTGTTTCTTCAAACTCTACCTTACTCGGTGAACGATCCATTAGGTTCCTTTTAGCGAGGCAGTAGGCGATTAAAAACTCTTTCTAATCGATTGTGAATTGAAACTTACTTTCAATTCTCCCGTTAGTGATAATACACTTTTAGGGCTTCCACAAACCATGGCTGACGCCTAGCAGCATGTCATGGTTACCCAAGCTAATCAGAAGAGGTGGAGAACCTATTCAGTTTTAGGATTACAAATGCAATACGGTCTTTCTCTAATACAATACTCTTGACCACATTGTTTGGTTTGATAGTTTATTCATGTCTACTATCCAATGTGAATCTTGTACTTATATAATAACCTTGAATGTGATCTGGAACGCATTCCAACATCTCATTCATACTCTGGCCAGAGATTCTAAATCATATCATAGAGTATTCTCCCTCAAACAGTTTGAAGGTTAGAGATCCCTTGTTGCGCATTCACTTGCCTCCATGGCTAAGTGGCTTAACCCCGACGATGCCGTGGACACCCTGATAGAGTGACTTTGACATAATCAAAGATCAAGTACCTAACCACAAGACAGCTGTGATGCCTCAGGTCAAAGGACTACTTTGCATTATCCCAACCATGAGTTCTCATGTGACATGAATATGAGAACTCTTCGTTGATCGTGTTCAGTGAACTCATTCTCTATTGAGCACCTACGTACTTGTCTTGATGTCATACACACCAATGACTCGAGACTAATCACTCTCCCTGAGAGAAGACATAGCACGTACTGATCTTAACGGACTGTCAATGCCCAATTGACAATCCTATGATCAGGAACGTTTAGGATATGTCTACGAAAGAATGGTCTCATGAATCTAACTTCTTTAGATCGCATTCTCCCAATCACATATTCCTTGGACTTATCGTTTAAGCATATAACATTTATATGAGACGGCTCAAACAATAATGTTTGCCCTTAATATTAAACTAGATTAGTTTAACATGTGAAATGTCCATAAAGTATCATCATATGATTGGTTTTAGGGCACATTTCCAACATTTATACCATCAATTCCTAGTCCCTTTGTGATATTTTTGAGTTAAACTAGTTACATTTTACCCTCTTTTGTGTTAGTGTGCAGCTAATCATATTTTGGAGCTCAGTTGAGGACAAATAAGGCAAAATGGTGCTAAAAGTGGAGAATTGAATAAGGATGCCAATGTTGACAAAGAATTAAAAGTGGACACTGAATATGGTGCTGAATATGGCTCTTTATAAGACCAATAACAGCAAAAAACGTGAGAATTAAATGCCCAATTACTGGGATGTATTGGCAATCTGTAACAGCCTCTTTAACCTTGTAAAATTGAGAGTTTCAACCACTTTTACATAAGCTTCCCCTTGGGGACGCCCATAGCTCTCTTTCTTCTCTTTCTTTGGCCTTTCTTCCAGAAACAAAACCCTATTTCCCTTCACCATCCGTTGCCACCGAAGAAACCACGCAACCGCGCTGCTCTTGAAGGATTTCAACATCAGAATTGTTTCAAGGGGGTATCTTCTATGAACTTTAGTTTCACAGTTGGGGATTTCAATGTAGCCTTGCAAACCTATTATATGTTATTAAGTTAAAGAATTCAAATTACCAATCTATGTTCTTGTTTCATTCATTAATTTTATAGTATAATTTGTTTGTTAATCTTAATGTTTGATCACCATTAGGATTTCTTATGAATTATTTGATCAAGGTTATAGTACACATCATGCTTAATCTTGGTAGACATGTGATGAATGAAGAAACTGCTATGCATACATCCTGCCATGTGATTTCTTTGGTTCTTTGAAGTTTTCTTGTTCTTAATGAATTCTTATTTGGTAATCTAAGTTGAACATCACAACTAGGTTGCAGATTAGGAGTACTTGATCACAACCACACATCAAAAGGATGATCATAAATAAGTAAAATGAACCCTAGTTGCAGATTGGAAAGTTAAATGCGTTTTGACTTAAATTTCATGGAATTGGCTTACAATGGTGAAATCGGTATCCCTAGTTCTATTCTCATCGTTTCTGAATCAATCTATCATTCATTTTTATCTTGTATTGCATTTTAAGTTACTTTAGATTCCAAAACAAAAATTTTAATTCAGTTTTCATTTTCATTGTTAGTGAGGGTTCAAATAAAGCTAGTAATTTGTAGAGTTCTAATCAGTCCCTGTGGTTCGACACCCTTACTTGTGCCATTATACTATCCTTATATTTGCACTTGAAAGGAACCCAACAAAATTTTGGCGCCGTTGCCGGGGACTGATTTCAGTCCCCTATAATTGCTTGCTTTATAAACCCTATCTATTTTTCTTTTCTTAGTTTAGATTTTTAATTTACATTTTAGGTTGTTTGATTTCAAGTGGTATACAAAGATGTATGGTAAATGTCCGTTATGTGCTAAAACTGGCCATCCTCTTCAATTTTGCCCAATGAGAGATGAGTTTCCTACGTTTATCCGAGAACACTCACACCGCATGTGTTTCTCTAACCAAAGGCCACTGCAACCATTGTCAAATACATACAACCTCGCTTGGAGAAACTCTCATTATGACTCTTGGAACAACATACAAGCTCTAAATCAAGCATTTGCACCTCCACCACAGCAAGAATTGTTTGACACTACATTGGAGGACACTTTGAAGCTACTTGCTCAAAACAATTTGCAATTTCAACAATCAACGAGTAGTATTATTTAGAACCACTCTTTAGCACTAACTAAGTTGGTAATTCAAATGGGTCAGATTGTCTAAGCATTAAATGAACATCAATCTGGTGGTGATGATCAACAAGAGAAGGAGGAACAACAAAACAAAGCTTGTTGTGCATATTTTCATGAGGTTCCTGAGCTTTACGAAGATGAAGAGCCTTACACTCCTCCCAAGCCATATGTTTCATCAATTCCTTTTCTAGGGAGATTTGTCAAACAAAAGCATGATGAGCCACCCTATAGATGCGTTTGAAGAAATTGTGTCAGACATAATGTTTGAAGCTCTTCCTCTATCTTCTAATTCAATTGATTGTTTTTCAAAATCTGTGTCAGATTCTCCATGTTGTTTTAGACCTTTACAGGTGCCATCTTTGGAGTCTTTTGGAGATGATTTGCTGCCATATCAAGAGAAAAACAAATTGAACTTGAATGACGAATCATTACTGCCCATTCATCATAAGAAAGAAGATTTAGAGCTAGATGATGAGATTGCTACCTTGAACGAATTTCATTCATCCATTGAAATAGTTGCTCCAGCCACATCTTCAACAATTTTTGAGGATATACTTCTTCGCAAGAAGAGACGAAAACACCATCACAATCAAGTCCTTGTGGAAATTCAACGCACCATATTCAAAGTCCCTCAAAAGAAACCACTTCTTCCGACTAAGGTTCGGAGGTACCTTGACTTCCTGCCACCCTAGCCGTTCATCTATCATGGTACCATGTCTCGCCTAGACATTAAATAAAGCACTTGCTAGGAGGCAACCTAGCTGGGTTTGTATTCTTTTCTTTTATTTTGTGTCTTTTAGTTTTTGTTTTATTTCGTTCCATGCTTACTTTGCCTTCCTGCATTGCTGCATTTCATTCTTCTTTTTTTACGCATAAAGGACAATGCTTAGTTTAGGTTTAGGGGTTTTGGATTGAAATTTTCTGTTTGCTTTTAGTTTTGGCTAAAGTTTACTTTTGCTTACTAATGTGAATGTATAGGATGGGTGTGTATACAATCTGACTATGGTGCTATCATGAAAAGTTCCATATCATAATTTTTGAAGTTCACAAAGTTATTACTCTTGAATTATGGTGATTAAGCTGTCATGCCCAAATTATTGAAGAAGAATAATGGAGACTACCCTAGTGAGTTATTTTGAGCCTATTTGCTTCTTTGAGAGGGTTTAAAGTGTTTTTGCTCCTATCTTTTTCTTTCGATTTCATTTCAAATGATCTCATTATTTCTCTTTGATTGAATGCTAAGAATAATCCTATGTTGCAAGATACCATGTGCTTGTTTTCACTTATGAATGAACTCATTGAGACGATGTTAGGCTATGCATGTTTTAACGACTAAAAGGCCTAATTCCCATTCCTTTGTGTACTTCATTCATCCTTGTTGCAGCCAAACACTTTTAACCTAGTTCTTTCATCACCTACACCAAACTCTACACATCTAAGCCCATTACAGCCATACCTTATAGTTTGGGGAATACCAAAGTGATGAAGACAAAGATAGATTGAGCTAGATCAAGAATGTGGCGTGTACCGAGGTAACATGTGCTGGAATTGCAAGACAAGAAACAAAAAAGTTTCAAACAAAAAAAAAACAAAGAAAAGAGAAGAAAATGAATAAAGAAGATGCAATTTCCAAATCCTTCACTATTGTATGAGTGTCCTGGACGCCAAAAACAAACAACGAAGATCAATTCAAGAGGAAAGCTTGTTGGTTGCAACAAAAACACTTTGGTATGTCCCAAGCTCTAGTATTTCCTATCCATTGTTTCGTAGCCCTAGCCTAAGCCTTACATTACAACCTTGTGAAAGACCTAACTAATCTTTGGGGATATATCCATAGGTGTGATGTGATATAAACTAACACACAAATTAAACCCTCTTTAGATAGTTGTAGTATGTGAAGGTAGGGATCGTTCTAGGCCGGGGATTAGAAGGGATGCTAATCTACACTAATTAGACTCAAAAACAGAAAACTAGACTCAAACAACTCAAAACAAGCTAAATTGACTCAAATAACACAAAACTAAGTTCACTTGACTCAAAACATGAACTAAAAACAAGTTTGGACGAAAATTAAACTAAAAAGACTCAAAATACTCAATGAGGGTTGTTTTGACGAATTTAACTAAAACTAAGTAGATTGCAGAAAACAAATTAAGTTAATACAAAATTTGGGTGAATTAAAGGGTGAAAGGCTAGCTAGAGGGTTCATCTCCACACATGACACATATGCATACAAATCAATTTCCAGTTATTATTCCTATAAACCATGAATGACAATGCCCCAAGTTAATCGTGAACTGCACAAATTAACTTTCAGATTTTCCTAATTTCATTGAATTGGACTTAGCGACGCAATCAAATTATTCTTATCAAGTTCTCTATATGAACTGCATGATAGAGATACATATCAAAGATCATTAAGTTCTATGAAAATCATAAGCATTGACAAGGCATTCGTAACTATGAACTGCATGATACTCCTGCCATGGATTTACTTAACACAATCATGACTAGTGACTTCCACTACTTATAAATATAAGTTCATAACGATTAGGTGAAACTCCCTTATATTTTAGCATCAAATCCATGCATGCAAACTAAGTAGGCCTCCTTAATCAACATACAAGAATAAGTTATCAATCAAATAGGTAAATTGCATTCATGTTTTACTGAAACATTAACTGGAGAAAATCAATTCATATCACATATGTTCATGGCTTTGAATTCACCTCTAACTAAAATGAAATTAATTCCACATGTCCATCATAATTGAAAACCAAATTAAAATAAACATTGAATTAAAACTAAGGATAGAATACACCTAGAAACGCTTTAGCAATCCAATGGCAGATTGCAGGTCATGTCACCAAGCTTCTTCTTCTCCTTCCTTCCTTGTTGTGACACTCTTTGTATTTTTCTCTGAAATTCTCTCTTAGGCTCTCTATGTCTCCCTCTCTAAATTGCGGCACAATGTGTATTTATAGGGCAGATACATGACATTGTTTGTGGAGGAAAAGGATTAGTTCTTAGCATTGTTTTAGGACTCCTAGAAATCAGATAAGAGGTGGTTTAATATGATAAGGAATCCCCCTTGCAGCTAGAGATAAGGTAAGATAAGATTAGGATTAGATAAGATAAGTTGGTTTGGTAGGTTGGATAAGGTTTGGATAAGGTCTCCTTGTTTGCAGCTGATTCCAAGCCTCTAATTAATTCTTCTTGATTCCTTGCACATTCCTAGCACCTATTAAGCACCAAAAACGTCCATTCCTTGTACTCCATACGCAAACTATCCATTCTAGCCCAAAACTGCTCTAAAATGCTCCAAATTGCCTTTTCTTGCCACTTTTGTCATTTGAACCTACAAACACACGAAAATAGCTTAAAACACTCTAATAAATATAAACTAATTGAGTAAGTGCAAGGAAATAGGCTAACAAAGTCGCATAAATATGCTCCTATCAAATTCCCCCTCACTTAGCTTTTGCTAGTCCCCGAGCAAAACGAAACAAACAAAACACAACCAAAACCTTCCAACAATTGCCTCAGGGACTACTCCCACATATTTTCAATGAAACATGACATGTTAAAAATCACTACTCCTACAGATTTTAGAGAAAGAATTAAAAGTGGAAACTGAATATGGTGATGAATATGGCTCTTTATAAGACCAATAACATCAAAAAATATGGGAATTAAAGGCCCAATTACTGGCATGTATTGGCAATCTGTAACAGCCTCTTTAACCTTATAAAACTGAGAGTTTTAGCCACTTTTACATAAGCTTCCCCTTAGGGACACCCATATCTCTCTCTCTCTCTCTTCTCTTTCTTTGGCCTTTCTTCTAGAAACAAAACCCTATTTCCCTTCACCGTCCGCTGCCACCGAAAAAACCACACAACTGCGCTGTTCTTGAAGGATTTCAACATCAGAATTGCTTCAAGGGGGTTCCTTCTATGAACTTTAGTTTCACTCATGTTGTTCTTGATATTTATATATTATGTATTCATGTTGTGTAATTAAGTTCATAGCTGGGGATTTCGATGTAGCCTTGCAAACCTATTCTATGTTATTAAGTTAAAATATTCAAATTACCAACCTGTGTTCTTGTTTCATTCACTGATTTTATAGCATAATTTGTTTGTTAATCTTAATGTTTGATCACCATTATGATTACTTATGAATTATTTGGTCAAGATTATAGTACACATCATGCTTAATCTTGGTAGACATGTGATGAATGAAGAAACTGCTATGCATACATCCTGCCATGTGATTTCTTTGGTTCTTTGAAGTTTTCTTGTTCTTAATGGATTCTTATTTGGTAATCTAAGTTGAACATCACAACTAGGTAGCAGATTAGGAGTACTTGATCACAACCACACATCAAATGGATGATCATAAATAAGTAAAACAAACCCTAGTTGCAAATTGGAGAGTTGAATGCGTTTTGACTTAAATTTCATGGAATTGGCTTGTAATGGTGAAATCGGTATCTCTAGTTCCATTCCCATCGTTTTTGAATCAATTTATCATTCATCTTTATCTTGTATTGCATTTTAAGTTACTTTAGATTCCAAAACAAAAATCTAAATTCAGTTTTCGTTTTCATTGTTAGTGAGGGTTCAGATAAAGCTAGTAATTTGTAAAGTTCTAATCAGTCCCTGTGGTTCAAAACCCTTACTTGTGCCATTATACTATCCTTATATTTTCACTTGAAAGGAACACAGCACAATTCAGACCTTATCTCTTGATGGCAAATGTACATCTTGGTAATTGTGGATGACTACTCTAGATTCACTTGGGTATGTTTTTTAAGGGAAAATTTTGATACCTTTCAACAGTTCCTTGCTGTGTACAAAGTAATGTTGAATGAATCTCTGTCTAGCCATCCTGCTCTAGTAAGAATCAGAACTGATCATGGAATCGAATTTGAGAATGCTCACTTTGATGATTTATGTTCAACCAACGACATAAAGCATAAATTTTCTGCTCCAATCACACCTCAACAAAATGGTGTAGTGGAAAGGAAAAATCATGTTTTGATAGAGATGACTAGGGTGGTACCTAACAGCAAAAACTTAGCAAAGCACTTTTGGGCCGAGGCCATGAACACTGCTTGCTACATCTCATATTGAGTGTTCCTTAGACCTGGCACTAATGTGACTCCTTATGAACTCTGGCGGGGTAAAAAACCAATGTTAAAGTATTTCAAAGTTTTTGGGAGTGTTTGCTACATTATGCGTGATCGTGAACATCTAGCAAAGTTTGATACTAAGAGTGATGAAGCAATCCTCTTAGGCTACTCCAACATAAGTCGGACATATAGAGTTTACAATCTGAGGACAAAGACCATCATGGAGTTTATAAATGTCAAGATTGATGACACTGATATCCCTCATTCTCTAGCAACTGAAAATGATGATGTGTTATTTCTCTTTTCTAAGGATAACAGTGATGCTTCTAGTGAGTTAAGTGTGGCGTCAGAAAGTGGCAATGAGAGTGAATCAAGCACTGATCAAGATTCTCGTGTCCTATTCAAGGACAAGCCAAAGTGGGCTAGAGGTCATTGTGATGAGGAAATTATGGGTCCAATTGACAAAGGTGTCAGAACTCGAAGACAAATAGCTGATGAAGTTGCAAATGTTTGTTATGTCTTCCAGATTGAGCCTAAGAATATCAAAGATGCCTTAACTGATGAAAAATGAATCCTAGTCATGCAGGAGAGCTGAATCAGTTTGAGATGAATGAAGTCTGGTCCCTTGTTGATCGTCCATCGAACACTAATATTATTGGCACAAAATGGATTTACAAGAACAAGTCTGATGAATCAGGAATGTAATCAGAAATAAGGCTAGGTTTGTTGCTTAAAGATACTCTCAACTTGAAGGTGTTGATTTTGATGAAACCTTCACTCATGTTGCTCGTCTTAAATCAGTCAGACTTCTTTGTGTTATTGCATGTCACTTAAAGTTCAAACTTTTTCAAATAGATGTCAAAACCACATTCCCTAATAAATATCTTAATGAGGAGGTCTACGTAGAATAATGAAAAGGCTTTGAGGATCCTCACAAGCTATATGGGGTGTACAAACTGAGGAAAGCTCTTTACGATCTTAAACAAGCCCCTTGTGCTTGGCATAATAGGTTGTCTTCCCATATTCTTACTCATGGTTATACTCGCGGCTGTGTTGATAAAACTTTGTTTGTTAAGAAGGTTAAATCTCATGTTGTGATTGCTCAAGTATATGTAGATGACATAGTTGTTGGGCCTACTTTTGATTCTCTTGTGAAACAATTTATTGATATAATGACAAGTGAATTGGAGATGAGCTTGGTTGGTGAATTAAACTACTTCCTTGGACTTCAAGTGAAACAAGAAAATGATGGCATTTTTATTTCTCAAACAAAGTAAGCCAAGAACTTGGTGAAGGAGTTTGGCCTTGAAGGTTCAAAAGCTATTAGATCTCCCATGAGCACATATGCCAAAATTCACAAAGACTCCAATGGCGAGGATGTTGATCAGACTTTGTATAGAAGCATGATTAAAAGCTTACTCTACCTGATTGCTAGTCGACCAAACATCACATATTCTGTTGGGGTAATGTGCACGGTTTCAAAGTTGTCCCAAGGAGTCTCACTTATAAGCAATCAAGAAGGTCATCAAGTACGTGAGTAGGACCACTGATTATGGACTTCAATACATTCATGACACCAACACAAACCTGGTTGGGTACAGAGATGCCGATTGGGCTGGGTGCAATAATGATTGAAAGAGTACCTCAAGGGGAGCTTTCTATGTTGGGAACAATTTGGTTGCTTGGCACAACAAGAAGCAAAATTGTGTCTCTTTATCTACTGCCGAGGCCGAATATTTAGCTGCCGGGAGTTGTTGCACTCAACTGATGTTGATGAAACAAATGCTTAGTGACTCGGTATATCTCAATCCACCTTTCTTGTTTATTGTGATAATATGAGTGCAATTGATATCTCTAAGAACTCAGTCCAACATTTGAGAACAAAACACATTGACATTAGGCATCACATTAGAGATCTAGTGGAAGCTAAGATTCTTACACTAAACTTTGTGCCAATGGAAAAACAACTAGCTAACATATTCACTAAAACCCTAGTTAATCGAAGGTACAAAGATCTTCGATGGTCTATTGGTCTTTCTGCAATGAAATGAATTGTTTGAATAGCTATGCTTCCAGGTTGTGTCTGTTTTGTCAACATGCTCATCAGATACCTACGTTTTGTCTCTCTATTTGCTCATCTTAACTGTCATACATTCATGATATTTTTAGCATTATCCTTGCATAATTATTCACTGTGATGTCAAAGATTCTCCCTATTATCTTGATGGCCTCTGAAAAATCATTTTTCCAATCATCCAAATCTTGTGGTGTTCTTGAATTTATAATTGCTTTGGTCCTCATTGAATGGTAATGACTTTACTTACACTATAATCCGGACCATGTGCAAATTCTCTTCTTTTTGTCCTCTCCCCAAAATCAAAACAAAAAATAAAAATAAATGGGAGTGTATTGTGAAAGGGGGTATCTTCAAAAGAAAGTATATATTTTCAAATGCGAAAATCCCTTCATTTAGCCTTCCATGCAATGTCATGAGTAGTGTCTCAAGATCCCCCCACCCCCTCCCCCCTCCCCCCTCCCCCTCCCCGATAGGTCATGCCTTGTCACTTTCCAAATTGGTGCCTCACTCAAAGTTCTTCACCAAAGTTGGCTTTTCCTCTTTTCCTTCAAGGCATATGCCTTGCTTTTTGCGAGTCTTGTCCATTGTCCATATTAAGTAGGAAGTGTTGTCTCTTACGGTCAATGGATTATTAAAAGCTTGGTTAACTTTGAAAATGCTTTTGAGATTAAATGCTTGGTTTTATGTTTTTAAGAAGGCTATCCAGAATCCTTTCTCCCATACCTTGACACATCATTGCAAAATTATGAGCTTATTGATGTGAGAATTATACGCACACAAATTAACCCTCTTTTGACAATTGTAGTATAAGTATGTAAGTAGGATCGTTCTGGACCAGGGATTAGGAGGGATTGTTAATCACTTGGATTTGACTCAAAAACGTAAAAAAACACAATATAAGACACCAAACTAAACCCAAAGAATGCAAAACTAAAGTTTAAAACACTAAGACAAACCAAAAGACCCAAAACAGCAAACTAAGACTCAAAACTGCCTTAAAACTACTTTCTGAGCAGTTTTAAGCACTAGAGAAGAATTTGGACGGACGAAAATAGTTATAACTTGACTCAAGATACTCTAAAAACACAAACTAAATTGATTTCTAACTAATTTGACACTCCAAGTAAAGGGGGATTTTGATTTTGACGAATTTGGAAACAAAACTTAACTTTTTGAATTAGAACAGATTGTAAAAACGAATTTGATGGAATTGAATGGATGGGAAGCTAGCTAAGGGGTTCATCTCCACACATGTTATACTTGCACACAAAACGATTTCTAATTGCTTTTCAATAAACCATGAATTCTCAACGCCCCAGATTAACCGTGAATTGCACTAATTAACCCTTAGATTTTCCTAACGTTATTGAATTGGATGATTGCATACGACAACCCAAAACATTCCCCACAAGTCCCCTACATGATTGCATAATAGAGATACAAGCAAGAATCATTAAGTTCTATGAAAACCATAAGCATTGACGAAGCACTTGTTACTATGATTGCATGAAACTTATGCCAAGAATTTACTTAACGCGATTGAGATCATCAACCTTTACTACTTGTGAATATAATTCCATAACGATTAGGTGAAATTTCCTTATATCCTAGCATCCAATTTATGCATGATAATTAAGCGTGCACTCTCAACCAACACACACAAATCAATGTAATTCACATAGATAGGTAAATTGAATTCACAACTTATGAAACGCAATTGGAAGTAATCAAATCATATTGCAAGCATAAACATGTATTTCGAATTCCCCCCTAGCCAAGGGGGGATTTAGTTCCTCATACGCACAAAACAAAGATAAGTAATTTTAACCATTAAAATCAAGGAGAGGAAAGCACCTAAAAATTCCAACAACTCAAACTTGAATTGTATAAACGTTTAAGCACTCTTCTCCTCCTCTTTGTTGCAGCACAAGGTCTAAGCACGGGTTTGATGGCTGGAATGTGTATGAATGCACGGGTTTGGTTTGTGTGTTTGGAGATTATGGAAGAATTTCTGTGATGAATGGAGGTGTGGAATGGAATGGTAGGGAAGGCATGGCTTTTGGGCAGATTGGGAGATGGTAGGGGGAATGCACGGCTTTTGGGCAGATTGTGTGAAGTGTGTATGAATAATCGTCCATTTGTGGCTGCAATGGATGTTTATTTATAGGTGGATGAATGATTAAAGAGGGAATATGACAGCTAAGGAGAGAATGTGGCTGCCATCATGAAGAGTGCATGGATGTGGCTGAATAATCACATGGGAAAGCATGTGGCTGAATGGATTAAAGAAGGAATGATGATGGGAGAACATGTGGGTGACAGCTAGGTTGGTTGGTGGCTGCAATGGAGGTGTGGAATGATGATGGGAGAGCATGTGGGTGCGGCTATGGTGGGAATTTTGGGCAGAAAATATCCTAAGGCTTTATTACTTAGTTTAGGAAAGGATGTAACTCTAAATCCCTTAAGGAAAAAGGAAACACAAAGTCAGAAATTAAAGGGAAAAACATGTAATTTGCGGCATTCACTTGTGAGAAGGAGAATGTCATTTATTTCTGAAATTAGGCAAGGACTTTGAAATAGAAAAGGATATATGAATTATGGCTGAGTTTGATATGAAAAAGGAATGTGTTTGAATGCTTTAGAATAGGAAAGAAGGCCCTCCCTTGCACGGCAAGGAAGGGAAACACCAAGGGGATACACGGCATGGCTTAAGGTTGCAAGTTTTGTGACCTAGAATAGGTAGGAACCTTCTTTGACTAAGATTCCTCATTTGATTAGGAATCCTCTTCAATTTCGTCCATTCCTTTTGCTCCAAACGTAAGCTATCCATTCCAAGCCCAATTTTGCTCCAAAATGCACCTTTTTGCTTCCTTAGCCATATGAACCTAGAAACACACGAAAATGGCATAAAGGACTAAAATAACTAAAGAAACACCACGTAAATGCACGAGAACAAGCCAATTAAGTCGCATAAATATGCTCCTATCACTTATGTTAATCTCATTATTAATGTTTGTGTATGCCTTTGAAGGTTTGTCCATTGGGAACAACATTGCACGTCTACTTTTTGTATTCTTCAAATTACATATCTCTTGGAAGCATTGATATTCAAGCTACATTATAGTTCATTCTCATCCAGTGGTTATGTTGTTGGTTGTCTATTGGTGAAAATCTTAAATTTTGTGATAATCTTGTTCAAAAGCCTGTTCATATTGCAAGCATCATTTCTAGGGGAGTTTTCATTATGGGGGAGTTCCATCATAACACATGCATCTTTTTGTGCTTATTTGTTGATAGTCTCATTGTTGCTACACTGTGCCTAGGCATATCCACATGTTCTATTTCAAATTATGTATCCATTATGCTCTTGTTGTTTTTATCATGTTTATTTATATCAAATTTGACTATTCTGTATGATCTTCCTCCATTTTTTTGTCTTACCGTGACAAAATGGGGGAGATAAAATTTCGTTGTGCTTCATATCTTGCAAGCCTTTACCCTTGATAAATTTCACTTGTTCTTGTCAAAAGTTGTTCTTTTGTAGGAGTTGTTACTTGGTCTTCTTTTGTTGCTTGATGTTTTCATGAGTGTGGGTTTTGAGTGAAATTAGTTATAGGCTTGGGATATTTTGTCAAGGAAAGCCAAAGAGAGAGATTGTAAAGTTTGGCTTTAAGTGTTTGGCTTTCATTGTCAAATATTGTAATTGAACCATCACATATGCTCAATCTAGGTTTAGAATATACTCAGTTTATGGGTTGGTGCTATTGGAGTAAATGTTCAAGACGTGGCACATTTCATCTTAAAGGTTTGTTCATGCATGTGTATTTCATAACTCTATTAGTGTTGCATTCTGTCTAGTTTGATTGTCTAGTCATTTTTGCGTGTTGACTTCTAGTTGTCTAGGCACACAAATTAAGATAGCCCACATGGGCTGACTGACACATTTTTTATGTTAGTCAGTTTCTAGCCATTGATCTGCCTAGATCTCTTTTGCAGCCGACAAGTGTCCTTGGGATAAGTTGGCTGATGGAAAATCTGACTTCCTTGGGTATATTTACTTCTAGGGTTTTAGATTGTTCTTTGAGGTTCAAAATTTATCTTTTAAAGAAAGAGAGAGAGTTGCTTGAAAGCTTGAAGCTTGCATCTTTTCCATCTATGAACCCTAACTGCCAAACCTCCTTCATGTATTAAACACCCAATCATTGTCTATTAGGTTTGCATTTAAGTCTTAGTCTGGTTTTAAACTTTCAATTCAATTTTAACCCAAGCTATTGGATTCAAGTTAGATTCTTCCTTCATCTGTTTGATTGGAAAATCTAACTGGTCATTTAAATTTAGATTTCATGCGCATATCATAAAATCATATCACATCATTGGTCATGTTGATCTCGGTGCCACAAGGTGATGAGCTCAGGAGAAGCTGTTGTCTCGTGTAAGGCAAGGTTGCACAAAGGTAAAGCTGCTCCATAAATAGGGATCTAGGAATTGAGTTTGTGTGGTCTTTGTATGAACATTTGTTTACACTAGTGGATTTGACTCAATGGAGAGTCCTCGGTTTTTTAACCCAGAGGTGGGTTTTTCCGCCAAAAATATCTTGTGTCCAAGTTATGTTTATTGTGTCACACATCCCACATACACATACATGGTACATATATCTATTGAACATTTAAATGGTATGTGCTCACTGTCATGCTCACTTGACACATTATAACTTGCAATGATCTACAACCTTACTGACTAGGCCAGTTTTTGTGAATTGAAATTGGTATTTGAATCTCAGATTTATCGACTAACAAATCTATCTTAGTTGACTAGTAGGCTTGACTAATCAGTCAAGTGGATTATAATTTTTATATAAAGGTTATTCCACCTGGTACCAGTTACAGAAGACAAGAAGGATGAAATATGAGAAATTTTGATGCTAGTAAAACTCCTCCTAGATGGCCGGCTAACTTAGAAGAAAAGAGAGAGAAATGCTTCCCTCTTTTCTCTCAAAGAAACCATAATGGGGAAAGAGCTATAAATCTCTTTTTATACTCACTCACAATTGAGTGGCAAACTTGAAATTTCTTCCTTTCCTCTTGTATGGCCAGCTTCTCTAGTGTGGATGGGTTTGTTGCTCATTTGTTTAAGTTGTCATACAACTTAAGCTTAATAAGCCTTATGATCGATGCCCATTGGGCCTCGAAACCCAAAACTAATTTAAGACTCAATACTATCCTTTTGTATGATTAATTAATCAGTTAATTAATCTTGACCGTACTCAATTAAACTATTTAATTGCTTATTCCATCTCAGTTATATTTCTTCAATATTATCCTTACACGTTGTACAATCCATAAGGTTCCAATTAGTGATGCAGTGGGTGATTGTAACTCTTACTAATCGGTTGTGAATTACAACTAACTTTTAGTTCTCCCTTTGACGAAGATTAGTGATTGCAAATCTTTAGGGATTCCACAAACCATTAGTGACACTTAGCAGTATGTCATGGCTACCCAAGCTAAGTAGAAATGGGTGGAGAACCTATTCAATTACAACTACAACGCAATACGATCCTTCTCTAATTCAATACTCTTGACCATATTACTTGGTTGATAGTTTATTTCATGTTTACTATCCAATATGATACTTCTCTATATGATTCTAGTGAATATGATTTATAACATTCTTCCTCAGTCATATTGATACGTTTTGGTCAAAGACTTTCAAACCACATCTTAAAGTATTCTAAAGGAAAAAAATTTCCCAGCTAAGAACATACAAGAACATTTGAACACATAAGCATACATAAAACACTTTAAGGTAGGCATGCATTAAAAAACAATTCTAAAACCCATGACTTCAAAGCGTAGTGAATGGTGAACAGTATGACTTTTTAAAGAGAGAGTTTGAGTTTCATTACCCTTGAAGCTTATCCTTGTTTACACAAGGTATTCACCCAAGGCCTTCAAGTCACTTCCTTTGCTCCTTGGATCTTTCCTTATGATTTGTGATCTTCTCTCCTTGGACGGTTGTTTCTTTGCTTCTCCTTTGCTCCTTGAGGATGTGAGGAAAGGAACCCCAAAACCACCAAACATTACTACAAATTTTTACATACGTGCCAATGACGCAAGGGTTTAGCGTCATCTTTGTGGGTTTCATTAAAGATACTTTTTATGACATTGAAAGAGTGTGATGTATTACTTCTAAGGACGCCTAACAAGCGTCATTGAATTAAGAATTTGTGTCATCTATTACCACTTAAGACGCGTAATAAGTGTCATAAATAGAAGAACGAGCTTCATGGTATACAAAACATGACATATGCATCGTGTCATGTATAGCTACTACAAACACCTAACAAGTGTGATTGAATTAAAAAAGTGTGTCATCTATTTCAATTTGAGACACAGATTATGTGTCATAAACAAAGGAATAAGCGTCATGGTATACTAAACATGACATCTGTATAGCATTATGTACTATAGCACTAAAACCATCTGCAGCATCATTGAATATTAGCAATGACACAAAGCATGTCATAAACCATTCAATACATGTCCTAAAATATGTTTGATGACATATATGATGTATTTTCAAAATGAAAAGAAGACCTACGTAATTCATCCAGAAAGTAAGATCTTTACCTCAAATAAAACAGTATTAGTTCACAAATTTGAAATTTATCCTCCACCAAAGTATTACAAAAGACAATATAATGTGTAGAACTTTGCTACTAAAATAAAACTATAAGATCACTTAATTTAAAATTTCACAAACTAGCTAGCCTACTATTTCATCTATTGGGATAAAGTCATCAACATACTCAGCCCTTAATGTATCAATTTCCTGTTGAGTGTACGTAGCTTTTTCTTTGAACTACAACAAATCACAACCAAAGGGAACGTGTCATGACAAAAACTAAGTAAAGGTTGCACAAAATTAAGGTGACTTAAGGGGTGAAAGGCTAGCTAGAGGATTCTTCTCCACACATGAACCATATGCATACAAATTGATTTCCAGTTATTATTCCTATAAACCATGAATGAAAATGCCCTAAGTTAACCATGAACAGCACTAATTAACTCTCAGATTTCCCTAATTTCATTGAATTGGACTCAGTATGCAATCAAATTATTCTTATGAAGTTCCCTATATGAACTGCATGATAGAGATACATATCAAAGATCATTAAGTTTTATGAAAATCATAAGCATTGACATGGCATTCATAACTATGAACTGCATGATACTTCTGCTAGGAATTTACTTAACACAATCATAACTAGTGATTTCCACTACTTATAAATATAAGTTCATAACTATTAGGTGAAACTCCCTTATATTTTAGCATCAGATTCATGCATGCAAACTAAGTATGCATCCTTAATCAACATACAAGAATAAGTTATCAATCAAACAAATAAGTAAATTGCATTCAAGATTTATGAAACAATAACTGGACGTAATCAATTCATATCATGTATATGTTCATGGCTTTGAATTCACCTTTAGCTAAAAGAAAATTAGATCCACATGTTTGCAATTAAACAAAACCAATCTAATTTAAACATTAAACTAAAACTAAGGATAGAAAGAACCCAGAAACGCTCCAGCACTCCAATGGCCTTGGATGGCAGGTCACGGCACAAGTCCTTCTTCTCCTTCCTTCCTTGCAAAGCTAGGGCACTCTTTATATTTTATCTCTGAAATTCTCTCTAAAGCCCTCTCCTTGTGGGGCAGATGTGTTGTGTATTTATAGGGCTAGGGGCACGGCAAAGACTGTCAAGGAGAAGGATTACACGGCACAAACCAAGAAGGAAAAGGACTAGGGTGTTGCGGCAGATTCTTAGGGGAAAAGGGTTAGCTTGTGCGGCATAAATCTAGGGCAGAGGATAAGGCTTCTAGAACCAGATATTTAGGTGTTTCAATGTGAAATTAATTCCCCCTTGTAGCTGGAATTAAGGTAGGATAAGATTAGGATAGGATAAGATAAGATAAGGTTAGTTTGGATAAGGTTTAGATAAAACAGGACTGGATAAGGCCTCCTTGTTTTCAGCTGATTGCAAGCCTTAATAAATCCTTCCTGATTCCTTGCACATTCCTCCCACCTTGTAAGCACCAAAAATGTCCATTCCTTGTGTTCCGTACGCAAGCTAACCATTCCCTCCCAAAACTGCTCCAAATTGCTCCAAAATTCCCTTTCTTGCCAACTTTGCCATTTGGACCTACAAACACACGAAAATAGCTTAAAACACTCTAATAAATATAAACTAACTGAGTAAATGCAAGGAAATAGGCTAACAAAGTTGCACAAATATGCTCATATCAATGGATAACAAAAACCCTAGGAAAAATGGTAAATAGTCAATGATACACAATAGAACAAACCCTTAAATCAAAACCTCCCATTTTTTTCTAATTGACGACCCCTTCCTCACAACCCCTTCCTCACCCATCAAATTCTTCTAATTGACAACAATAGTAAGCATTACTATCATAGGAACAACAAAAACCACTAAAAATAAAAGAAAATCGCAAAACCCATGAAATTGAAAAGCTGCAGAAGAACCCATGAAATTGAAACTAAAATCTACAAAACGCATGAAATTGAAAAGAGAATCTGTAGAACATCAAAGAAATTACGATGAGACTAACCTTGCAAAGGAAGTCGTGGGTCGAGACTCGAAATGGCAAGAGGAAGTCACGGGTCATAAGGGTGAGAGATTGAGAGTGAAACGATGACATTTGCAAATCAGTGAGATGTGAGAGATTGACTGACTAAGAGTGAGACGGGTCGCAGGTTGCTGGGAAGGAAGAAGACGAAGATGGTCTAGATGCTACAGAAGGTGCACAGAGGCTGGAACTTGGGAAAGAGATGGTCCAAATGCTAGTATGCTACAAAGGGATTGATGACTTTAGGGTTACCTTTGAGACTGAAAGGAGTTAAAATTACACCATTTAGTAATAAAAGCATTAATTTATAATTATTTATAAAATCGAACCGAACCAACCAGATTTGGTTCGATTCGGTTTAACAGTTTTGGTTTGATTTTTTTAGGCCTCGGTTTGGTTTTCGGTCCGGTTTTTTTCAGTTTTTGATTTTTCAAACCCACCCCTACCCCATTACTACTTGTTGCCATCACAATGCCTTTACAAATTTAAATGACTAATTCTTATATTTTGTGATTTAGTGAATGGATTTAGGGTTTGAAACTGAATAGATTCAGGGTTTTTCTTAGGAAAAGAGAGCCTCTACTCAATTAAAAAATAAAAATAAAAAAAAGCTAGGAATAAAAAAACACACTTACCTAGCTGTTGGCTTTTGTCCTCTCTCACTTTTTGAGTCTCCATAATTTCAGAAAAATTCGCAAACATTCGACATGCTCAGGTTGTTCATGTTAGGCTCAACCTGCTGTAACTAGGGTTGGGCACAAGTCGGGCCAAGCCCAAATTTGGATGAACTGGACCTTACTTGTTTTAAAATGTAAAAAGATGGGCCAAGCTAGGTAGAAGGCTTTTGAGTTTTGGAATCGGACATAAGCCGGCCCGTTTGAAATGGGCCGGTTCGGGGTAGGTCCACGGTTCCTATTACATTTTTTTTTTATCAACATAGAATGGACGACGTCGTTCAAGTCGTATTCCTCAGTCGTTGAGCAACCATTTCCCCGTTTCCTCCATGACAACCCAGATGCTCAAATTAGATAGCACCAGAAAACCCAGATGCATCCATGGCTAGATGGCGCTAGAAAACACAAATATAGCTCGGACCCGTCAAGTCGTCTTCCTTAGTCATCATCTTCATCGATCTAGAACCATAAAACCCACCCAAACAACACAAAATCAGAACCATAAAATAAAATAAAAATAAAAATAAAGCCAGAAAAGACGTGTCAAGGAGAGAGGAGAAGACAAGTCCGGAATAGGGAGAGTGGCCTACTAAGAAACTCAATATTGCTCATCTTTTTTGGGTTTTCGAGAAATTTGGATTAAAACTCAGGTTTTTGAAACACTCCAGCTTGATTTCTTTTTTGTGAGGAAGAAATGAGAGAAAGAGAGAGAGAGAAAGAGAGAGAGAGAGAGAGAGAGAGAGTAGTGATGGAGAGTGATTTACACGTTGGAGAAGAAGACTGGATTTGGGAATGGAAAAATAAGATGGTAATAACTGATAACATTTTATGCGAGCTATAAAAAATAAAATGAAATAAAGAAAGAAAACAATGTAGTACATATGGGTTGACTGACATCTCGAACTAAATAGTGTACGAAATTTGCTCAGAACGAGTCAAGTAAAGAAACATTCACAAGCCACCTGATACCACTGACCTTCCCTATATGTATTTGGAAATATTTGATTTTAAGTTGCTATTTTTATTTTTTTTTATTTTTTTGTTTGTTTGTGTGCAAGTATTTTACATATTACTTGGGTCTTTTTCAACCATTTTTTTGGTCGGTAAGCTGTTCATATTGTTTTGTCTTAATTGTTAGTGACTCTGTGCTCTTAGTTTTGGTTTTTTTCTTGAATATATATACTACAATTGTAAGGAGTAAGGAAGGGTAGACTCACGGTCAGCATGCTTAAAAGTTAAACTGTCTTTTTACAAACTGCTTAAAAGATAACAATTACTTAAATTCTTCTGTTAACGATAATAATTTTATTGTGTAAAATTTTTTGATGTTATTTCTTTGTGTGATTGAATGTACATTTACTAATAATAATACCCTTGATGCAGAATCAAGTGGTACAAATAATGTTCAAGTTGTTGGGGATGGATGTGATGCATATAGGATAGCTTTTTTTTTCCTTGTTTGTTGGGTTAGTTCCTGTGCACAAAGAAGCACCAGACCAACAGCAAGAAACCATGATAAATAGAGGTTGAGACATAGCTACATCCACGTTGCAAAAAAAAAAAAAAGCAAAAAAGAATGTGCATCTGCTTGATGATCCCTTCCTTTATTAGTAAAAGATACATGGGTCATTTGCAGAGCAGGATTAGTCAGCTACAAAGTGGGGCTATTATGCTTCCAGGGACGCAACTAAATAACCCCATAGAGTGTTGTTCCTCATGAATATGTTATGAGGTCTTTGGCGATTCACCATTACTTAAAAAAAATGAACATCTAGGCAAGGAAAAGCAAAGGGATTAGTGACTGTCGATAAAGAAATGAGTCTGCGTTTTGTCCTCGACTTTTGTCTGCTAGGGTGCCATTATGAGTATAAGTTGACAATTTTTGCAAGGAACTGCGATGAGTCATCTTTTGATTAGTCATCGTTTGATAATAGTATTTAAACATTAGAGCTACAAGGAGTCAATCTCAAGCATCAAAGTCTTCATGCACATTAAACCATTTATAAGGTCTTTGGTTTATGGGTGAGCCACTATGTTCTCTGCATCTGGTGATTCTATGGTCATAGAGTTCAATGTTCGGGTTAAATTCTCTTGATTTGTTTGTGAAAGGCATATGGCCCTCTCAAATGTATAGGTATGGTTTTGCTAATGCGGTGTGATGATCTTATCTTTTTGCCTCAGACCTGAATTTGTTGACAAACATGTACCGTTGTGCGAGCCACATGAGCCTGGATGGTTGTTTCCAATTAGAAAATCCCAAGATGCTACTGTTGGTGCTCTTGTACAGATGTTAAGAAAAGCCCCACCTCTCTGGCAGAATCACTCGAATTTAGTAAATTTGTCACAGGCCAACAGGCCTAAAACTTGGAGCAACTGTAACCAAGAGCCTGATCGGTCTTCTGAGAGTCATGCATCAGTTCAGCGTGCTGGTTCTTCAAGCGTTGTTTCATCTAGGCTCATATCATCAAAAACTACCACGGATGCATTACAAGAGCTCCAGGGTTACAAGACAAAGAAAAACTTGTTAATAGGGAAAGGCAGTAAATCTCATAAGTAGTCCAAATATGCTTCTGCTTCTGCAGTAAACCTACAGCATTTTGGTTTTCGGTTTTCAAGGTTTCATTCTGAATGGTTGCATTTTTTTTTTTGGCGTCCACTTCCATTTGTACATATATTTGAGAAAATTTGATTATATAAGTTTAAAGATGATGTATATAAATCTGTCCATAATGCTTGCTCCTTCATTTTACTATCCTCGTTTTTGTAATAATTATAAACTTTGGTTCATTAGCCGGGATGTGGTGCTTTTATTTTGGTTTCATGTACTTGCATTCTTTATCAAAGGTTGAGGGAGAATTTGAACTTGGAACACCTTCCTGGAATGTGGAGAGAAATACTGCTACACCAGACTAACACTATCAACTATTAGTTTCTGCATAGGCGATCACTACTATTTCTGGCTATCTGTCTGTCCATTCTCTTAGCTCTCATCAAGATATTTCACAAGATATGGAGAAGCTACTTACAGATAGCGTTGCGACGACATCAAAGTGAGAAAAATGGACAAAATTGCGAAAGCTGGCGGACCTTGCCTTCCATGTAGAGAGCTTAAAAGTGAGTTCTTATAGTTTATATATTATCTGACAATTCTTATATATAAGGAGAAACAAATAGGAAAGGACACAAATTGAAGGAAAATTTGCTAATTTGTAGCTATTGTGTTGCCAGAATATGATTTCGGTAATGGTAGCTAGCACCGAGTCGATGCTAGAAAGATGGTAAAATCATGAAGATGAAGAGAGAGGCGTTTGAAGAATTTAGGCTTTTGACTTCAGAAGTGATTCCCAGGAAAGAACATTTTTGAGATGATGATGAAATTATCCTTCTTAACATCCAAAAACTCCTCACAATCAGATTTCCAGATCTCAGGCAACTATTTTTTTGTTCAAATAGTGGTTCTAGTGGATGACTTTCCTTTCCCTAGTTCTTCTGCCACTTCCTTTTTGGTGCAAGACAGACAGACGTCATTGGCTTCGTGAAGCCTGCGTTAGGCCTTCTTCTCGAGACGCTACTTTTCTGGGTCAGTCTTCTATATGCGTTACTTATAGTAACATGTCTCCTGGCTTTCAGGTGTTGATCTTCAGCATGGGCTAAGAAAGGAAAGTCAGTCTCTCTCTTCATTAAATGCATGTTCTATTGGGGTTTCATGTGACTTTAAAGCCTTAAGCTTTTGCATGATGGCATGTAGGGAAACTAGTCCCATTTTAAAGCAGTTGAATTTTGTAGGGAAGTTAGTCCCATGTTAAAGCCTTAGGCATTTGCGTGATGGCATGTAGGGAAGCTAGTCCCATGTTAAAGCCATAGGCAAAAGCGTGAAGGCATGTAGGGAAGGTAGTTTCTTGTTAAAGTCGTAGGCTTTTGCATGGTGACATGTATGGAAGCTAGTCCCATGTTACCATCGTAGGTTTTTACATGGTGGCATGTAGGTAAGCTAGTCCGATGTTAAAGTCAGAAAGAAACTAGTCTCATACTAAAGCCTTAGGCTTTTGCGTATGGTGCTTGAATTTTTAGAGGTTTTGCTTTTCCTGGGCATATTTGCTTATTTTCCTAGGTATTTTCATTTCTTGCTTTGCCATACTTTAAAGGTTGTATTCTAACCGAGTCTCTTCATTGTAGCGTCTGATAAAGAAGCTGCACATGTTGGTCCCACTTATAAAACCAGGATTTCTCAGGCCTCTGTGTCATCTGGTACTCTTAAGTCTCCTAAATATCTTAATATTACTGGTTTAAGTGAAGAGGATTGGAGAATCAACGGTGCTGCTGACGACAAGGTGTCCAGTGAGGATTTGGATGGTGAAGAGAGTAGCAATACAAGTGCCGAATTTGAACCGAGAAGTAGATGGCATCCTCAGGCTTCCCCTAGGAAAGGTATTGCTGGCAGGGATAGTGATACAGGATTAAGTTATGAGAATGACAACAAAGTGATTGGTAATGTTAATTTCGATGAGGTTGATATTTTCCTCAATGATGATGTCCGAGTAGGTGTAGCATGTTATCCCATTGTGGCGAGTGTTACGACTTCAATGAATGTAGAAGTATTTCTTTTCCCTCATGGACATCTTTGTGTGGATTTTTTCAACTGCTTGCCCATTCTCTCTTACTTGCATGGATTCATTCATGCACGTATGAGGTGATTAATCATTGTTGAGCATTGGCATGTCTTTCTTCATGTTACATGTTTACCTTGGATAGGTTCAATGGCTTCTGATATTTCATGCTTCTGCTTACTGATATATCATTTCATGATGCACACTTTGTGCTTTCCTCACAGGTGATATCGATGGTCTGAATGTGTTGATTCATTTATTCTTGCATGCAAAGAGTGTTAGGACATATGTCTCTCTAGCTAACATTGTCATTCCGATGTCTTTTATAAGTCCACAAGCCCCCAATGTTGTTCCTTCCAAGCATGTGGCTTTCCCTAAGGAAATGGCAGCGGGAGTTTTCCCTGGTAATGTCCAAGCTTCAACTATTATGCTTCCTTTTGTTCCTTGGAAGAGCAGGTTCGATCGAGGAGTGGGCACCATGGCACGAGGCATTTGGTGCTCTCAAGGATAAGTTCAAGAACGGTGCGAAGGTGCTAAACTCGATTGAATAATCGTTTTTTGAGGGCGAGGCTTTCATCTTTCACACTGACTTTAAGGGTGATGGTTCACACAAGGTTGCTGGACTTCCAAGCATGTTCTTTGAGAAGGTAGGGGATGCCGATAGAAACTTAAGGAACTTGTCACCTTATCTGCGCGACATAGTGCTTAAAGAGCTAGGGGTCCTGTTGTTGGGCATGGAGTGCATGCCCTGCTCGAAGCTTACAGAATATAAGCCATTATACTAGTGTGACATGATTACTGATCTGATGACCCTGGGCATGCTTATAAACTCATTGGCCAAGAGATTAGAGAAGTTTCGCAACACAATGTTTGGGCACCACCTCGAGAAGGATAAAGACATTATGGGGCAAACTTCCAAAGTAAGAGAGATAAAGTGTGCCTTTGAGCTCAAGCATAAAGAGTTGGAGCATGAGAGGTCCAAGTTGAAGAAGATGTGCCATGGGAGTTTAAAGGAGATAGCGAACTGCCTTCAGCTTGCGGCGAATCAAATGCAGGCTGATGCTTCCAACGTTCATTTGGAAAGGTAGCGCACTGAGGTTAGTCTTTTACTTTTCCCAAGCAATCCATGTTTCTTGGCTCTTTTGTTTACTTGACCTTCACTTTCCTTTTCTTGGCAGAGCATGATCCTGATGATGTTGTACCAGTGAAATAGCAACGTGATTGATGAAGAACCTATTCTCCTTGCTTTATTTTACCTTTGTTACATTTTTCTTTCCGAATGGCTAGTTACTCCCTCAGACAATGGGCATGGGGCCTTTTGCATTTTGTCTTACTTTTATTTCTCTGTTTGCTTCAACTTTCAACTATGATATTGAACTTGGCATGATGTTTGGGATATTTGATTTTGGAATAACATTGGTATTTACTTTGTATGTGTGCGAATTTGTTGAGTAAAATCATGTTAGATTAAGATACAAGCTTGAGCTTCTGCTTGTTTCCTGGGCAAGGATGGCTGAGTTTGGCACTTTGCATTCTACCAATGAGTTTCCTTGGGAAGGTAGAGAATGTCACCAGGCTTGCTTCCTTAAGGAAATAGAGCATGGTACGAAGGCTCGTCTATAATTTAGTACATCATTCATAGATCATCCTTACAAAAAATATACAAATCCAAAATTATTAAGACATCCAATTGTAGTGAAGAAAGTGGACGGATACGGGTTTTGCAAAGAAACGCTACTATGACTACCATTTAATCCAACAGTCAAATGATTTCAGATTTGGGTAATCTTTTGTAGAGATGATTATTTATGGAAGACCTAAAAGATGAATAGTTAGGTTGTTGAAATACGATGTAGAATGGACCCAGGGCCGCCCCTAAGAATTTGGGGGCCCTTGGTGAACCTTCAAAGTGGAGCCCTAGAGTTCTTTGACTTTCGCCTCTTTGTACATTGATATGTATAAAATAAAAAAAATCACCAAAAAAAAAAGATATATATATATATATATATATATTTCTACATCAAGTATCTTTGAAAGTTACTATCAAAAGAAGAAATATATTCAAACATTACTTAAATATTATACGTAGAGCTAGGCACGAGCCGGGCCGGGCCTGGCCTAATTTTGAAGGGACCAGACCGGACTTGGGTTTAAAAGAAACGGGCTGGGCCGAAACGAGTACAACAAATTTTAATACAGGAATCGGACCTAATCCAGTCCATTTGAAACGGGCCGGTTCCATATGGGTCCATAGGTCCAATTCCCCTTTCTTTTCTTTTTTTTTGGAATTTGGATTGGTGTATGAGCATTCAGCTACAGTATCAGATTATTTTTGTCTGTAAGAATGCTGCACACTCAGAGTCCTAGCTTATTCAAATCCAAATAAGCTAAGAAGCAATCACCAATTTAAGCCAAGCTTTGATATTTGGAGCAAATCCTCTACGAGCAGCAGTAACATAGAAAATAAAAGTATTATGAGAAGACAAGTAATTTCTGGGCTAATATGTTTGGATGTTTAGAGCTAGCATTACGAACACATGCCAACAAAAGTTGCAGAACTGCCAAACTAGTGTACAAATACATATACTAATACTGCTAATTTACAATATATATATATATATTATGTATATATAGTCCAAATTCAAATTGATAACCCAAATTCTAGAACATAAGAAGTTAAGAACCCAAAACATACCAGATTCCGGAACCCAGAAATTGAGAACCCAGAACAGATTCATCTTCCCAAAAGCAATCTCAAACTGATTCTTAAAACAACATTCTATCAACATAAGTATTCACGATAGAAAGCAATTTTCACAAATCCAAATTCAAAAACATAAATCCCTAAATCAGAAGCTCACATAAATAGAAAACCCTATTTCATAAATTAACTAAATTTTTGTAGGATGATGGTGGTGTTCTCGACGCGGCGATGGGGAGGTGGTGGTGCCAACTTGCGATTGGGAGTCAAGAGAAGATGATGGTGAATCGGTGATGATGGCAGGCTGTGTGGTGTATAGGAGGAGGAGACTCAGGACTCTGGAAATGACTGAGGGGGAAAAAAGGTCGAATCGAGATAGTGAGCAGACTCCACCTAGTGAGAAACAAATTCAATCCCTTGATCCAATCCATTCATTACAAATTCAATCCCTTAATCTAATCCATTCATTTCATATTAGATACGTGTCGGTCCAACCCCATGCTTTCTAAGTGTTGGATCTGCCCCGCCCTGTAATTACATTCGCCCTACCCTATTTCTTCTTTGATAAATTCGTACCCGCCCCGAACCTGCACCGAATCGCAAGTACCCACCCCGACCTACAGGTCCTGAACCCGTTTGCCCACCCCTAATTACACGTCTCGTGTTTTTAGTCACAAATATACTAATTAAGTTTACATAATCTATTTTTTCAATAATTATTTTTCAATGGACAAAATAGCTAGCCCATTTAGTCTTTCTTGTGACATAGCTAATCAAAGATATATTTGATCAACTTTAATTCTGTAAAACTTTTTTATGTAGAGGCAACTGTAACTGGTGTAGTTAACAAATTTCTATAAGCAAACCATGCATTCAGAAAACAAACATCCATTTGTCTAAGATATTTCAACACTTCCATTGCTCAATTTATTTTATTCGGTAATTTTTCTTAGCTCTAGCAATAAGTTTTTCCCATGAATATTAGAATGCTCACCATGTTTCAAAAGTCTTTCAAGATTGATACATGTAAAAATTTTCTTTGTGTAAAATTATATTATTGCCTATGATTTTATTTTATGATAGTTTTATTAAATTCGAATTGTAAATATATATATATGTTAAAAAATTGGGAACCCCTCCAAAGTAGGGGCCCTAAGCAGGCGCCTACTTCGGCAACGCCCCCAAATCCCTTTCTTTGTCTTTTATCCCCCCTGAACAGAATAAGTAAGGCCTCGTCCTTTCTAAAAAAAAGGGGAAGTCGAAGTGACCTAAACCCCGGGCCCTATCAGACATAGACTTTGATTCAAAGGCAAGAAATCCATACAGAAAGATATCGTAGGGATCTTAGCTACCGAATCCTTTCATAAGAAAGATCAAACTTAAGATTCTTTGGACAATGCGCAGCCTTTGAGTCCGTTACACTTACGAGGACCCTCATGGTCGGCCTTAAATGGACCCTATATAGGATCCCTCAAATAAGCTTATTTGAGAGATGTGAATGGAAGGGACTAATACATTACATATCCCAATCTGTAGTTTCTAATTAATATTTGACATTCACTAGAGATGAGCCACAACACAAGTTGGAGGCAGTTGAGGCCCATCTCATGTAATTTAGTGCTCATTTCATCAGCTTCTTTGTTTCATTTAAGTTGTTCCACACTTAAATCCAACAGAGCTTCACTTTAATTAATTGAAATGGACATACTCTCACCGAAATCAATGTGATTCAAGATGTCATGCAATTGGAATAATCACCCATAATGTACTCATTAAACCAAAGAACGCATTGACAACAAATGATAGGTTATGATGTCTACATTACATTCAATTAAAGTACCATAATAGTGATTCGAATTTGAGTTAAAAAGGTAGAGCACATTATTCTAGTCACTTTGATTAAACTCAAAGCTTTCACGTACCCAATGGAAGCTTCTCGTCGGTGAAGACATTCTTAGAAGGTATCAGAAAACAGTTGCCTAAAGATTGTTGTCCAAGTAGAACAAGAGTTCAATTTCACGTCAATTTCAACAATGTCGTTTGTAGAGTTTTTCTATGAGGTTGTCAACATTACACTGCTTTCCGACTCACTCAGGACTAGTTTTTGTGGTTTAGGGTACAAAACGGGATTGAAACAACGTAATGAACATGAAATCGCCTTCCTACTCGAGCGATTATGGAATCAAAAGCCGATGCTCTATCAATCATCAATCCATCACAAATTATTCCACTTCTCCTGTGTGGAAGGGTGAAGAAAGCTTCTTAACTATTGTAATAGTCAACTACTGTCCTTGTGTTAAATATAGTACAAAAATTATGCTAACAACCAAACGCCGGGATTGAAAAAGGAACAAACTACTACTCAATAATGGAAACATTTCTATATGGATTTGGCTTTTACAAATATTGACATCCCAAAAAGGACCAAAATGATCATCTTTCTAGCATCAGTAACTACAACTTAATTAACTCCACAGAGAATCCTATGACTAAAAATCGGTTGACATATCAGAACCCGACATATGAAACATTACATTAACTACCAAGTGTTTATAGAGGTGAGAATGGCAGCTATCAGGGGTCAAATTCCATGAGTGTAATACACCGTTTCGTAGGCTTACTTATAATTGGTAATTCATTTTTACCTTCATTCCTTTCAGCTTCTGATTTTCCGATTTTCTCTGCAACAATACTATCAAGTACCATGTCATCTAGCTTCTCAACTGGGCTTTCATTTTCTTCACCCCCGACTTCTTTTCCTTTCGTTTCTGCTTCTGTGAGTTGATTACATTCTGCTTTTGATTTTACACCGTCTATTGTAATAAGATTATTAGCTGCCATAGCTTCTGTCGGTACGTTTTCTGCCTTCTCAATAAGACTATTATTTTTCGCAGCTTCAAAGACCATGTCCTGTGGCTTGTGAACTGGGCTTCTCTTCTCGTCACCCATAACTTTCTTTTCTTCTGTAGCAGAATGAAACAGGAGTTACGATGCAATGGAAGAAATGATGGATACAAAAATTAGTGATAAATAGATTTAGAAAATGCAAGGACAGGAAACCTGTTAAATAGATAGGTGACCCTAGTTCATCATTTTCAAATTCAATTAGAGTGCGGTAACCATCTTGGGAAGACAATGCTAGACAATCAGCGTCGGGTGACCTTCTGAACAAAAAATACCTGAGTTCAACCTTATCATAATTAAAACATCAAAAAAATAGTTTATTGCTGAAAACTGATACAAAGTTTACCATGCAATGTCTGTTATGGCTGCATAGTGAAAACCAGCAAAGATAGCAATTGGAGGAACACTCTCTGTTTCATAAATGTACAACGAATTGAGAGTGGCCACAACAAAAATAATACAGTAGGGAAGGTTAAAGAACCCAGCTGCAAATTCACCAAAGACTATTGCATATTACTATCATCAATCAACAATGTTTAAAAATTACAATGTAACCAATGTGCGTACATTGATTTGACCCCCACAGGCTGAATAGCAAAGGGCGGAAATGAATTGCTATAACAGGTTTGCAGGCACCAGGGAGCTGTACAGCAGGCATGTGTTAACATGAAATGGGAGAATAATGCAAGAAGAAAGTTCCCTTCAAATTTAGTTCATTTACTTGACCATTATGAACTGAAAAGCACAGGGTCAGGCTATGAAACCCAACACGAAACTTAGGTGGACTTTATTCCATAATATACATGACGAATCATTTTAAGAAAAGCAATATTCAGAACCAAAATGTAAATGCTATGCCTTGCCTTGACAGGTCATTCCTAGAAAATACATAAGCAGTATTTACTATTTCTGTTGTGGGTGATACTTTGTAGGAACCTGAAATTGGAAGATTGTTGTGTCAAAAAAAAGGAGCAAAGAACCCAAACCTTAGTGGTAAGTATAGATAGTAGGGAGTCAGGATATAGAGGGATGTCTAAATCACCATCATCTTTCAGGAACATACAGTGGGGCATCTCAGATTATCCTTTCATTGTTTTAAAACATATATGCACCAAGAAAAATCCTAAAAAAAATTATAAAAACCCATTAAAAGTTCAAACTAAGTACAGATCCTTACGTACATACATACATAGGTGCATACATACACTTATAGGCATATATGTACATGTCTACCATGATTCCAAAGCAAGTCTAGGATGCTTATATTAAAGACAGAAAAGCACAAAATCAACATGAGTAAGAGCCTTAAAAAAGGTGCTTAACCTATCGAACAAAATTCAAACTAAGGCCCTAGACCAAGATAGCAAATATCTACCAGACTGAATTCCAGCAGCACCTATGCTAACTTAAAAATCCAGCAGAAGTAGTCACAAGTCATAAAGTTCTAAAACTGAAGTAAGTTATTCTATAGACGCTTTAGTCCATAAAATTCCAGAGTTCCTGTACACTCATTTTATAGCCTAATACAATCATACATGTCTTGTGCGAATCTACCAACAATGGAAATTAAAATGACGTGTACTTCAAATCATCATAAATTAAATTCACTTTAAAGAGTCCTGAAAATTAACATGATTACAAATAATGGGCTCTTTTGAGTTTGCATAACTCAATTAAACAAAAAACAATAGCATGACATACTTAAGGCCCTACAACACATAATGCACAGAAACAAATAAAACTAAGCAACCACTAAACAGCTAAAAGTTTATTCACAAAAGTCACAAATAATGGATATAAACATTATACAACTTACTTAAGCACTCTAAATCTACCCAATCATAGCCTATGCGGGATTTAAGGGTATCAAAGTTTCTCGTCCATTAGGCATTCACATCTTCACCAACAAGAAAATCACACATATGACACATATACTCTTTGGCGTGGCCCATTCCCTCAGTAGCCCCAAGATGTCATCATAACAATGGCCCTTGAATCTCACAACTAGTTGATCTCATACCATCGGTAACCACCCAAGGGTGGCTCCATGTGTGCTAACTCAAGTAGGCATTTGGATTTATTACCATACTTAAGTAACCTAGATCTTCTCAAATTGCAACTGATAGTGAGATTCATGAATATGACATTGTCCATCTAAAAGATAATGGAGCAAATTACATTTCTCCAAAGCAGACTTAACCCAATGGACATGGTACTAAATCAGTTACAGTCCTCCCCTAGAGGTCCATACAACAATAATTGCCAACAAAAAGGTGGAAGGGTGGAAACAAACATACGATTCCCATTGGAACACAACCGACCATTGTGGACAGAAAATTACACTACATAAGTTCACATTTCAGTGAGCATTCTATTGAGGCTAGTACCTGCTGGAACAAGCAGAAAAGATCCATGAGGTAACCATGCTAATCTTCGAAAGAAAGATGGCAATGTCTCATCAAGAAAGAGATGGTTTTTTGTAAACTGCAGTTGAAAACCTCAAGAAGCTTAGAACATGTCTATTCCATCTATTATTATGATAAACAAAATACATAGACAATTTACTATCTGCCAACCTTAGAATCATCCGAAAGTGGAGCCTTCGAAATAGCATGCTGAGAAACATATTGAGGTTTCTTGACATAAATGCGACAAGTCTTATCAGAACTAAGAGAAGCAACGTAGTTGACCAATGGGACCCATGCCATACCTTGAACATAATGGCAATGGGAATCCAGAATCTGATGGACAGAACCTGAGGAATAGAAATAGGTAAGGTCATTCTTGATCTTTCAATAAACAGAGATTTGCTGTAGTTATTTTGGTTGGGCATTCTCTCTCACCTTTGTTCACATCCCATATGATGCAAGAGTTATCCACTAACCCAGAGATGAGATATGCACCATCAATGGACCACTGGAGGTCAAGCACATCCTTGAGGTGAAGTCTAACTCAAGAAAAGCCAATCATGAACATAGGATTTATGCAACAAATATACGGCCTGAAAAGCTCCAAACAGAATCCCACATTTTGATTGAAATACATCTGCAATTGAACTCCAACATGCAATCTGATTTGGTGTTCAACAAAGCACCAAGCCTTCACCAATCACTAAGTTTCATTCATGCGAATCTGATTTGGTGTTTAACTAACGTGCATGTGAGGTGTACATTATTTTGTATCCTATAAAATCATTGTTTTGTCATAATTTGCAAACCTAATTGGTTAAACTGTTTTAATTTACAAAGCTAAACCTCAAATAGCTAGCTCTAACAAGGATGGGATGAGGAACAGGTACTATCTCGGTTCAAGTTTTCTTTTTTCTGGGAGATCATGTGTGATCTAATGACAATAAGCACATTGAATATCCAATTTAGTGTTTCATCATTTATATGAGCTGAAAACAAAAGCCTGGGCACTGTACAGTAAAAGGACTATTTCATATGCATGGATAGGATTCCTTTGTCCATATAAATTCATCAATAGCGCCACCACTTGTTACACTCATTAGCAACTTTTCTTCACTTCTTCATGACGGTCATTGAGTGCACCTAATGACATTCCTGTTTATTTTAATAATCATCTGTACTTAAAAAAATTTTGATCTTAAACTACCATGGACACTTCTCTCTAGACCCAAAAGACTATATTTAGACTTCAACCAATGGACTGTCTTAGGATCCAAAGAAGATATCTCTTACATAACCATGATGTAGGTATTGCATCACTTACAACAATGTCTTTAGGACCTTCCACGTTTTGTTAGTTTATGTTCCATGCAACTTCCACACAATGAGATCACCTCCTAATGATAAGAAGAAAAACAGGAAAAAAAGAACAGGTAATTCAAAGGACACTGTATCAGCTAAATAGGTGAATCATGATTGTCTTGTTATACATATAAAAACAAATAAAGTTTGATGAGTGGCTCCACATACCATCTGCACTAGCAACAAGTTGTTCTCCTGCATCGTCATTAAAGGTATCATATTAGTTGGAACATCAACAATAAGCATGATGAAGGCAAGACATGTGAATAACCTAATCACCCAAGCTTCAGTTTATCTTTTGAAAAGAAACTTCACTTATTGCATAAATGCTACTCAGAAGTACAACAAACAGAAGCTATTGTTTGAAGGACAAAGTTTGGTTTCAGATACGGAAGGGACTGAGAAATCAAAGAAACTTCAACAATACTCTTATTGAAATACATTTTAAGACAAGAATAAACCTGGACAATAGTTCCTTTTAATGAATTTTATGTTTCTTAGTAATCCAGTAGTGACAAACAAGATTGATGAATGAAATTATCCTAAATGATTCCCTCTCGGCTTTCTAAACCCTAATCTCTCTTCCATCCTCAATTCTTTCTTATCTCTCTCTTTCTCTTCTATTATCTCCTAATTCCCTTGGTGTTTCTCTTATTCTGTCTCATTCTTCTTCTTTAAACCCCTCTATACTTCTAAATTCTCTTTACTGGTTCTACACTTTTTTTTTTAATCATTACAAATGTTCTTTATAATGGCATCAATGAGAGTTGGCTTCAAAATAGAATGTTGATGCCATAATTCCTTCATAATCTATTGACAATCTGGGAGCCCTAACGACATTCTTCTTCATTAGACTCACATTTTTCTAATCTTTCCAATTGTTACAAAAAGTACACACTTCAAACCTCTCAAAATTTAGAGCATCTCCGTGAGAGGTTAACCATACTAGCTATCGAGTTCCTAAAATAGCTTAACCTCTAGGAATTCCTGTGTTTAAGGAGAGAGAAAGTGGCTTCTAGTGCCTAGCTATTCAATGCTTTAATACTATTACATTTCGCATGAGGCTGGAGTAGCTAAAAAATAATTGTTAAATAAAAAAGACGAATTCAAAAAGTAAGAACAAATTGGTGAGTATTTAAAATAGCTAGTATGGTTGGCTTGAGCTTTTTAAAAAGTGACCAGCTAAACTAACTTTCTACTTTCTAGTCATTTTAGCATAACGTTGACTAAAATTAAAACAGCATCCCTGGAGATGCTGTGGAATCTTGAAACTAGATATTCATCCTTATTAATTCAAAATTACAACTTTAAAGTATAGGAACTTATACATTGCAGTATAGTCTACTATGGATGCTTTGTTCTACCATGAAGCTTCTTGCTTATTTATATATTTCAAAACCTGGGAGCAACATGTTTGGGGTCGTATTTGAGGATCATTGGGATTCTGGTAAATTTCCGAGTAAATCCATGCAAGTCCTAACTACTTAAATAGTAAATCTGATACTACATTTCTGCTTAAAAACTTAGTGATAGGTTCACACCAACATCATATATGGATAATAGTAGGAAATCCTAAAGTTTCAAGCTACTCCTGAATTCTTATAGACTCGTACAAATGGAAATCATGTTCTAAAATAAACTAGAAAACAGAATCTGCTACCCTTTGAAGATAAAGTAAATTAATAACGGTATAAAGTCAAATGTAGACTCCTGAAACTTCAACTTAGTGTTCTGCATATGAAAACACCTTTCAACCTTAATACAATCCTAGAAAGTTGAGAAAATACACAGCCAGTATGCATTCTGTTCTCCGAGTCTGGAGTTAGCATTACTAACGTTTAACGAGTTTCAGGATGTAATATGTAAGAATTTGCGGAAACTAGCTATGCAACTCAATCACAATTGTACAGTTCAGCACATTCATTACTCACTTCTGAGTGGAACATACAACAGTGAGACATAGGTATTCACTTGCCGGAATGCGAGAAGTGAACAACATTCACGGCGGAACTATAGTAAGAAAGGCTGTTTTGATATGAAGCTACTGGGAGTTTCTTCTATGTTTCACACCAACTTATTGACCAAAGCTGGTAAATATTAAACTTTTAGTCCAACAATTAACAACATGAAATCACTATAGCAAGAAAAAAAAAAGTAACAAAATTAAATCAACATTTTGAGCGAGTACCTTGATGTCTAAATCAGCGCCTCCAGTGGCGAGAGTGCCGAGAATCGGGTGGAAATCTAGGGTTAGGACCGGCTTGTTGTCGTGCCAGTTGATCTGAACATTCCCTCCTTTCATTTTCTTGGTTTTTGGGGATTCTTCTTATTCGGAAGTAACAGAGAAATTTAAGATTAGCGAGGATATTGATATTAAAATGGAGTAAATAAAAATGACGAGATTTTATTTTTTATAATTTATGAATTTTTTTATTTAATTAATTTAAAATAAAAGGAATACGAAATTTATTATTTTTAGACTCTTATTCATAGAAATTGGGAATGGCATCTATTTATAGGGAATTTAAACTTTGGAATTGGAGCTCCAAAATTCCAATTTTTTTTATCACAAGGAAATTCTAAATTTCTATGTTTATGAATCCAAACAAGGGAATTGGTGTATGTCAATTTATAAATTATGACTTTTATATAAATTTCATGTTTATTTCCCTCATCCAAACATAGTGTAGGGGCATCTCCGATTCCAACCACCACACAAGAGGACTCATTTAGAGAATTAAAAGAAATCTCTGTGTCCTAAAGTAATATGTCTCTAATGGGGGACACATTTATCGTAGAATTTCTAAGCTTGAGGTTTTTCTGGTTTTATATTTTAATTTGATTAGAGGCAAATTTATTGTTTGTGTTAACTTTTTTTAAATTAATTTTATATTATGTTGTTGTAAAATAGTTTTGTGAATATTTCGACAAAAAAAATTTAAATTCTGATATCAATTTCTTTCTTCACAAAAAAAGTAACTAGAATTTGAACCTTTTGTTTGGAATTTGGTGAAAAGAAAAATAAAAATAAAAAGCTACATGCTAGAAGCCTGGACATGTAGGAATCTTTACAAGGCTAGGCAAAAAAATATTTAGGTTAAAGAAACAAAAAAGGCACGTATAAAGGCTCAATAGGCTAACTACAAAAAATAATAATAAGGGTTGGCTAAAAAGGCTCAGACAAAAGAGATAAATACCTACATCACTTTCAAGTATTTACGTGAATTGATCAATGCAACGATAAGTATAAAATAAGTTTTAGAGATACAGATAAAATAAAACCATGCGCACAAGAATAAATGAAATTGATGCATAATGGATCAATCATATATAGGCTTAAAAACTCACAAGGGTTACAAAAGCTCACTAGATTCACATATGAAGCTTCAAATCGTGCTCTAGTTTCACATCAACAAGGCTATATGCATATAAGTTTTCCAAGTCATGTTCATAAAAAATATGGTTAAAACAAAGAAAATATAGGGAACTAATGTCACGCTATAAATTTCTTGAAAGTTTTGGATTTTATGAAATTTTATATATTTTATGTATTTTCTTATTTTTCATAAATAAAACAATAATACTGAAAAAAAAATGAAGATAAACGAAAATAGACAACAAAAGTATAGAAAAAAGAAAATAAATGAGTAAAGCTCTTAGACAAAGAAACTTCCCGGGTTTAAAGGAGGAGTGGAAAGCGAAGATGTAGATGACAATCCACCAAAAGATAAAGTAAAGGCAACAAGGTTAAGTGGCTTCAATTTTCTGAAGAAAAAAAAAACATTGTTCTAAAAATCCCCGCCTGGTGTCGCCTTGGCACTAGGTAGCTAGTCACCGCCGCAATTAATGTCTAGGTGTTTGAAAATTAAGAAATGGTGCCTAGACCTGCTAAGGAGCCCGCCTAGACTGCTTGGCGCCCGCCTAGCCTAAGACATCCCACATCGCCTAAGGGAGTGATTCTTATATGTATATTCTCATCCCTACCTAGCACGAAGCCTTTTGGGAGCTCACTGGCTTCGAGTTCCATGGGAACTTCGAAGTTAAGCGAGTAGCGCGCGAGAGCAATCCTAGGATGGGTGACCCATTGGGAAGTTCTCGTGTGAGTTCCCAGAAATAAAACCGTGAGGGCGTGGTCGGGGCCCAAAGCAAACAATATCGTGCTACGGTGGTGGAGCGGACCCGGGGTGTGGTCCCCCCGAGCGGGGATGTGACAATTTGGTATCAGAGCCTAACTCTGGCCGTGGTGTGCCGACGAGGACGTCGGGCCCCTAAGGGGGGTGGATTGTGACATCCCACATCTCTCAGGGGAGTGATCCTTATATGTATATTCTCATTCTTACCTAGCACGAGGCCTTTTAGGAGCTCACTAGCTTCGGGTTCCATGGGAACTTCGAAGTTAAGCGAGTAGCGCGCGAGAGCAATCCCATGATGGGTGACCCATTGGGAAGTTGCTCGTGAGTTCCCAAAAACAAAACCGCGAGGGAATGGTAAGCCCAAAGTGGACAATATCGTGCTACGGTGGTAGAGCGGGCCCGGGAAGTGATCCGTCCCGGACCGGGATGTGACATAGCCTGCCCAAACCTGTCTAGGTTACGACTTTCTTAGACAAAAATTAGATAACTTTCATTTTGCATTTTAGTTTTTTTCAATACATTGTAAGAGACTTGTTGAATACTTAAATGAACAGACATTATATGCTTGTTCTCCATGTTTTCATAGTGTTCCAATATTTCATAAGATATATGTCATTCTATTTTATAGTTTATGATGAAATTATATATATATTTTAAGTATAAATAGACGCTTATTTACACGAAATATAATAGATTTACTTAAATCTGCTTGGTTCGCCTAGGCGCTAGGCTCCAACCCGCCGCCTTACTAGCCTAGCATCTTTTAGAACCTTAAAAAAAACAAGAAACAAATGGCTAAGCTAAAAAAGAGATTTAGAAAAATAATTTATTATTAAAAAAACTAACAATAAAGCTAAACCAACCAAAAGATGTAACAATCTAATTAAGTGATAGAATCAAATTTGATCCCCAACAATGGCGCCAGAAACTCATTGGAAAAATTTGGGGAGGGGGAACAAGTGATGGGTGGTGATGAAAGACAACAAAAGACTTAGAGATGAAGTAAGGGAAAGAACATGAAATTGCCTGCGCAGTACAATCTTGACCGTTTAATTTGTTGTATGGCTAGGATTAAAAGACTTGTACAGTATTGTAGTGGAACAAGCATGCAGATCTCGTGAAGAAATCCATCAAACTCCACAAGTGTCTCTCATCAATATCAGCCATCAAGGAATTTGTAATTCGTAGTGGAAAAATATTGTCGTTGTTTGCGGTTCTTTACAAATTTAGTTCCAACATATTAGTTGAATTGAGATTTGTCTTTTGTACTTCACCATATTTGCTACATTTAGGAACCTTTACTCATGCGATGTATGCAGAACTGGCGTCCTATTTGTATGCTCCTTTTGTTTGAGATTTTTTGTTTAGTCCTTTTGTGTAATAACACGTCCCTAATTTTACGGTTTTTATAATTTTAAAGGTGTGAATTGACCAAAATGCTCCTAGAGACAAGAATATTGACTTTCATTGAACGTCATGTATGAACCATTCTTTTAGCATATTCTCATAGTACTCGTCGATATGAATGCGTACACGCAAGCAGAAGTGAATTTGGAATTATGATGAAGATTTTACAGAACTACAAAGGTGAAGGGTATTTTAGTAAATTCATATTCTAGGTATTTTATCCTTTATTATTATATTATTTTTCCTTTTAGATTTTTATGTTGTGGGTCCCATACGGACCTCTCCCTTTTTGCCACCAGTACCCTTCCTTCTCCAGACTTCTCAGTCTCTCTCTTTGCTCCCTCTTAATTCTCTCTTTATCAAACTCTCTATTATTCTCTGCAAACCGAGACCATCACCACTGTTGCCCATGTACAACCATCGTTACTCCGACGAGTTCTCAAGCCACCATCTTCATGTCTCATCTCATCTCTCTCTCGTACACCTCAAACTTCTCCCCTAAACTCCCTCGATCTCCCTTATTACCTCACTACGCTAAGACTACCCACCATTATCTCCGACGAGTTCGGCTTTGAAATCAAGGTGAGCTTGAATTGAATCAAACTTATTTCAATTTCTAGTGATTTTTCTTAACTGTCTGGGTTGTCTTTGAGTCAAAAATCGATGGTTTTAACCATGCCTTTCATTTCCCAGTTTTCTGGCGAGAACCACAAGTTTCAGGCCATTGTTTAGCCAACTCTGGCCACGGCTCGACTTGATTTTGGTATAAAATTCTTCTCCTTCTCTAAGCTTCAAATCCATATACAATTTGCTGAGTTTGGTTGTATTTTGAACTTGAACGGAGGTCTAAAATTGTTGCCAAGATTTCGGTCGACTCACGGCTTCAAACCGAGTCAACCCGACCCGTAACCTAGAACCGGATCCAAACCGGGATCCGACACTGACATGTTGACCTAACCTAGTGACCCGTTGAACCAACCCAGTGACCCGTTGACCCTAACTTGACCTAGATCCAATTCCTAGAATATTCCTATAATATTTCTTGCGTTGACTTTTACGAAATTTTCCTGAGAATCATCCTAGACTAATTTTGATGCCATGAATTCGTTTTGAGCATTTGTTTAGTGAAATTCCGAAGTTTTAACGTAGTTGACCGCCTTGGCGGCTTGGTTGACTTTTCGGTTGACCATTGGCTTTATGTTGACTTTTTACATAATTTGCCGGGAACCATTCTTAGTGTATTTTGACGCATTGATTCCGAATTTGCCGTCTTGCAAGTAATTATGAGTAGGTCTTTTCTTTTATATAGTGTGTGTGTGTGTAATTTTATTTAGTTTTCATATATACTTAATAATGAATTTTCTATGTGATGCCATAATTAAATTAAAGTTTATAAAAAATATCGTATTGTTGGGAATTATGAAGTAATTCTATAGGATGCACAGGTATGCGTACTATAAGGGGATGCCTTAATTATATTTACGTCCATGAATAGTATTATATTGAGTAGAATTATCAAATTACTGTTGCATGATCATATGTATGTCAACTGCTCATTGTGCATGCTTACATTGGTGTTTGTACTCGCCCAGGGCCAGGGCCAGCCTTCACGTGTATGTTCACATCACACCATTACACTCACTTTAGATCCATGGTAAGTGCCAGTCCTGTCCTAGATTGCTATAGACAATTAGGACTCATACATGGTGTGCTTAGTGCAAGTCTTTACGTGATCATAGTATTAGAGCGTAAATCATCATTACACCCAATCATGTTCATGTCAGAATACCTCCGCATGAACTCGTGTGTCAGCATATGTTTCATTTATGCGAGATATTGTGATTACCAGATATTATATGTTTTATATGCGAAATATGGTGAATTATTGCATTTTTGAGATATTACTGTTAATAGCAAGTGTTTTCATACTATATGTAGTATGCTATTTTTGGAAACTATATTTGTTTTATGGTGAAGGGTTATTACGTTTTCGAAAAAGTTTTGCAAAGCTTTATTTTTTAGGCCCACTCACCTTTATTTTTCGCTCTTCCAAGTTTCAGTGGCAGAGTTTTCATGTCAACGAGGATTCTTAGCAAATATTGATATAGGAGATTACTTCTGATGGTATAATTCTTATTTTACTTTTACTATACTTTACTTATGCTCTGACATTACGTGTGAATGGGTTCAATCCCGCTTACATATGCACTCTTGCATTTAGACACTTTTAGTTTTGAATTTACTCATATCTTCCATCTCACTACACTTTATAGCTTCGTCACCTTCCTGGTGTAGGCCAGCATATCTCGATTCGGAGTCCAGGTGGACATTCCGAGTTGAAGTGTGCCACTTTGGACTTCTTTTAGTGATAAAATCTCCAACTAACGAAAATAAATAAATGAATAAATTGGGCCATTGAAGAATAGGCAAAATAAGTGAACTAACCAAAATCAAAGTTTAGTAACTTGATAGTGATATATAATGTCTAAAAATTGATGGCTCTACTATTGAAAGATCAATTGAACCAATTGAACCGAATAAATGTTTAATTGTAACCAACTTTGGCTTTGGAGGTAGCCATTGGTATTTGGTTTCAAGTGAAATTAGGGAAATAAATAAACATAGATTGAAGTAAGAAAAGTGACAGCACACACACACACACTAATTAGTTGGATTCAGAATTGACATACAAATTCACATATATAATGGTACCATGATGTTTCCGTATCATGTTTCTTTAAATATAAGGAATTATTATTAACACTCCAAAATCTTATTCTACACTCTAAACTTTCTATATCAAGAATAAAAAAAAAAACTCTAGAGCAATGTAGAATGAGATTTTTGGAGTGCCAATAACACTTCTATATATATATATATATTTAGATAAAATAAGAAAAAAACTAGAAAACGTTAAAACTCCCTCCCTCCGAAAACGGTGTCCTTCCTTCCATCCAAAACCATTTCTTCTAATTTCTAAATCTCTCGGGTTGTTAATTTGTAATTAAATTCATTAAAATTTCCGATGACCACTCTCCCATTCTGCCACGTGTTATTCTCCAACTGTACGTACGGTTACTCCCCCCAGCTGGATTCCCTCTCTCTCTCTCTCTCTCTCTCTCTCTTACATTGGAGTCATATTTCTGGCTCTAGCTGCGTCCCGTAAACTCTGTAGGTGCCCAAACCACACACCAGTCTGTTAGAATCGTTTCGCTTCCCCTCACACCAATAAACCAAACAAACTGCCTCTCTCTCTCTCTCTCTCTCTCTCTCTAGAAATATTTCTCTCTCTTCTTGTTCATGTTGTTTGATATTCTTTGAATCTATATATATGATATTTTCTACCTGCGACAACCTCTGCGTGCGTACGCATGATCGCATTTTCTTCCATTACGATCGGGTTCGGATCACAACGCAGCATGGTAAATGAGGCGTACGCAACATCGCATTTTCTTTGTTATTTTCTTGCGTTTTCTCAGAAACCAAACACATTTTCTCTGTTTTTCTCCTGCGTTTTCTCGGCTACCAAACAGATTTTCTTCCTTTTCTTTTTATTTGCATTCTCTAATTGAAAGCAAGAAAAGGATTGAATTAATGCGAAATAATCTGGTTAATTTGGTGTAGCTAGCTTAGGTAGGGAGGAAAGCTCGCACTACTAGTAGAAGAAGAAGAAGATCCAGAATTACGTAGAGAGGAAGTGCTGGTCGTTGATTGATTGATTGATGTCAAACCTGGATCTGCCTGGCCCTAGCGGCCCTCAGGGGCTGACGAGACGGCCGTCGAGGAGCGCGGCCACCACTACTTTCTCCACGGAGGTCTTCGACAATGAGGTCGTCCCCTCCGCTCTCGCCTCCATCGCTCCCATCCTCCGTGTCGCGAGCGAGATCGAGGCCGAGCGTCCTCGCGTCGCCTATCTCTGTACGTCGTCGTCTTAATCTCCTTCATCGATTAATTACGCATTAATTACTGCTGTTATTGTACTTAATTAGGTTTTGAAGGAAATCATGACTGCATGGTGTTTGTGAAAATGTATGTATGTATGTATGTGAATAGGTCGGTTCTATGCGTTCGAGAAGGCGCATCGATTGGATCCGAGCTCCAGCGGCCGTGGCGTCCGCCAGTTCAAGACGTTGCTCCTCCAACGACTCGAGAGGGTGAAAATTTCTTTAATTTCTTTACAATAATGTTATTTTTATCACAATTTTATACCACATTTCTTTATCATCAGTAGATGGCAAATGAGTTAGACAACCACATTATCTAAATTAATTAGTATTTATTCAAAATGTTAATCAATAATTAATAAAAATATTGTTAATTAAATGATGATTGTGGTATACGAGAAGTCTCATTTTTCCACCTAAGATTATTTAAGTATTTTAATTAATAAAAAGATTGAAATTAAATGATTGTAACTTGTCCAACTCATCTGTTACCCAAGATAGAAAATAAAGAAATGTGGTAAAAATATCATTACTCATTTCTTTATATATTGATTATGATTATTTAATCAATTAATAAATTAAATTATTAGTTAAGTAGCTGCTTACGCAATTCACTGGGTCCCCCCAATGATTTAACCTTTTTGTTGTCTCTCTCCCAAATTTTACAATTTTAATTAACCATTTCTAAATTTTGTCTTTCTCCAAGGATTTACCCCTTTTTTATAATTGTCTTTCTCCCAAATGAACTGGGTCTCTAGTACTCGAATGTTGGATTTCCTAATTTTTCAATTTTAATCAAGAAAATAATTGGGATTTATTAACAAAATTTGCTTCAACAATTTCCACATAGATTAGTGAGGGGCTGCCTTTTGATTTCAAATGGGGTGGTGGATTTGAATGTAAGGGCATTTGATTGGGGCTTTTCACTGGTTTTCTTCTGCCCAACTGGCTTATATATATATATATATGTATGTATTGGATTTTATAGGACAATGCATCAAGTTTGGCTTCTCGGGTAAAAAAGACAGATGCCAGAGAAATTGAAAGCTTCTATCAGCAATATTATGAGCATTATGTCAGAGCTCTTGACCAGGGTGAGCAGGCTGACAGGTGAGTAATCCCTAATAATGTTCTTCTTCTTTTACTTAATTAGTTAATTGTATGCTGAAGTGCAAGTAAACCCTTTTATTTTTCCAAATTCTGAAAACAGAGCCCAACTGGGCAAAGCCTACCAGTCTGCCGGAGTCCTTTTTGAAGTGCTTTGCGCTGTTAACAAGACAGAGAAAGTTGATGAAGTTGCTCCTGAGGTTTGTAATTAACTTACCCCCATTTCTCATTTTTATTATGTGTGTGTGACTCTGTGTGTGTGATGCGTTTGATCAAACACAAAATACATAGGAATTCAATAGTAGGGAGGGAATTCGTTTTATGCATTTTGATCAAATGTGAAATACAGCTACCGTCTCTGAGACGGAGACACACTATTCTTTTCAACTCTATTACTTGAATTTCGCATGTATTGCTAAATCAGTTCGATTGCTCTATAGCTAATACTTCTACCAAATTGAATTTAACTACCAAATTGACTTTAATTACTCGTATCGTATTACACAACTTATTAATCACTTAACATGCTTAGCAAACCACTCCTCTACTTCATCTTCAACATTGAACCTCATGGTCCAACTTTTGGAAGTATCTTCACATAGCTATCAACCTAGAAGGAAACAAGCTTGTTTTAGTTTTCAGACTACATGCTAATTAATGTAAGATAGAAGTTGCGGAAAGTGGCTTGATCATGTGCATATTTAGCATAAGCAGAACCCTTGCAAAAGATGGCATATAATTAAAAGTACAAAGATACAACTCTTCAGGTGTGATTTGATTACTTACTAGCGTAACTGAACCTGCAATGATGAGGTTGATTAGGCTTTGTTGTCTTGTCAAGTCGGCCAAAGGAATTTGTAATCCTTATCGAAAAACAGATGTATATAATATAATACGTGTAAGAGAATTAGTGCATTCCTACAACAAGTTGGAGATGGATTGGAACCAAAAGTTATGTTTCACTATGAGGAGAAAGAAATGTATAACCAAACTCTGTAAAGCAAGCAAATGAAAATTACTAAATGAGAATTTGAAAGTAATAAATAATGATAAGCATTATGCAGGGAGGAGAACATAAAATACTATTATCAATAAAGATTTTTGTAACCCTTGTCTGTAGAAAGTTTTAAGCAGAAGATAAGATCCTCAACCTTGATGACAGAGTAATCATACAACAACCTATAACATAACATGATTGTGTCTGAGTTGACAAACATTATATGACAGAATATTCTATAAAAAAAAAAAAGAGGAGTGACAGCAAAAACACAGTACCCTTTTGTTCCTAATCCTCGTCCTTAAAGTACAGAAGAATCCATTGAGCAATGACAGAAACTACGAAGTGATTTTGAAATTTCTATTACATAATAATAGCCACAAATATATTTTAATGCTCTGAGCAGATTATTGCGGCTGCTAAAGATGTTCAAGAAAAGACGGAAATTTATGCTCCGTATAACATTCTTCCTTTGGATTCTGCTGGTGCTACTCAGTCTATCATGCAACTTGAAGAGGTATTTCACACTTGTTATTTATCCTGTTTGTGCTGATATACTTCGGCATCTTATATTCTTATTCTTTGGTGCCTGGTTTGGAATCTCAATCGAAGTTTTTTCTGTTTGCTTGTTAAAGGTTAAGGCTGCAGTGGGTGCACTGTGGAACACTCGTGGTTTGAACTGGCCTAGTGCATTCGAGAACAGGCAGAAAGCTGGCGATCTCGACCTCCTTGATTGGCTGAGGGCCATGTTTGGATTCCAGGCATGAATAACAACGACCAATCTGAATGGTTAAGATTCACTCTATGACCTGAAGAAATTATTAATTCATTCGTCTATTTTGGTGACCGCAGAAAGACAACGTGAGGAACCAGAGGGAGCATTTGATATTGCTACTTGCAAATACTCATATAAGGCTTCATCCCAAACCCGAACCTCTTAATAAGGTATGTCGGCTATGTCACTGTTGATGGTGACCGGATGAATTACATAGATGCATGCCAGAGCTATGTCACTGTTGATAATTTGAATTCCTTTCTGATAAATTTTCTTCTTAATTTTTTATTGTTGAAATCATTGTGTTGTATTCAGAGCACTCTCTTTTTATGAATTTTTCCCCCTTTGTGTGCCTTTTATTTCTTCCTGGCCTTAAACTAAGCTCATCTCTTTTGTGCAGCTGGATGATCGAGCTGTTGATGCAGTTATGGGAAAACTTTTTAAGAACTACAAAACGTGGTGCAAATATTTGGGAAGAAAACATAGTTTGAGGTTTGATACAATGATATCTACAACAATTGTAATTGGTTCATGTTTCAAATTTTTTATGTTTGCTTTAAATTTCAAATTTTTTATGTTTGCTTTAAATAAAGCAAACATAAAAAAAATTTGTGCTATATTGATACAATGACATGTACGTTTTGGATCTTATGCTTAGTCTCCATGCAGACTTCCCCAAGGTCAGCAAGAAATACAGCAAAGGAAGATACTATACATGGGTTTATATCTTCTCATCTGGGGTGAAGCAGCGAACATCCGCTTTATGCCAGAATGTTTGTGCTATATTTTTCATAATGTAATGATTTGTGGGTTCTGTTTTTTGGTTAATCTATTTCTGGGTAATGAAAATTATGTGCTGACTTCTTACACATTGATGCCAACTATACTTTCAGATGGCATATGAACTCCATGGTCTGTTGGCTGGAAATGTCAGCATTGTTACTGGGGAAAATATAAAGCCTTCTTATGGTGGGGATGATGAGGCTTTTTTACGGAAAGTTATAACCCCCTTATATCGTGTAATTGAAAAGGTATGTTGCCTGAGAAGCATGCGCGTCCTTTAGAAGTTTCAGGCCTTTATGCTATACACATGAGGATGTTTGTTATGATGTTCCAGGAAGCCAAGAAGGGTGAAAATGGAAAAGCTCCTCACATATCTTGGTGCAACTATGACGATCTCAATGAATATTTCTGGTTTGTATTATCAATATTTTTTGAAAGACTGGCCTCTTATTCTATTTATATTGATATGATTCAGATTTAAATTCACTTACTTTCAGGTCGTCTGATTGCTTCTCTCTTGGTTGGCCCATGCGTGATGATGGTGATTTTTTCAAATCAACGCGTGACTTGGTGCAGGTACTCTTTTATTTTTCACCACTGCCACCACTATTCTTATGTTAATTTTCTGGAACTTGTATAAATGAAATCTTGTTCCAGGGGAGAAAGGGCTCTAGAAGAAAATCTGGAAGCACAGGAAAATCTTATTTTATTGAAACTCGGACATTTTGGCACATTTTTAGAAGTTTTGACCGGTTTTGGACCTTTTACATACTTGCTCTACAGGTATTTATTTACAACAGAGTGGATAAGTTCTAAAATGACACCATATGTTCCCTGTTCATTATGACTATCTGTTTAAATAATATATTATCTGGAACTGGATAACAGGCTCTGCTCATTATTGCTTTTAGAGGGATTTCACCATTGGATATTTTTCAAAAGGATGTCCTAAGAGATCTATCAAGTATTTTCATCACAGCGGCATTTCTTCGTGTCCTTCAAAGTATGACGTTCTTACTTAAAACTGCAATTCTCAAATGCTGTATCTCTGTTCGTATGCTAGAAGAGCTATTATGTGCCAGAGCCAAAATTAATTTTATTAGAAGTATCACTATACTTTGTGAAGGACAACTTCTTGTAAGCTGTTGGGGCCAAAAAGAATGTTATGACAAACTGGCCTTTCACTAACTATATATATGAAGATGCATAGATCAAAATTCGTTTCTATTTTGGATGAGACTAGAAGCCTAGAAGGAAAAGAAAAATCTCTGTTCATGTATGCTTTAGTTTTCTGGTTGATCAATATAATACTTCAGCTTTTACACAAATACTGTTAGGGACAGAATTGAGTGTTGAAATATTTCCAGTTAAGTCCTTTTTTATGTTGAGGAAAAACTAGAGTACACAACTGTGTTGGAGAGACAACACAAGTAAACAAATTACTTGTATTACACACACAAAATATTACAACACACAAACACTCAAGGACACTCTTTAGAAGCTATGACACTCTTTCTAGAGACACTCTAGACCACCCACATTCTTCACAAGACTACTCACTTACAAGGCTTCTCACTCTCTTATTTAGCTCTCTTCTTGGCTACTTTCTCTTAGTTCTTTACATAGCACCACTCCCATATTTATGGTGAGGTTTGCTGACTTTGGCATTGCGAGAACTTTCTAGCTATCAATCATGCATTGCCACCTGACATATGGCTTTGCTAATTGGCTTCATATTTTCCTAGCTTCTAATATATTCTACAAATGCCCACCGACATGTTTGCTAGAGTTCTCTAGCAAAATCCCATGCATATTAACTATCCAAAACCAGAGTTCGTAGGTGACATGCATTTTTGGCTTAGGCAATATATTTCACATCTATGTTTCAATGGGGAGCATATTTGCTCACTGCCATAAACTATGTTGTATGCTCACCATACATCTTATCATGTGCCACGTGCCCCTTCACTTAACATTGGTTAATTTTTTCAAAATTGAAAAAGTAACATTTAATGTGAAAGGTAACTAGAGTAGATGAAAGGACATGTGGCAGATGTTTAGGTGTATGGTGAGCATACACCATAGTTATGGTGGTGAGCGAAAATGCTCCCGTTTTAAGGTGGGGATTTACCCCTGTTCACTATGATTGCCTGTTTCAGTAATATATAATTTGGAGTGACCAATGGCCTTTTCTTGTATATCCTACTCGTTCGATGGCCCTTCTCTTTCCCCTTTAATCCTGCCATTTGCAATTTGGAGGGCGAAAGTACACCTAGAGGTTTGCTTGTTAGCTTGGATTATTTCACATTTGTGGGCGAACCTCTTCTGAGTTTAGGGAAATTCTTTCGCTGCATTTTAAAAAAAAAAAATTGGAATGTAGCTGTTACTAGTATCCTTTGTTTCTTTCCTTTTTCTCTGTTGTTTTTAAGGTTGTTGTTGCTGTTTGTGTTCTCCAATTCTTAGAAAGTGAGCAAATTTTAGTTTTTGAATTACTAGATATAGTAGTATTCATATATTTTCTTAAGCTGAATAGTTTTGTACCTATTGTGGAAAGCATTGTCCAGATTGGATATAACTGTTTGCTCTTGCCTTGTATTTCCTTGCATAACTTCTTTTGAGTTTTTCACTCATTCTTCCACGGTTTTATACGTAATCTTTACAGCAAGGTTTCTATGGGTCCTCATATCTACTTTGTATTTTGATGTAGGCATTTTGGATATTGTTTTAAACTTCCCGGGATATCATAGGTGGAGGTTCACTGATGTACTGCGAAATATTCTCAAGATAATTGTTAGTCTTGTATGGGCAATCATTCTTCCACTGTTTTATGTGCATTCCTTCAATAATGCCCCTAAACAAATCATGGATGTACTGTCATTCCTTAAGAATGTGAATGGTGTTCCTCCTTTATACATCATGGCTGTTGCAGTATATTTGCTGCCAAATTTACTAGCGGCATTTTTGTTCCTTTTCCCGCTGTTCCGACGATGGATTGAAAACTCAGACTGGCATATCATTAGGTTCCTCCTGTGGTGGTCACAGGTATTTCTGTTTCCTTGATCACCCCTTTGCAAAATTTGTACTATATTTTACTTGGGTTTGACTTCACGAATAGCAGTCTGTTATGAAATAGTCTTTTGATTAATGCTAACTAATGGTTAGACCATACCAGTGCATGAGACCAAAAGTACCATGTGGTATCTAAAATCCATTTACCTAGTCATATTCAGCCATATGATTAATCCTTGTATGAAACCAAAATCTTGGAGTTAATGATAAGTTTTTTTTTTGTTTTTTTGTTTTTTTTGTGGTAAAGGCTACAAATTCTACCTGTTAAGAACTAATGTACTTAAAGAGTTTTTGTACCTATTCTCTTGCATAAAAACTAATTGCTTATGGACTATGCTGTAAAAAGGTTTTGATTAATCTTTATCTTTCTGCAGCCAAGAATCTATGTCGGGAGGGGAATGCATGAAAGTCAATTTGCCCTTATTAAGTGAGTTTGATGAGGAACACGCACCCAATTTCATCTTAACTATATGGCTTAGCTTCTTTTTATCTTTTGGGGTTGGTTGTTTGAGATTTGCGTTTGTTCTGATTTGCTATGCAATTTGCAGGTATACTATTTTTTGGGTGCTGCTTTTGGCTTGCAAGTTTACAGTTAGCTATCTTATCCAGGTGGGAGTTGTCAAATAACATTTTTGTGATATTTTAGATTCTTTTTATGAATTAGATTTTAATAATTGTGCTCTTAATTTTCTGCCTGTCCTGTTTCCAGATAAAACCTTTGGTGAAGCCAACTAGAGACATTATGAACATTCGTCGTGTAGATTATCAATGGCATGAATTTTTCCCTAATGGTAATCATTTCTATTGCTTTAATCTTTGCATGATTTTCAACTTGTGGTTTTATGCTAAGTAATCCTTTATTGATGCAGCTCAAAACAACTATGGAGCAGTTGTGTCACTTTGGGCACCAGTAATCTTGGTCTGTATCTTCCCCATGATTGAATCAACATCTTGAAAGTTTTCTGAGTTTTTCAGGATGTAACTATCTTATATTAACTTTAATAAACCATCTCATACTTTTTCATGAATTCAATGCAGGTTTATTTGATGGACACTCAAATATGGTATGCTATCTTTCAGACTTTGTATGGTGGTGTTGTTGGGGCATTTGATCGCCTAGGAGAGGTGATCCTTCGATCTCTGTCTCGTCCCTGCTTTTCTCTCCCCCCAACTATTTTCCCTAATTTCAAAACTATCTGTTACCTCTTGTCTCATATTGTGTATTCATGAAATTATACGTCTCTTAAGATAAAACTGTCTAACTTCTGTTCTCTGTCATTCATGAAATTATACATATTTAGAGATAGAATTGTCTGACTTCTGCTGTGTCATTCTTTATTACTGAACACGATACCTTGGCCAATTTATCTAGTTTTGTTTTTAATTGCCAAAAGAAAAATCATAGGTAAATGTAGTACCATTCTAGCACTTCTGTATTTGGGTTTGAGAATTGAATCTTGGTCTAAAATTTTAACACCATCTGTTGTATTGTTCCACTGTCAATTTGCCAGAGACTTTTTCGAGAGAAATTAACATGGATCATATTCTAAACCAAATATTCTTATCTGCCCAAATATATGTTGCTTAAGACAATCATGTAGTTTACTCTATTGAAGGCTTTATTCAAGACATTCTTTTTTTTAGATCTCTTTACAAACATCAAGAATATGACTATCATCAAGCTGTATTTTAATTGAACAATAGTCCTTATATGCCTCATCTTTGCTTTGCCTTGGATTGTTATTCATATATTTTTCGCCGTTTACAGATTCGGACACTTGGTATGCTGAGATCACGGTTCCAGTCTCTACCCGGTGCATTCAACACATACCTAGTGCCTTCAGATAAGTCAACCAAAAGGGGATTCTCTTTCTCAAAGCGTTTTGTGGAGGTTGATTAATTTTTTTTACAACTTTCATACTTAAGTAAAACCTTTAAGCACACTTATAATTAGCACACATATTTAGCATTTAAGATTTCGTGGCTGTAGATTACAGCAAGCAGGAGAAGTGAAGCTGCAAAGTTTGCTCAGATGTGGAATGAAGTGATATGTAGCTTCCGTGAGGAAGATATCATAAATGACAGGTAATGCTCACCAAAGTAATTGTATTATTCATTTATTCAGCCTCTTACTCATCATGAGGAACAAACTAAACTGGGTTCTTTTACTTCAGGGAAATGGATTTGCTGCTAGTTCCTTATTCATCAGATCCCAGCCTGAAGATAATTCAGTGGCCACCCTTCTTGCTTGCTAGCAAAGTCAGTACCGTTCTTTTTAAAGTCTTGTTTAAGTTACTTGATTTTATTTTTGACTTTGTCTACCTTTACAGATCCCAATAGCATTAGATATGGCAGTTCAATTTAAATCGAAGGACTCCGATCTCTGGAAGCGGATATGTGCAGATGAATATATGAAATGTGCTGTGATTGAATGTTATGAATCTTTCAAACATATCCTTAGTACTCTGGTAGTTGGAGAAAATGAGAAAAGGTCCGTACTGCTGCATAGTGTTTCGTAAAAAATATTAGTGTTCAATTTCTGTAATACCCAAGCATAGGATAAGACTGATATTTGGGCCTTTACAATTTCATGCTAACAGTATTTAGAGCCTTTAGTGTTTGCTTAAATCTTACCATCATTCACTCCCTTGGCCCCCATCCTCCTTTCCCACAGATAATAATTTTTTGGCTAATCAGTAGTGTCCTATATAGTTGATGCTTTCCCATAATTGAGGATCTCATAGTATAATATAAGGCTATCACTTGAAAGGAAGGGTGTTCAATTTCTTCAATTTTTTTTTTGTTAAGAGGAGATTATTCAAGAACAATTGTGTAGTCATCTTATTTTTTATCATTGCGAAAAATTCTGATTGGGTTATTATCTGACAGGATAATTGGCATCATCGTGAAGGAAATTGAAAGTAACATTTCAAAGAATACATTTCTTGTAAATTTTAGAATGGGTTCTTTGCCCACTCTTTGCAATAAATTTGTAGAGCTTGTGAGGATCTTGGTGAGTCATATGTGAAAGAATGATTAATTCTGCAGTATGTGCTTGTGCTTGTTTTGGCTATTATCTTAACAGAAACTTACCACTTTCTTTCATGTTGCAGAAAGATGGTGATTCATCCAAGCGATCTTCAGTGGTGTTGTTGCTTCAAGATATGCTGGAAGTAGTCACTCGGGATATGATGGTGAATGAGATCCGGTCGGTAAACTTTAGTAACATAATATTTGGATGAAAATATTTAATTTGTTTAGTTAAAAAGTCCTAATGCTTGGATGCTTTGTTTTAAATCTTAACAGTTCTTGTATTTCCTCATGTGATATTTTGTAGAGAGTTGGTTGAAGTTGGTCATAGTAGCAAGGATGCTGGAAGGCAACTTTTTGCTGGAACTGATGCAAAACCTGCAATATTATTCCCTCCTCCAGTTACAGCACGGTGGGAAGAGCAGGTAAGTGTATAGAACTACTTAATAATTTCAAAGTCAATTGTTTTTCAGAAACAATCCTATGATGGTTAATCCTATAAAAATTGTATGAAGTTGACACACTTCTTGCGGATTACATTTCAGATAAGCCGCCTCCATCTTCTGCTAACGGTGAAGGAATCTGCCATTGACGTACCAACAAACCTAGAAGCACGTAGAAGGATTGCATTTTTCACAAATTCATTGTTCATGGATATGCCACGTGCTCCCCGAGTCCGTAAAATGCTTTCATTCAGGTTTGTTACGTTCATACATATGAGCTATTGTGCTTAGGGCATATCTGAGTTCCATCAGTCAATTCTTCCTTAAACCAAGTTGTTAGGGTCTGATTTTGCTGGTGGAAAGTCCATATGCTTACTTATATTTCCATCGTTAGATATGGGGTCTTTTACTGTGTGCATCTCTAAATTATTGGAGCATTAGAAAGCGTCATGACTTACAAAATGACCCAAAAGTTCCGATTACTTTATTTGGTTTCTCCTTCTGATGTTTAATCAGTGGGAGCAGTGAGTTTTGTAAATTTTTTTTCCTTTCTAAGTTCAATTGAAAATTAGTGTAATTTCTTTATCATTTAAGACATATCACATATGAAACCTTTGGGTTTTCTGACGGGCCAGTGTCCTGAATAACAGGCCAAGGTTTTCAGGCTTCAGATGTCTTTTCCATAAAATAATTTCTATTTTACATTGTTGCCTATTGACAGCATCATGACCCCATACTATAGTGAGGAGACTGTGTATTCCAAATCAGACCTTGAGATGGAAAATGAAGATGGTGTATCAATCATATACTACTTACAGAAGATTTTCCCAGGTTAGTAAAACTATCTTGTAAAATGCTCGACTCTTTTGAAGTCAATGTGTGAATGATTTGACACCCATTTTGTGACTTTTATAGATGAATGGAATAACTTCATGGAGCGCCTTAATTGTAAAAAGGATAGTGAAATATGGGAGAATGAAGAAAACATTTTGCATCTTCGTCATTGGGTCTCCTTACGAGGACAAACTCTCTGCAGGACTGGTATTTGTTTTATCATCTTCTTCTTTATGAAGTGTTATTTCTGGTACTAATTGTTTTGATGTTGCAGTTAGAGGAATGATGTACTACCGACGAGCACTGAAGCTTCAGGCTTTTCTTGACATGGCTACTGAAACCGGTAAGACTAAGAGCATGGTACCTTTTTTCTCCCATAATGTTTAACTAGTTATCAAAATAAAAGAAATCAACATATGTGAAATATAGTGCCATCATGCCTAAGATCTCCACCTTACTCAAGTATGCAAAGAGCGCATAATATTTTCCATTTTCATTTTTTCACTCTTTTGATGGTATGCAGTCGAGTGTCTAATGATGTTGTTATAGTGGAGGTAAATATGTTGGTTACTAATTATTTTAGTTATAAGTAGATATACTAGATGGCTACAAAGCAATCATGGTTCCACCAGAAGAAGAAAAGAAAAGCCAGAGATCCCTTTATGCTCAATTAGAAGCAGTGGCTGACCTTAAATTCACCTATGTTGCTACCTGCCAAAACTATGGCAATCAGAAACGCAGTGGAGATCGACGTGCAACAGACATCTTGAATCTGATGGTTAAGTACGAATCTGTCTGATAAGTCAAAATATTTTTGCAATTTGATTTCTTAAAGTAGTGTCTCTGAGCTCATTTTCTTGAAGAATCTTATTCCTTCTTGTTCCCTTATAGTAATCCCTCTCTTCGGGTTGCATATATCGATGAAGTTGAAGAGAGTGACGCTGGTAGTGGAAAGGTGCAAAAGGTTTACTACTCTGTCTTGGTCAAAGCTGTTGACAATCATGACCAGGTAATCACTTCACCTTATAACAGAACCATCATGTTCACCATGTTGCTTTTTGTACCTAAAACACTAATTATTTTTCTAAATTTCCAAAGGAAATATATCGTATAAAATTGCCTGGTTCGGCAAAGATTGGAGAAGGAAAACCTGAAAACCAGAACCATGCTATAATTTTTACTCGAGGAGAAGCTCTTCAGGCCATTGACATGAACCAGGTGAAACCTTTAGAAGTCTTGAATTATGATAAGTTCTATTTTAATTTTTCAGTCCAACTGAGATGTACTTTTCCAATCTCTTGTAGGACAATTACTTAGAAGAAGCTTTTAAAATGCGAAACCTTCTTGAAGAATTTAATGAGGACCATGGAGTGCGTCCACCTTCAATTTTAGGTGTTCGTGAGCATATCTTTACTGGAAGGTTTGATACTTGTTAGCTTTTTCTTTTTATTTTTAATTAACAGATGGAGATTGTATTGCTACGTATATATCCTGTACTTCTAAGACATCTGATTTGTATTCTATGTTAACTGCAGTGTTTCTTCATTGGCCTGGTTTATGTCAAATCAAGAAATGAGCTTTGTGACCATAGGTCAAAGAGTTCTTGCAAGACCTTTGAAGTATGTTTTCTCTTCCACTATTCAACTCTTTAAGTAATCCAAGGCAAATGTTTAGAAAGATCTGAATCATTTTTATAACAGAGCAGTACCTTTTAGTCTGGAAGAATTATTCAGATTAGACTTAATTAATAAATGAGTATTGCCATACTTTGGAGGTGTGTTGCATCTGTTGATATATGTAGAAGATGGTGATCTCAGTTATGTAGGGAATTTGTTTAGAAACCAATGTATTCTGGTGAACTATCTAACCTCTCTCATGTTACCCTTTTTCCCTAGTCCCCTTTTCTAGTCCATCTTGAGGTCACAGTTTTTCTTTTTCTTTAACCATGTTGAACATGTAGGCCTCAGTTACAGACGAAATGGAACTAAGATTCATATCTCTGTTCTAAAATGAAATTCATATGATATATATTTGATTTAAATAAGTTTTTGAGTCATGACTTATTATCTATTAGTTTCAGGATTCGCTTCCACTATGGACACCCAGATGTCTTTGATAGAATCTTCCACATTACTCGTGGTGGCATGAGCAAGGCTTCCCGTGGCATCAATCTTAGCGAGGACATCTTTGCGGGTAACATTTGTGGATACCACACACACATGCACGAACGAATGTGTGTATGCAGGAGAACACAGACTAATATCTGCTTTATGACATGAGTACTTGCTGTGTAGGTTTTAACTCAACGTTAAGGAGAGGCAATATTACCCACCATGAATATATTCAAGTTGGGAAGGGTAGGGATGTTGGGCTCAACCAAATCTCTCTCTTTGAAGCTAAAGTTGCTTGTGGTAATGGAGAGCAGACGCTTAGCAGGGATATCTACCGCTTGGGGCACCGTTTTGACTTCTTTCGCATGTTGTCCTGTTATTTTTCAACAATAGGGTTTTATATCAGCGCAATGGTAATCTGTCTTTAACTTTTACCTTTATTTTCTGTTTTTAGTTGTAAAATGTTACTCTATTTGTTTATTCATATTGTCATTCTTCAGTGAATTCATCCTCGAATATGTTGCGAAATAATTTCAATGAACTGAAATCCTAGATGTTATGGTACATCAAGTTGATTCATTTAAATTGATGGGCTGTATCAAATAAAATTACTGTGAACTTCTCATGCTTACTATTTAGAGCCCGAAGTGTTAGAAAATGTTGGTAGCTTTATTCCATTGACAAACACAAGTAATTAGCATTTATATCATCGAGCCCTTGGCAGCATAGATGGCTACATTACTTAAAATACTAGGTGGTTGAAACTGTACAGATCCGATATATGGGGAAGTCTGGTTCAGTTTTATTTGATAAATAACCCATGGAAATTATGTCCCTATTATCCAAATGTTATGCTTTGCAGTCCTACATTATCCTTGATTACTCTCTCTCACTCAGCCATCACATTTCCTGGTAAAACTATAGTACGTGAGTCCAATATTGGAACGCACAATTCTTTGTGTAATGGGAGAAACTGAGCATTCTCTGTTCAGTTCCTCAAAAAAAAGTTTTGCATTTTCATTTTCATGCTAACATGAACGTTTTCTTGTAATGCAGTTGGTTGTCCTTACAGTCTATGCTTTCTTGTATGGAAGACTTTACTTGTCATTAAGTGGAATGGAGAAGACAATTGTGAACTATGCCGCCACCAGGGGAAATAATGTTCTACAGACAGCCATGGCTTCACAATCTGTTTTCCAATTAGGTCTTTTAACTTCCTTGCCCATGATCATGGAAATTGGACTAGAAAGAGGGTTCAGAACTGCATTAGGGGACATGGTAATCATGCAGCTGCAACTAGCATCTGTTTTCTTCACCTTCTCTCTCGGTACAAAAGTTCATTATTTTGGCCGAACAGTGCTGCACGGCGGGGCTAAATACAGAGCAACTGGCCGTGGCTTTGTTGTCCGGCATGAAAAGTTTGCCGAGAACTACAGGATGTACTCAAGGAGTCACTTTGTGAAAGGCCTCGAACTTATGGTACTTCTTATAGTTTATCAGATATATGGTTCAGCAGTAAAAGGCACAATATCGTATATCTTTGTCACATTCTCCATGTGGTTCTTAGTGGTTTCGTGGCTGTTCGCTCCGTTCCTGTTTAACCCTTCGGGATTTGAATGGCAAAAGATAGTTGAAGATTGGGATGATTGGGCAAAATGGATAAGTAGCCCTGGTGGTATTGGTGTGCCAGCGACCAAGAGCTGGGAGTCTTGGTGGGATGAGGAACAAGAACACCTCCACCACACAGGGGTTTTGGGACGATTTTGGGAGATTGTTCTTGCTCTGCGCTTCTTTCTCTTCCAATATGGAATTGTGTACCATCTAAATGTGGCCAGGGGTGATAAAAGCATCATGGTAAACATCATTCCGTTTCTTATTTACTGCCGTATTTGCGTCTTCTCTCTAAAAAAAAGCAACAAGTTCCATATTCTTTGAAGCTTACCAGCCTGTTCGGAACTCCTTGTCTGCTTGCCAAATCTCTTTTATTAACTGGAATAATTTTTTTTTTTGTATACGATTGCAGGTTTATGGTCTGTCATGGTTGGTCATTGTCGCTGTGATGATCATCCTAAAGGTTAGTATTCATGCTTCTAATACTTTCTGGTTGCAAGTGATGTTTTCACATCTCAAAAAATTTATTCCACTGACTCATGAACTTTCACATCAAAATCTTAGGTTGTGTCAATGGGAAGACAGCGGTTCAGTGCAGATTTCCAGCTGATGTTCAGGCTTCTCAAGTTGTTCCTGTTTATTGGGTTTGTTGTCACTATTGGAATGCTTTTTGCTTTCCTCAGTCTTACTGTTGGTGACATCTTTGTGAGCTTATTGGCCTTCTTGCCTACTGGATGGGCGCTACTACTGGTACATGCCTCATACGAATCTTAAACCTACTTTGCTTTTCTATAATATCCAGAGTTTTTCTGTTGTCGTCAACTTTTCTACATGTTAACATTTGCGTACACTGCTGGTGTTGTTGCATGATGAGCAGATGTCACAAGCGTGCAAGCCATTGGTGAAGGTCCTTGGAATGTGGGGATCTGTCAAAGCTCTAGCAAGAGGGTATGAGTACGTGATGGGGCTCGTCATCTTCGCACCAGTAGCTGTTCTTGCATGGTTCCCGTTTGTCTCAGAGTTCCAGACCAGGCTGCTATTCAACCAAGCTTTCAGCCGAGGGCTCCAGATCCAGCGTATTCTTGCTGGTGGGAAGAAGCACAAGTCAGACTAAACCCATCGCCGTATTTATCGACCTAGCTAGCTAGAGAGATAAAAAAGGAGGTGACGAAAAATTCGGAGAGACTTCTAAGTCATGAAATGAGTATACATACATACATACATACATATTCTGTGGCATGTAAGTGACGTGTGTATTACATGAAACCGAAATGTGCTATTAGAATACATATATCACATAATGTGTTTTGTAGTAACAAGTGATGAATCTTTGTTTTGTACTTGAAAGAAAGGATAGATGAGAGGAAGGAGGGAGAAGTGAAGGAGATCAACTCCAAGACTCCTTGTGTTAGACTACAAAAGAAAAGTTTCAATGCAATTAATTACCTTCACTATCCTCGCATCTCACACATACTTTTTTAAGATTCAATAGCTTCCAATTAAAATGTTGGGGGACCCTTTGATCAAGCGCAACTTGAACTTTGAGACGATTAACTCCCCTTATTCGTTTCCGGTACCAGACTTTGAGATACCTCGAAAGAAAAGCTTGTCTGATTAGGAGATACTAGAAAAACTGTCCTGCCCCTTGCTGTGGATTTTGAAATCATTATCCACAAAAGACATGAATAATTTGCACAAAAAGATGCACTGCAAAGGCGTTACGAACGGAGTCACATCCTAAAATGCACCAATGCAGATAACAATACATTGAGTAACCACAAAAATTATCGCATATTAATATAAAGGGGCAGACCGAGTTCCCGAGTTTGAAAATCCTCCTTTCCTCACTGTCTCACTACTATAATTACTACTATTATTTCATTTTCCAATTGGTACTACTATCAATTTATTTTCTTGGTCAGAAAAATTGGTATTAAAACTTAGCCTCTATCTTTTAAGACTATGATAGTGTAGTAATGGAAAATTTGGTATACATAAGACTATGATAGTGTATTAATGGAAAAATAGACTTAGGCCTAGTTTGTTATTGCTTTTTTTTTTTGTTTTTTTTTTTTTTCAGCAAAAACTATTTCACTTTAAAGTTAAGCAGTACAAAAGTCTAGTAAAAATAATAAGCAGACTTTCAGTACTCAAATTTTAGACTTGTATATCTAAAATTAGCAAGCTTCGAACCTGTAGTGCCGTTACAAATATCCTTTTACTTGGCACTTCTGAATTAAACAAATCTAGGCTCATTTTGGACATTAATTAGCGACACTCGTCTAAGAATCGCAATTATCTCCATCTCTATGCATCAATTAGTTCAGACATGAATAGTTGAAGATTATCATTCACATAAAAGTATGTAAAGAAATAGATAAAAACCTCTTACATTGCTAACTCGATATCTAAGTGATTGGCAACTGCTACTTGCTTGAGAACGAATATCACATTGATGAGATAAGAGATCTTGCATTGGCTTATAAGTATGTTGAGCTATTATCCATATTACTAATTGGTTTTAAGATGGAACCTCAACTTTATTCACTAGTTACTTACTCACACGATGTTTCTCAAAAGTTTTTATAGGTATTTCAGCTTTGGTGTAACTGAACCATATGCAAATTGACTAATGATATACCTAATAATTGATAGCATGCATCCTCCAGCACCCGGAGCAAAAACCGTGGTTGCCCATTATGCATAAGAAGCCAAATGTAGCAAAAGTGAGACAAGAATCATAAGTTCAAGACTTTAACTCACAGGAAGCTCTGTGAATAAATTTGTCATACGAAAAACTTCTTTAAATACTGATTTCATCCAATCCAGTGGCTAAATGCTTAAATTAGAAAAAATTTCTTTAATCCAGATTTTTAAGTTAAAATCATAAAAATTTGAACAAAGAAAAGAGAACCCAAAAGCCAAAGCGAAACAAATATGTCGGAGAACTCACCAGGAAAACCAAGCTTTTCAAGTTTTACAATTTCTTCAAATTAGAATGGGAGTCAAGCTTTTTTGGTATAAAATTTCTTTGAATTAGAAAGGAATTTAGCTTGATTTTTCCAAGAATTCACCAACTCAATGATATACTCATGCAGTTATACAAAACAAAGTCGACCAAACTAAGGTGCACATTCAACATAAAATGATATACTCATGCAGTTATATGTAGTAGGAGGGATGAGCCAAAATTATGTTATCGGGGTGGGCTTGACGGCCAAGTTTCCTGCCTTTTTTCCTGTTAAAACTACAGAACAATTCATGAGCAATAAGGATGTTATCCTGTATTGATTTGCCCGGAGAAAAAGCTCCCTGGTTAGGGCGAGATACACAAATGAAGGTGGGATAATTTTGTAACGAACATTACAAAGGCTAATTGGTCAAGAATTATTGACAATCTCTGGATTCTCCACTTTTGGAATTAGGGCAATATTTGTATGATTAATTAATTTGAGACTGGTATTATTGTCAAAGAAGTCTTTCACCATGTTGCACATTGAAGGTCCCACCAACTCCCAACATTCCTGGTATAAACTTGCTTGGATTCCATCAGGCCTTGGGGCTTTAAGAGCACCAATGCTTTTAACAACATCCCAAATCTCAGCATTTAAAGGAGTATCAATTAACATGTTATTATGCTTATTTGAAATACAAGAGTTTATTACAGGAGTGATCAAGTTGATGTGATCAGCTGTAGGTTTAAAGCAATTAGTGAATCGCAATTTAAATTCCTTCACAAAGACTTACTCCAAACCCTCACCTCTAAACCATCAAAAACCATTGCCATCTCTGATCTTGTTGATTTCATTGTGCTTTCTTCTTATCATGGCACTCAATTGGAAGAATCTCGTATTTTTATCTCCATGTTTTAACTAGGTCGCTTTGGCTTTTTGAGCCCAAATTACTTCCTCCTCCTTAAGCACTTGAGTGAGTCTTTCATTAATTTGAGCCTCCAATTGAATTTTATCAAGGAAATTATTCTCAATGTTGGAATTGCAATTAAGAGACATAATTTCCTTTTCAACTCGGTCCAAGTCACTTAATATTTTATCTTTCTTTCCTTGACAAACCCAAAGACCTAGACAATTCCAATTTTTAACAAGATAAGAGAAAGTACCTAAGCATCCCCTAAAATGATCAAGAGGGGATAGTCCCTCACTACATGTCCACGCACCTTTAACAAAGTGTTTAAAGTCAAGATGAAGGTTCCACTTTACTTCAAATTTAAAAGCTTTCCTCTATTGGCTAACTTGAGGTCCTATAGTGTCCAAGAATAAAGGACTATGGTCTGAACCTAAAATAGGATAATTGTGGAGAGAGTAATTTGGGTGCAGTTCAAGCCAAAAGGAATTAGCAACAACCCTGTCTAACCTCTCAAAGATAAGAATGTCATCTCTATGTTTGTTTATCCAGGTAAAAGGAACACTAGAGGCTTGTAAAGAAATAAGGCTAGCATTATTCAAGAAATTCACAAAATTAGTCATATAGGTACTAACACTTTGATTCCCACCCCATTTTTCCTGTAGGCAAGTGATGTTATTAAAATCACCAAGTAACATCCAGGTTTATCAACATGATTTAGGGCTAATAACTCCTCCCATATATTTTCTAGAAGAGATTTTTGAGGTTAAACATAAACAAAAGTAGCAAAGTACTCAATAGTTGAATGCACGTCTTTAACTAAGGCATGAATATATCTAGAAGAAGCAGAAATCACATTTAAATTGATAAGACTGGAGTTCCAACAAACACAAATACCCCCAGACCTCCCTCGGGGTTAAAACCAAAAAACCGATCAAAAAACCTCCTAAAGCAACCAATAAGGGTCTTGTCCACAACAGTCTTAGTTTCAATAAAACAAAAGAAATCTAGCTTAACCAAGCTACTAAGATAACTCAAATAACTAGTGAAATCTGGTCTTCCCATGCCTCTACAATTCCATATAATTCTTTCATCAGCCTCAGCAACATTCCAATCAGTTGGCCTAGCACTCATAGATGCCGCCTCAGCAGCAAGTATGGCAATAACAAAACTTCCCAAATTCTCCCTAGCTTTAGTCTCACCACTCATCACATTTGATATCATGTCTTGATTTTTTATCAAAGTAAACATAGCATCAAAAAAATTCACCATGCCTAGTAAAAAATCACTAGTGTAGTAAGACTTAAGAGGAATTAATAACGCATTTAAATCTTCAAAGATAGACGCAACAAACATATCCTAATCAGTTATAAAATTATTATCATTTCTATGAGTAGGTCTAGCATTGCCCTATGTCCCATTGTGCCTTCACTCACCAGCTGATCACGCTCCTCTGATTTCCTAGCCCTTCTCCAATCCTGCACAATGTCTGCCTTTGCCACCCACTTTGGTTTAGGACTAGAGACCACATCTCTATACGACGTGTCATCCCTAGAACTTTCACCAGACTTCTTCTTATCCATTTTTTTCCTCCATTTTTGGAACAACTGTGGTCCAACCTTCTTCATTAAGGCCCACGTCCTCCATGCACTGTCCAAACTCCTCTATCTCTGTGTAGTCTTCTTCCACATTTGTAGCACTTGGAAAGCCAAGCATCACATCCTCCTACAAACTAGCCTTTATATCTTTATTCACCACCACGTCTTCCTGGTAAACAAACGGTTCGTCCTCAAATACATTGTCAATCATAAAGCACTCATCATTAGCTTCAATTTCAGGGCACACATGTCCCTCAAGCCTCCTTCTTCTGCAGTAAAAACACACTTCAATTTTTTTTTTTTTGTAGCTGATAAGGATTGGATAGTCATCGTTATGGTTAACAATGAGCACACTTTTTAGAGGAAAATGTAAGTCAACTTCTAGAAGAACATTGACAAAAAGACCGTTTAAGCCTAATGTTACCTCATCCACTTTGATCACTCAACCGATAAGCTGGGTAATATCCTTTATAATCTTCTCTTCTTTGTATTGCACAGGGACACGAGGCAAGCGAGCCCAGACAACCAGCTTGGTGATAACATCAATGTCTTTGAAATTTGTTGTCCACCTTTCAAGATGAAAAATTTGACCTCGCACGTACCACGATCGATTCTTCAGGACGAATTTCAGATCAAAGGTGCTCTTGACCTCATTCTTCCATAAAAGCCTTTTTCCTATGACTTTTAGGCACTGTTCTAAAAATTGTCGCAGAGGCACTAGGCAGCTGGTCACTGCCTTGATTAACCCCTAGGCATTTGAAAATTAAGAAATGACGCCTAGACTTAGTAAAGAGTTCACCTACAGTGCCTAGCACGCCTAGACCCGTCTAGGCACCCACCTAGGTCACGACTCTCACTTATATAGAAAATTGACAATCATTTTGCAATTTATATTTTCATATGTAAGAGACTTGTTGAATACTCAAATGAGCACTCATTATATGTTTGCTCCTCATTTCTCAGTATATTTTAATACTTTATAATTTGTATGCCATTTTAATCTACAATTTATGTATCTTAATACAATATGAATCCTTTTTAAGTATAAATAGACACTTATTTATATGAAAATGTTATAAATTTTGCTTAAATCCGCCTAGACCCCCACCTAGGTCCTGCCTAGCCACCTAGGCGCTAGGCCACATCCCATCGCCCAACTAGCGGCTAGCATCCTTTAGAACCTTGCTTTTAGGTCAGTGGAAAGGTGGCATTCACTAAGATCTTCAATTAAACTATATGCTTGGAAGAGCAGGTGCATTTGGGGGGAAAATCATAAAACAGTTTAGCATTAGCCTATAGAAAGAAAATAATATAGAAGGCATCATTTTGTTTGTTAAATGCAAAATGAAAAGAAGTATCAGAAAACCAAAACCCTAGTTGCCTAAGTTTTATTTTTGAGTGCATACAAGCATGCGTTCGTCTTTTAGTTGTTAAATACATGCATATATGTTGCTCTATGAACTTAGCATACACAAAATTGTTCCTTCAGATATCTATTATACTGTGTAGTACATGACTATATCAATGCAAGCCCATGATCAGAACCATGACAATTGTCAATTGAATCCTTTAAGTGTTTAAGAAAAACTAAAGGATGGATTCCTCAAGAATGAGGAAAGTCAAAGTTTTAATGGAAGCATAAAATTAATTTGATTTTGAATCTAACATCATATCCAACATTGGATGTCTCTTTGTCATGAATAAAGAGATAGTTGAATGGAAACACTAAAAATATTGACTCTAATGCGTTCCATAATCAATCCAATATATATATATATGTCGTCGTTAAGAGGCTTACAACAAAATTTTTTGGATGGGAAAGTTCATTTATGAACTCTCTATTTGGTTCTAGCCAAAAAGTGTCGCTAATGCAATCTCAATGCGACATTAATGAGGCAATAGCTTAAGCTAGGGAATCAAGTCTCATCAAGGTCCAAACACAATTGAGAGACTAAACCACATGATTAAAGAATCATGATAATGGTGACATCATTAATCAAGGTTGCTTCTATGGATAACATATAGATATCCACTAACTAGCTTATCACTCAGCTATCTTTGGAATGACATATGAAAAAGTATCATCAGTTAACACATGGCTAATTAGCTTTAGTGCAAGTCGGAGATTTTTGGAAATGTGCCTTAAGCCGATCATAAGATAATACTTTACAGACATTTACATATTAAACTAATTTATCTAAGAGCAAATATATATATTTTTTTTAAAGTTGTCTCATTAAATGTTTTAAACCTAAACAATAAGTCAAGGGAATATGTAATTAAGAGAATGTAATCTAGAGAAGTTAGATTCATGAGACATTTCTCTTTCATATACATATCCTAAATGTTCTTAATCATAGAATTGTCAACTGGGCATTGACAATTTGGAGAGATCAGTACATACTATCTCTTTTCTGGTCTCAAGTCATTGGTGTGAAGCAAAAAACAATCTGGAAAATACTGGAACTGACACGTGGACTTTTTCTAGAAAGAAAAAAGAATGCCCTTATTAAATTGGTGAAGCCCACTTTAATCCACGTGCAATTCATCATCCTTGGAAGCTAGGGTAGCTGACTACAATCTCTTCACAGCTCCCCTACCTATGGCAAGGAGAAATGTCGAAAGGTATCAAAGATATTATTAATTACTAAATCTTATCTTTATACTTTCCTATAGATGACACATCATGACCAATCAAATGGTGACACATATAAGGGAAAGCCCTACATGTGACCGACCCTAGCTTTATGAATAACTATCTCAACCAAATTCTGGTAAGTTGCTATGCATTTAAGCCCTAAACTCTCTCTATTTTCAAATAAATTGACTTAGGAATCGGAGTTCCATTGGCCAGATCCCCCATCTCGTGAGTGCATGTGGCTTTGGGTGTTGATCAAAGGGGTTCATTTGTTTTGTAGGTACGATTTCATCAAGATTGAAGATGTCATAAATTTGCTACCACAATTGGTGTCAAATGCACCAAGGCAACTATGTAGGTTCTCAATAGAGAGTGAGTGATAGGCGCATATTCATGCGACTTAATTAGCTTGTTCTCGTGCATTTATGTTGTGTTTACTTATCTATTTCAGTGTTTAAGGCCACTTTTGTGTATTTTCAGATTATAAGGCCAAAGTGTGCAAGAAGATGCAAATTGGAGTCTTTTGGAGCGAAAGAGGAATGAATGAGTTGAAGACTTGAAGAAACGACGAATTCCTACGCCAACGATGAATTCTTACCAAAACGAAGAATCCTACTCAAACAAGGCTTCCTATTTTAGGAAAGTTGACCCTAAGTTTCCCGTTTTGGTAACCTTTCCTAATCTTAAACGTCCGTATTTTCTAGCCACTTTGAAGTCCTTGTAGGCGCTTTAGGACACAAAACCAAGGCCCTAGCCGCACCATTTTAATTTTCCCCCTTTAATTTCTGATTTTATTCCCTAATTCTAGCAGCCTTTAGGTGAATTTTAGTTAATAAAAATAAACTACGGTTTGAATTTCTAAAACCCTAGGGTTTCCACCATTTAGCCACATCCTAGGGACCTCTCATCATTTATTTTCATATTTTTTCAGCCACAAAAATGATCACAGCCGTTATTCCCTTTCAAAAAGACCCTAGCTCCCCTACTTTTCATTCATATCATGCAGCCACCTAAAAATCTAATTTAATTCCTCTTGCCGCAGCAACATACCCCATTAGCATTCACCCTAATTGATTCATTCATATTTTCTATTCCATCATTGACCTAAGAAACCAAAAAAAGAAAACAGCCGCAACATATTATTCCATATTCTTAATTCCACCCTAAGATCCCATTAGTCTATTCCGTCAGCCACCATTCCATAACCCTAATTATTTCAGCCATTATTTCCCATTGATTCTCCCATTCAAAAAAACCAGCGGCAGCCACATTCACATATAAAGAAAGCCGTGACCTCCAGGCCCCAGGGAATTCCAAAACAGCCGCATATATTCCAATCTGCCGCAGCCCCCTCCAGATTCTAATCAGCCGCACTTTAAATTCCATTCATTCATAATCAGCCGTAACCTTTTCATTTTTTCCCCATCAAGCCGCAGTCACCAAAACCCATTCAAACCGTGCCTTTCATCCATCCAGCCGCAGCATCCATTTCCCAAATTCTGTCCAGCCGTGCCATCTCCACCATTCCCCTTCACAGCCGCAATTTTCCCACACCATTCCACCACCATTGCTGCCCACTTTAACACCCTAAATCCATCCCAAAGTCAGAAAATTCACCCAAATAAACCTAGACTTTCACTGTCGCAGCAAGGAGAAGAAGAAGGAGGGCTTAGACGCGCAGAAATTCAAGTGGATTCATCGTGCGTTCTAGGTGTAATCAATCCTTTGTTCTTTATGTTTAAATTCAATTGTATTTTTCTTGTTGCGAACATGAGAGGCTAAATCCCCCTAGTTAGCTAGGGGGTGATTCGAAACCATGTTTATGCTTGCAATATGAATTGATTACTTTTGGTTGGAATTTCATAAGTTGTGGATTCAATTCGTTCATCTATTTGATTGATAACTTATTTGTGTATGTTGATTGAGAGTGCACGCTTAGTTTTCATGCATGAATATGATGCTAGATTATGAGGGAGTTTCACCTAATAGTTACAATCTTATAATCACAAGTAGTGAAGGTCGCTTGAAAACGATCGCGTTGAATGAATTCTTAGCATAAGTTTCATGCAATTCATAGTAACGAATGCTTCGTCAATGCTTATGTTTTTCATAGAACTTAATGATTCTTGCTTGTATCTCTATTATGCAATTCATGTAGGGAACTTGTAGGGAATGTTTTGGGTTGTCGTATGCAATCATCCAACTTAATAACTTGTGGAAAAACTGATGGTTAATTAGTGCAATTCACAGTTAACTTGGGGCGTTGAGTATTTATAATTTATCGAAAGACCAACTGAAAATCATTTTGTATGCAAGTGTAACATGTGTGGAGAAGAACCTTCTAGCTAGCATTCATCCATATTTTCATCACATTCATTTTTACATTCTGCCTTTAAATTACAATCGTTGCATTTAGTTTAATTTCGTCAAAACCTCAATCCCCCTTTACTTTAGTGTCCAATTTAGTTAGAAAGTGTCTTAGTTGGTGTTTATAAGCGTTTTGTATTCTTTGAGTCTTTTGATTTGTTTTAGTGTTTTATTGTTTAGCTTTGCATTCTTTGAGTCTAGTTTAGTGTTTTAAAACTTTATTTTACGTTTTTGAGTCAGTTTCCAAGTGATTTTGCAATCCCTCCTAATCCCCGGTTAAGAACGATCCCTACTTATTCATATACTACAATTGTCACAAGAGGGTTTTAATTTGTGTGCTTACTTAGTTCGCATCAAATTTTTGGCGCCGTTGCCGGGGATTAGCAACTTTGCTAATCCCTTGGATTGTTTAAATTTTGTTTATTTATTTATTTTGTTAAAGTTTCTGATTTTGTTTCGTTTTCCTTGTTTTAGGTACTAGTGCATGACTCGGAGTTCTCAACCGATTCGTGAGCATATCTCAAACTTTGATAGCGATTTTGAGAGAACTTTGAGACGAAGGAAGAAGCACCACGAGTCGAATCCACCAAGCCCGGGACCTGAGCTTGAAGAACAAGGCCTAGAAGAGGAAGAAGAGGCCACGGCAGGGATCTTTGAGGAGCCACAAGACATGGCCGTAGACAACCGAACACTTAAGGAGCTTTCCGCTTCAGGATTGGCTAATGCAGCACCCTTGTGCATCCAATATCCCCCACCGGCCGAAGGGAAGACCGAGGAGTTTGAGCTGAAGTCAAGCTTGCTCCACCACATTCCGAAGTACCATGGGTTGTCCATGGAGGATCCGAACAAGCACCTAAAGGAATTCGAGGTGGTGTGCTCAAGTATGACTCCCGTCAACGTCGACGGAAGTATTCTGAAGATGAAGGCTTTTCCATTCTCTTTAATGGACAAAGCCAAGGATTGGTTGTACGACTTAGCTCCCGGAACTGTTACATCGTGGGAGAGCATGAAAAGGGCCTTTCTGGAGAAGTTTTTCCCAACTTCTCGAATCATCCTTTTACGAAAAAGGATAAGTGGAATCCAGCAAGAAGATGGTGAGTCTTTTCCTACATACTATGAACGTTTTAAATCTCTTGTTGCTTCTTGTCCACAGCACCAGATGAAGGAGGAGTTGCTTCTGCAATACTTCTACGAGGGGCTCCTGCCAATTGAACGACAAATGCTTGACGCATCGGCGGGTGGAGCATTGGTGGACAAGACACCCATGGCGGCCAAGGTCTTGATCGCGAACCGAGCGTTGAACGCTCAACAGTACGAGGGAGTAGGCCAAAGAGGACCCCCACGGCAGCAAGTGCATGAGGTAAGTTCCACCCCCGATATTCATTCCCAGTTAGCTAATCTTACGTCCATTGTGTCTCAGATGGCCGAAGGCATGAGGATGCAAGGACCGGTTGTATGCGGGGTGTGTTCAATCCAAGGACATGCTTCTGAGAAGTGCCCGCAACTCATAGAAAATGGTGGTTGGGAAAGCGCCAACGCGATTGGATTTCAGGGTCAAAACCAACCGAGGAACGACCCATATTCTAACACTTACAATCCGGGTTGGAGAGACCACCCAAACTTCAAATGGAGAGAGCCCCAACAACCACCACAACAAGGAGGCTTTAGGCAACAACCTCCGGGCTTCTTCACCAAGCCATTCGCACCCACACAAGCGCCTCCACAACCTGACCAAACAAGTTCAGGTAACACTTTAGACAATGGTACACTTCTTAAGTTACTAACGAATTTGTCTCAGGGGCAAGAGAATCAGGCTAAAGCAATGCAAAATCAAGAAAAGAGGGTGGACCAATTGGAGAAACAAATTGGCCAAATTGCGGAGTTTGTAGGGCAATTCCGAGACCAAGGCAAGCTCCCTAGCTCAACCATTCCAAATCCGAAGGGAGGCTTCGAAACGGCCAACGCAATTACCTTGAGAAGTGGCAAGGAAGTTGGCATTACATCCAAACCATCACCATCAAGCCCCGAAGAGGATGAAAGACGGAGAATTGAAGAGGAAAAAGCAAGCCAACCCACGGAAAAGGGGGAAACACCCTTGCCGCAAGTTTCAAATGACTCCAAATTGTCTAATTCTGCCAAAAGGGGTAAGAATGTGTCAAATTCGGTTCCGACTAATGTTTTTCCTTTCAATGTGCCTTTTCCTAGTAGGTTCATGCAAACAAAGAAGGAGGAGCAGGAAAAAGACATTCTGGAGACATTTCGGAAAGTCCAAGTAAACATTCCTTTACTTGATGCCATTAAGCAAGTGCCCAGGTACGCAAAGTTCTTAAAAGAGTTATGCACAACTAGGAAAAGAATTGCAAACAAAGAAGTTGTGAAAGTGAGTGAAAATGTATCAGCGGTTTTGCAACGAAAGTTGCCTCCAAAGTGTAAGGATCCAGGGAGCTTTACTATCCCATGCACAGTTGGAAACACGAGATTTAAACAATGCATGTTAGATTTAGGAGCTTCTATTAATGTCATGCCATATTCCATTTATGCATCTATGAACCTTGGTGAGTTAAAACAAGATGGTGTGATAATTCAGTTGGCAGATCGTTCTAATGTTTATCCCAAGGGAGTCCTTGAGGATGTTTTAGTGCAGGTCAATCATCTCATCTTTCCTGCAGATTTTTATGTCTTAGATATGGAGGATTCGAGCGAGGCTCCATCATTGCCACTCTTGCTAGGGCGTCCGTTTATGAAAACAGCTCAAACAAAGATTGATGTGGCCAAAGGAGCACTAACAATGGAGTTTGGTGATGATGTAATTAAGTTTAATGTTTATGACTCTATCAAGAATCCTAACGATTGCCATTCTTGCTTTGCCATAGATGTGCATAAGGACATGGGGCTGAAAGGATCCATAGCTATCAAGAAGGATGTATCGGGAACCACCACTGGAGAAGAACTTGGAGTGATTGGTCTACAACCAACCAATATGGCCGAAAGTAGCCATAGTAGCATTGTTGATAGGGCTGCCACTTTTGAGCCCTCACCACACTATGATTGTAAGTCTTCAATTCCAATCTCAATTCCTATTTCAACTAAAGGGTTGTTATCTTCGTTGGTGCAGGAGCACAACCGATATAAAGGTGGTGGGAGCATGTACATGGAGTGTCGGAATCCAAGCACCAAAATCAGGGAGGATCACTATCCCCTCCCATTCATCGAGCCGTACTACGAGAAATTTCAAGGAGTATACCGTGGAGGACATAACCCTCCATTCCGTGAGCCAGAGTGAAAAGTAAAAGAAGGTTTCGTCCGGCTGGAAGACGTTAAAGCAAGCGCTACTTGGGAGGCAACCCATGCAATCAACAAAGGAAGAACTTGGGAATCGCTCCACACTCAGATTTGCGTCCCTAAACCCTTTCCTTTGTTGCTTACTTTATGTTTTGTGTAATGTTTTTAATTGTGTTTAAAACATTGAGGACAATGTTTAGTTTAAGTGTGGGGGGGTAACATTCTGTTTTGAGATATTTGTGCATGAAATTCGTAGGGTGTTACCACCTAGCATGTCTAAACTTGTTTCCCACTGTTTTTAAGTGTTTTTAAGCTATTTTAGAGTGTTTTAGAGTGTGTTGACTTAAAAATCCGAAATTACCATAAAAATTTGAAAAATTGTTTTGAAAAACCCAAAAAGAGTTGTTTTTGTGTGTTTGTTTGTGTCGTAGGTCACCTTCCAACACAATGATGAGGATTTGGTTTTTAATTGCATGATGGTTAAAGAAAGTTACAAACATGGATGGACGTTTGATATACTCTTTGGTTTATGCTTGGTTGTCGTTATAGTTTACGAATTCACATGTAATCACAAATGATAAAAATCAGTTTTTGTAACATGCTTGAAGGAAGGAACTTAAACAAACGCTACATCCCTGTGAGACTTGAGCCTGAACGTTATTTGGAGAGTTAAAATCTGTGCATTAATGTTTTCTAAAATCGTTGCATGATCTCATTATTCATTGCTTGGTTACTACTTAGAAGGCGTTTCATCACTTAGTTCCAAATGCTAGAACTCATGCCCATTTCATTCAAAGCATGTCATTGATTTGCATAACACATATTCAAGATGAAGTTGTGTAGTGACCACCACAAAAGCCAAATAGCCGTGCGCCCTTCACTCATTTTGTGTTTAAGTTTAACCCCCATTTGAGCCTTGTGTAGCCTACTTTCTTTGTTAACCCACATTACCCTCACCTAGCCTAGATTAGGACCATCCGTACCCTTGTTCTTGAAGCATAGTAAGCATGAATGAATTCCCTTTGATTAATGTGTGCAGAAAATAAGTGTGGGGGAAAGTGTATTCATGTGAGTTTTTTTTGTGCCATAGGCACGATTAAAAAAAAAAAAAAAAAAAAAAAAAAAAAAAAAAAAAAAAAAGAGAAAAGAAGAAAGAAAAGAAGAAGAAAAAGAAAAAAAAAATGGAAAAGAGTTGAAAAGAAGTAAAAAAAAAAGAGTTTCAAAGTATTGGTTGTTGAAGTAAGGGCCCAAAACAATGAATTAGGCTCTAAGAGTTGTTTGAATCTTCCCTATTTGTTTAAAAGTTGATTTCTGCATTTTAAGGGAATTCTAGGTCTTAATTTCATTGCTTTACTTACTATTGCTTAAAGAACTTTTGTTTATCCCTACCTCTCCTTGTTAGCCAATTCCCCAAGCCCCGTTACAATCCTTGACTTCTATCTTGAGTGGTGTGCATTTCAATTGTGGAGTTTGAATTTGGTATGAGCATATGGTGTCACTGGTTCTCGCATCTAAGTAGTAGCATTCCATTCAGGAGATCATATCTAAACACGTGTAATTACTCCAGAAATTGCTTTCTTTGTTATAACGTATGTGAGTACTAGTCTTTCATGTTTACATCAATCTGCTCACATATAACTAGTGTAGGGTGTGTAGTCAGAAAATCTGAGTGAAAATTGAGTGCATAACTAGTGAGTAATTGAGGGAATTCTCTAAGGCATGTTACTACATTCAAAATGTGTTTTAATTGATTAAATGCGAACTAGTGAATGGTGACTATGATTAAGTATGTGCTCGAGGGGAAGGAGGACTAAAAGCTATGTGAGTAATGATCTTTGACATGTCATGTTTCATTGGAAATCCCTGAGGCAAACGTTGGAAGGTTTAGGTTATGTTTTGTTTGTTTTGTTTCGTCTTGTTTCCTTTAGTTGTTTTGTTTTGCTCGAGGACTAGCAAAAGTTAAGTGTGGGGGAATTTGATAGGCGCATATTCATGCGACTTAATTAGCTTGTTCTCGTGCATTTATGTTGTGTTTACTTATCTATTTCAGTGTTTAAGGCCACTTTTGTGTATTTTCAGATTATAAGGCCAAAGTGTGCAAGAAGATGCAAATTGGAGTCTTTTGGAGCGAAAGAGGAATGAATGAGTTGAAGACTTGAAGAAACGACGAATTCCTACGCCAACGATGAATTCTTACCAAAACGAAGAATCCTACTCAAACAAGGCTTCCTATTTTAGGAAAGTTGACCCTAAGTTTCCCGTTTTGGTAACCTTTCCTAATCTTAAACGTCCGTATTTTCTAGCCACTTTGAAGTCCTTGTAGGCGCTTTAGGACACAAAACCAAGGCCCTAGCCGCACCATTTTAATTTTCCCCCTTTAATTTCTGATTTTATTCCCTAATTCTAGCAGCCTTTAGGTGAATTTTAGTTAATAAAAATAAACTAGGGTTTGAATTTCTAAAACCCTAGGGTTTCCACCATTTAGCCACATCCTAGGGACCTCTCATCATTTATTTTCATATTTTTTCAGCCACAAAAATGATCACAGCCGTTATTCCCTTTCAAAAAGACCCTAGCTCCCCTACTTTTCATTCATATCATGCAGCCACCTAAAAATCTAATTTAATTCCTCTTGCCGCAGCAACATACCCCATTAGCATTCACCCTAATTGATTCATTCATATTTTCTATTCCATCATTGACCTAAGAAACCAAAAAAAGAAAACAGCCGCAACATATTATTCCATATTCTTAATTCCACCCTAAGATCCCATTAGTCTATTCCGTCAGCCACCATTCCATAACCCTAATTATTTCAGCCATTATTTCCCATTGATTCTCCCATTCAAAAAAACCAGCGGCAGCCACATTCACATATAAAGAAAGCCGTGACCTCCAGGCCCCAGGGAATTCCAAAACAGCCGCATATATTCCAATCTGCCGCAGCCCCCTCCAGATTCTAATCAGCCGCACTTTAAATTCCATTCATTCATAATCAGCCGTAACCTTTTCATTTTTTCCCCATCAAGCCGCAGTCACCAAAACCCATTCAAACCGTGCCTTTCATCCATCCAGCCGCAACATCCATTTCCCAAATTCTGTCCAGCCGTGCCATCTCCACCATTCCCCTTCACAGCCGCAATTTTCCCACACCATTCCACCACCATTGCTGCCCACTTTAACACCCTAAATCCATCCCAAAGTCAGAAAATTCACCCAAATAAACCTAGACTTTCACTGTCGCAGCAAGGAGAAGAAGAAGGAGGGCTTAGACGCGCAGAAATTCAAGTGGATTCATCGTGCGTTCTAGGTGTAATCAATCCTTTGTTCTTTATGTTTAAATTCAATTGTATTTTTCTTGTTGCGAACATGAGAGGCTAAATCCCCCTAGTTAGCTAGGGGGTGATTCGAAACCATGTTTATGCTTGCAATATGAATTGATTACTTTTGGTTGGAATTTCATAAGTTGTGGATTCAATTCGTTCATCTATTTGATTGATAACTTATTTGTGTATGTTGATTGAGAGTGCACGCTTAGTTTTCATGCATGAATATGATGCTAGATTATGAGGGAGTTTCACCTAATAGTTACAATCTTATAATCACAAGTAGTGAAGGTCGCTTGAAAACGATCGCGTTGAATGAATTCTTAGCATAAGTTTCATGCAATTCATAGTAACGAATGCTTCGTCAATGCTTATGTTTTTCATAGAACTTAATGATTCTTGCTTGTATCTCTATTATGCAATTCATGTAGGGAACTTGTAGGGAATGTTTTGGGTTGTCGTATGCAATCATCCAACTTAATAACTTGTGGAAAAACTGATGGTTAATTAGTGCAATTCACAGTTAACTTGGGGCGTTGAGTATTTATAATTTATCGAAAGACCAACTGAAAATCATTTTGTATGCAAGTGTAACATGTGTGGAGAAGAACCTTCTAGCTAGCATTCATCCATATTTTCATCACATTCATTTTTACATTCTGCCTTTAAATTACAATCGTTGCATTTAGTTTAATTTCGTCAAAACCTCAATCCCCCTTTACTTTAGTGTCCAATTTAGTTAGAAAGTGTCTTAGTTGGTGTTTATAAGCGTTTTGTATTCTTTGAGTCTTTTGATTTGTTTTAGTGTTTTATTGTTTAGCTTTGCATTCTTTGAGTCTAGTTTAGTGTTTTAAAACTTTATTTTACGTTTTTGAGTCAGTTTCCAAGTGATTTTGCAATCCCTCCTAATCCCCGGTTAAGAACGATCCCTACTTATTCATATACTACAATTGTCACAAGAGGGTTTTAATTTGTGTGCTTACTTAGTTCGCATCAGTGAGTCTACTGAACGCGATCGACCATGCTTTCTCATATTCATGTCATATGAGAACTCATTAATTGGGATAATGCAAAGTAGTCTTTTGACTTGAGGCATCATAGTTGACTTATGGTTATGCCTTTATTCTTTGACTATGTTAAAGGCACTATGATGTGAGAGGTGTCACCAACATCTTTGGGGTTAAGCTACCTAATTATGAAGGCATGTGAGTGTACAACAAGGGATCTCCAACTGTCAAACCGTTAAAAGATAATACTCTATAATATGGTTAAGAATCTTTGGCCGAAGTACATGAATAAGATTTTGGAAGTATGTTCCAAATCACGATCTACAAGATAAGTGTTGCATGACGGTATCCAATATATTGGTGCAACTGAATAGTGAGCTTGATTATTTGTAAATTGGCAAAGACACGCAAGGGCCAGTAACCGTTAACAAGGCACTTTTTATTGGGAGACTCTTGTTTGCATTGTAGAGCCATTCCAAACACATTCCCATCATTCTTGGCCCTCCAAAGTCATGGGTAAATGTAACAAGTTCTGTAGTTTCAATAAGTTTCTGGCCATGTCAAGACAATCCAGAGCTCCCACGGATTCTCTAGTGCTTGATAGCCCATCAGGTTCTAAAAGACATAGTTCATCTGCCACTTTTGCATTATTTGGAGCCAGCCAAAGTGCAAGCCCTAAAGTTGAAGAACTTAATGCAACTATGCGAGATCTCTTCATTCGATCGCATGGTTTATGGATGTCGTTAGGCAACACTCTCTTCAAAATATCATCAGTGACCTCAAATGATGCATATGTCATGCACACTACATGCTCAACGGATACATATGTCATGCACACTGTATGTTCTACATATGCACATGATATGCACACTGCATACTAATAACATGCACATGGTTTGTGGATGTTGTGGTTGTCCGATGAGCTTTTAGTTATAAATGAGTTATTGCCCCTCCCATATTGGTTTGCCTTTGTTAATTATAATGGAATTCCATTATCATTTCCGATGTTGGTTTGCCGAAAAATATTCTTCGAATAATTGCTTTAATAACTTTCTGTAACTTTTCAAGTCACATGATTGTGACCCCCACCCGGTAAATGCGCAATGTTTAGTAAGTCGTAGTTAATAATCATTCGGAAAGAATATATAATTGCTCATACACATTTCATGCTCAAAGGATGCACATGTCATGCACACTACATGCTCAACACATGCATATGTCGTGGTTGTCCGATGAGCTTTCAGTTATAAATAGGTTCTTGCCTGCCCCTCCCATGTTGGTTTGCCCTTATTATTATAATGGAATTCTGCTATCATTTTCGATGTTGGTTTGCCGAAAAAATGTTCTCTGGATAATTGCTTTAATTACTTTCTGTAACTTTTCAAACCACTGTGATTGCAATCCCAACCTGATAAATGTGTAATGTTTAGTGAGTCGTATTTAATAATCATTCGAAAAAATATATAACTGCTTATGGACATTTCATGCTCAAAAGATGCACATGTCATGCAAAAAAGGCGCACATGTCATGCACAAAGAATGCACATGATATGCACAATGCATATTGAAAAAACATGCACATGGCAAGACAAAAACTGATTCACTAAGTACTAAAATTATGATAACATTTAGGTGAATGAACTGTAAAGTGTAAGAAACTTAAAACAAACTGAATTCCAAAATTTAATAAAAAGTGACATTAGATGGTAAAAATAAAAAGAATAATTAATACTAAAAAATTTACTCGAGGAATTGGCAAAAATATGGCAAAATCAAACGAGTTGGTAGAACTTAATATCGTCAAACATGACTAGATTAGTAAAATAGTATAGATTCAACAACACCAAGTTGAAAACAAAGTAGCATCTTGAATAAAATTTCTCCCAAAATTCTGAAACTAGCATTGTAGGAAAACACACAGCAAAATAAACCAAAACAACTTCAAGATTTACTTGTCCTCTTGGCAATTTTGTTGGTAACAACATCAAATTGGGCTATACGCTCATTGATCACCTCCCTCTTCCTGGTGGAAATGTTGTGTGCAATCTTAACACAGTAAGTCCTGCAGTTATATTAGAGAAACAAAGGGTTAGCAAATTCTACTAAGCTAAAAAATCTCTCTAAACCTCCAATTTAACCTTAACTTGCCTAGTTCATCAAACAATTTGCATTTCTAAACAACCAATTATAGCATCAGCCAATCACTAAAACCAATATTCAATGATCATCTTATTCATTTCATAGACTACAACAACTCTAGTTCACTGCATTACTGATTAAACACACAATTAAAGCAATAATAAATCCCCAGAACGATCCATATACAATACATTGAAATCAAATATACTTACTTTCTTAATTGAAGCTGTTCATTCTCAATTATCTGCAAAAAACCCACAACCAACACACATTCAACAAATCACCAAGAAATTTGGAGAGAGAGCGAGACCTTTTCAGTGTAAGTAATGACAGAATTCTCGCGATTATTTTTCTCTTAAAAAATGTGACTATTTTTGACACACCTCGACCGAAATCAGGGCATGCTGGAAGTGACGTAACCATGTGCATAGTGCGGAAGTTAATAAAATAATAATAAAAGTTCGAATAATTAAAAAAATCAGCTTTACACAACGTAAGAACATACATGTGCAAGCGTAAGTGTGAAAAACAAAGTTCAGAGCTCGAAGACCTAATGCAGTCCGGGAGAAATAACGCTACAAAAACACACCCAAAGGTGGTCCTACACTGGTAATAATCTATCAGATATGCCGGGGAAATCCTTTGGGAAGCCACCAAAAGTGCTAGCCAACTAGAACCTGGAGGGGCGCAAAACAAAAAGTGTGAGTGAGCAAAAACAAAGCTTTTCGAAAAACATTTCATAAACAAAGTTCTAAACCCTCGCTGTAAAACCTGTATACCTCCTAGAAAATAGAGTACAAATATATCTATAAAAGTCATGCTCAGAAATATGCCATGCCAAAAGCCTCGAAGTAAAATGCAAGTGCTCAGGTAATGTCAAACCAATGCCATGTAATCTGTCAGCCGGAGTCACCTAACGTGACCTGTACGGCTGAATCTAGAGCTCAAATCTCCATCTCACTGACTATACCTGCACACGAGTCGGAACCACCTAAAGTGGTCTGTACGATAGGACTGGGTGTAATATAAGTACGCTCAAGTGCTACGATCACGTGAAGGCTGGGCGAATAATCGCGGGTCACCTACGAGTCGGAACCACCTAAAGTGGTCTGTACGACAGGATTGTGCACCTAACTTGGATCCAAGATGAGCGTGTGGTGTGGGAGGTGAACATCACGTGAAGGACTGTGCCCAACTCTGGGCGGGAGCACTAACACCGGGGGTGCAGGTTATGAGCCCTCTATGCATCTCAAATCACTACTGAACATAAACATAAATCATAACTCACCTGGCACTTACCTGTGTGTCCGCAACACTAAACATATATATATATATGTATATATGTGGCTGATAATGCGTAATAAATGGCAAACAATAAGTATGGCATATAAACGTATACACGTTTCCAAAGGGTCGTAACCCCCTTGCCTCGAGTGACAGCGCTCGTCCTCGGGATAGGTCTCACCTATATGCGAAACAACTATAAAAACGTTAATTTTAAAGCACATAACCAACATCACGAAATAACTTCTCATACAATGCTCAAATGGGGTGTATGAATACACCAACGTGATCTACTCAACCTCAGGAACATCCCCATATTTTTAGAAAAATTTTCCACCGCCACACGCGCCCCCACGCGCCGGCCAAGGCACGGCCACGCGCAGGCACGTGCCTGGCACACTGACAGCGTCAGTTAATGCCGTCAGGAATATTCTGTTAACTTTAACGGATTCCGTTAACGCCGTTAGGAATATTTTGTTCAAATTGACGGAATATTCCGCCATCTTCTCCGGCGAAGCTCCGGCGCCGTCGCCGGCGCCGGAAAATCGGGAAAACTTTAAAACCTTGTAACTTTTTCATTTTTCAACCAAATTTCACAAAATTGGTACCAAAATGAAGCTTACAACGAGAGGAACAAATCCATACCACTTTTAAGTACTAAAACACACGGAATCTCGCCGGGAAAACACCACCAACTCCAGCCAACCTTGTAACTCACGATCCCGACGTCCAAAACCTTTAAACGAACCACCCCGAGCCTCCTAAGGACCTCACCAAGCTTCCTACAAGCTTGAAATTCCCAAAAACACAAGAATTAACGTGTGCATGAACAGTGACCAAATCGGGGTATCCCGAGTTCGACGTGAAAACGAAGGTATCCTTACCTGAAATGGGTATGGTTGAACTCCCAAGGACCTCACGAGCACGAATATGTAATTTGTTTCCTCGATCTGTGAAGGTTTGGATGGTTTTTGGGTGTGTCCGTACATAGAGGATAGGAAAGGGGGAGAAAGAGGGCTCGGGACAGGGATGCAGGACAGGGGAAAGGGTGAGGGGGTGTGGGAGAGTGTGTGTGTGGTCCAAAACTTGCCAACAAAATCCAAAAACAACCACACAACGAAATAACCACACTAGGGGCAAAAACGTCATTTCACCCCCACAGTTCGAAAATCCGGAACGGGCTGTCACAATTTTTGCGCCTCTGATTTCATAACTGCCCTTTCCTCCCTTCTTTCTTTGGTTCACATCTATGGAACAAAGTTCAACCACTCCTTTGATAAAATAATGGATCTAAAAAATTTGCAAAATTTAGAAACTGAATTCTAAGGTGTTTTTCTTTGGGTAGACACTTGATGTGGTTAACTATCGCAACATCCAAATCCTATTCTTAGAAAACAAACCCAAATCCAAAAATCAAAATTCAATTCCTTCGGATTACCAAGATCTAAACTTTATTTTATTGCTTCTAATAAATCAAATGAGATTAAAGAAAAGGGAACATTGGTACCGTGTAATCGTTGTTGATGTGGGCAAGGCCGACTTTTGTAGAGTCTTTGATAGCACCGTTGGCTTTCCTGCATGTTTGAAGAGTCCCCATTTTTCTCTGATGCTTCTTTTGTTGTACAACCCTAATTCCACCACCATTCAGATCGCTTTCTCTCTCACTCCCACTTTCTTTCTCTAGAAGTAGACACAATGACTTGGCTTGCGGACCTTGAGAATTTATTATGCAATAGTTAAGCAAAGGGTTTTGAAGGATTTAATATTATTATACCTCCAAAATCTTTGACGCATTTGACAACCTTGAGGATGACGGTGATGGGGTTTTCCTCCTTCTTTATCTCACCTCTGTCTCCCTTCTTCTTCTCACTCTTGTCGTTGCTTGTTGCTCCCATGCAACTGTGTTGAATATCTAATTGTAACATAAAATACAATCCTAATCTGATTATTGTATACACTGACTTGGTTCTAACAAAGGGCGAACACAGAAGAAGCATGTCGCATATAACTAGACCACTAGTCAAAATTTTATTCATGTTTGAATAATTGTGCAAAAAATCGAACAAATCGAAGTCGCCAAAATAAGAATCCTATTGTGTTTAGACTCATATTACCAAACATCGTCACAAATCCACAATGTAATGAGAAGGGCATGGAGGTTTCAACTCACCTATTCATATTCCTATACAACAATGAACACTTAAAGACATCTATGGAATCTGGACATCAAAACAAAAGTTGGAGATTCTAGAATGAGTAAATAGATAATGTCTAATTCCACCCTATCAATATTTGACGTGATGTGTTGGTGGGCCTTGTCACACCACAGACTAGACAAGAATATACAGCTAGATATGACCTTGTTATTTGTATTAGTATACATTCTAATAACAAAAATTTCCACAAATTCTGCAATATATTTCACGCGTTTTGTTGTTTAAGGATCGTATTCCCCATATTAATGTCACAAACTTGTTGTTCAAATATCTACATTGTGGATTCTGTTGCAACTAGACTTGTAATTCCACTTTGCAATATTATAAATATAAAAATAACATCTCAATTTCAAATGTCTAAGAATGCAACATGTCTATCAGATGTGAATGGGTTCCACGTTGCTAGTTCCAACTGCTAGATGAGTTCCGCATTAACCCCTGCCAACGGAACAGACACTATCATCAATTCCCAAGTCACATAACTTTGTTAACTGCAAGTAACATTCAATCGTAAAATCAAAAATATTACATCGGCAAAGACTCAAAGTGATCAATTTCATACATACACCAAGAAAAATACTCACACATGATCGAAAAAAAGTTATAGTCATTAAAAGGTTGTGACTTGTGACATTGAAAAACATCCACGTTTGCCTCAAATTACAACAACAATGTTAAGATAAGAAAGAGAAGCAAAGTAAAGCCAGAGATTACCGTGCTACAAGAAGCATTCCATAAATAAACAAAATTTCCCAACCCAATAGCAAGCACATTGTGCAAAGACCAATCGACAAGGTTCGAATATAAATCGTCTTGCAAAGCAGTTGCATCCAAAACCTAAACAAGAAACAAAATTTCCATAAATAAAAAAAAAAGCCCCAATTCACAATACTCAAAATCCATCCAAACCCAAATCGCCAAAAGACTAGAAAGTGGTGAAAGTCACCTTATAAGGCGACTGCAAACCTTCTGAGGAGCCTTGACCGGGCTATGGTGAACTCTAGTGATCACATCATCAAACCCGAAAGGGGTAAGCGAATGCATTGATCGGCGAGTCTCGCTTTTGAATCGAAAGATGTTGGGGCTGAGTGGGTTCATCTGAATCACACTCCTTTTTCTTAGGCGTCGTCGAAGGGACGATTCCGGCAGAGTCAGGTCCAAAGAGGGCAGGCGTATAAGAGTGTCATAGGTGAGGAGAGAGAGGGCTGTTGGATGAAGATGGGTGAGTTATGGTTCTTCGAGCTGATGATTGGGCGAGCGAAATTTTCGGAGAAATGTGCAAATGACGTCTAGGTGGGAGGAAATAACCATTTATATACAAAGAAATTAGGTCATTTTAAGGTGTAGAAAGAACCTTATTTCTGTCCAATTATTGTGCATTGCATGTGGATAACTTATGCATATTCAAAATGTCGTATTTTTGTCATTAGGAAATGATCATATATCTGGTTCTTTTCCTAGCGCCCAGCTCCGCCTTGTCCCATTTTATTTTCAAATGGGTCCAGCCCGATTCTTTTTAATTTTAGGCCCGTTGTTTCTTCTTCCTCGCGTACCCTTCTGCGAAGTCGCACGTTGCGGTGGCTCGTCGTGAAGCCTCGGAGAGTAAGAATCCCCCAAATTGTTGGGGGAAATTGCAATGGATGCCAAGGACATCTTGGGCTTGCCCAAATCCACGCATCCCGCATCCCAGGAGAAGAACGCATCCCAGGAGAAGAAATCTCGGCCGTTGAAGGAATCTCAGCGAAAACCAGATGGCATTTCGCGCGAGGTATGATTTGATTGTCTGTGTTTAGGGTTTTTCGGATTTCGTTTAAATTTATCAAATTTCGGGGATAATGCATGGTGGGTTTATCAAATTTTGGTTGTATAATCTTGAACGATTGAGAAATTGAAATGATAATGCGTTTTCGGGCTTTTCGAGTTGCAGGTGTATGCGCTTACCGGGGGTGTTCCACCTCTCATGCCGGCAGTGGAGCCATTACAGCTGAAAAAAAGGCCTCCGACTGATGAAAAGGTTAATTTTGTTCATCATTTGCTTATTTACTCACATTTGTAGTATTACTGGAAGCTAAAAGATTGTAGGATTTATATATTTGAGTTGCTTGGAGATGTAGCCCATTATAGATTTCATGTAGATTTTTTATTATTTTTTGGAGATATTTCACTTCCACAATCAGACTACAGTTATGCTAAGTCTGGCATTATGCTTTCAGATCACTTGGCAGTGGCTTCCTTTTACTAGTTCTACCCGGAAAGATAATTTACAGCTCTACCACTGGGTATGTTTTGGACCTTTTGTAGCACGCCTCCAAGCTCCGCGTTTCTTTTCCTTTTTCTTTTCCAGTCGGGCTGTGTGTATGACTTTAGTCACTGCTACTATGCAGGTTATAGTTGTAAATGGCATCCCGCCTACAGGTGACTACTCCTTTGCCAAGTATAACAAGGTACAACTATCCTTAATTGTGTTGGGAAAGAATTGTCCCTTTTCTTATGAACATATAATTTGACTTTGTTTCAGGTGAAGTGAATACATATTATATATTGATTTTATTTTTCAAAATCTGTGCAGTCTGTGGACGTTGTCAAGTACACAGACGAGGAGTATGAGAAGCATTTGACTGATGATGTAGGTATCAAATTAAGATTTTATTTGTGTGATGTCATTTTATTTAGGGTATTTGGATTTTAGGGCCTCAATAAGTGCTGTTTTAGATGGAAATATGAAAGCTTTTTTTTTTTTTTTTTTAATTTAATTTAGGTTCAGATTTTAAAATCCAGCTCCTCATCATATGAAATGATTTCAAGTGTTCTAATTATAGGAAAATATTGCCATCTGAAATTCCAGCCTCACCGATTATTAAGCTTTAGAAGTAGGAATTGATTGTGAGAATGCTTTACATTGCCTCATTCTCCGTTGTTATATTGTGTCTCCATTAGATGTGGACAAAGGAGGAGACAGATCAATTGTTTGAATTATGTCAACAGTTTGATCTACGCTTCATTGTGATAGCAGACAGGTTCTCGTCTTCTTGTACTGTGGAAGAACTGAAGGAACGCTATTACAAAGGTATTGTCTATCTGTTTTCTTTATGAATTTGTTTTTGCTCACTATTTGGTTCACTCTTATGATGTTCATGTTAAGCTTTAATTTCCATGCTTGAATCTTTAAATGATTCACTGTTTCAGAAAGATCATTGAACTTGGCTATTGCAGATGCTGATTATCCGATTATTTATTGTAGTATCTCGATCTATATTAATTGCTAGAGCGGCGGCATTTCCTGGAAATATTTCAGAGCATCCTATTGTTAAGGTTTGTAGCTTTGTCAACTGATCTTTTAGGCAAATATTAATTCCTTTTTGTTGGCAGAGGATCTCTCTGGGAATAAGTTAATTCAGCTGTGTATGTATTGGTCTTTATAGACCTTGCATTGGTGGCAGACATGACTGGGCTACCCTTTATTAGTTTCTTTACTTACAGTTTCTCTGCTTTGGTTTCTCTTGTTTTCTCTTGGTTTAGGAACCTTACAAATTTACACAAGAGAGAGATCGCAAGCGAGCATTGTCCATGGTTCTCTCTCAAACAAAGCACCAAGAGAGAAAAGATTATGAGGTTTTCATCCATCAATCTAGAGTGATTGATTCTTTAATGTGGCCCTGCAACATTAATTGGGGATTTGATTTTTCAAATGGATACATTCATTCACTTGTTTGATCCATTGTACATTATCTTAGGTTCTGGCAGAAGCCAAAAGAATAGCTGAGTCACACATGGCTGCAAGGGTAAGTTTACCGTTAGATACTATGCTTTGTTTTTATTTACTGGTGAGTTCACGACCATTTAGGAAACTGTACTTTCTTGTCACTTCTACTTTGTGGGTAGAATGAACCGCTATGCTTCTCCAAAGTATACAGCTCTGTATTACACATAGCTATCCATTTTTTTTTTTTTTTAGGTTTTGGATTTACCTCTTTTCTTTGTGGTAGGGGTATGTTTGTTAACTTCAAGTGTACTTCATTATAGATAGATACATTGTATGTTATGTAAAATTAGACTCTAAGTGATATCAAGGTATTTACTTTTACATTGGCTCTGCATTCCTCCTTGTATTGGTAAACCACTAAACCCTATTTCCTGAATTAGGAGGTATTCCAGCATCCGTTAATGACCCTTTTTCCTATTAACTAGAATTGTTAAAAGTATTTATTAGTGACTCTCAACTTGTGGAAGGGTTATGGCCTATAGACATCATATTATGCCAATGTATTGGTTGTTCAATTTTTAAAATCAGAATGAATAGTTATGTGCATGCATCTGAGTGTTGTGCGTATGTACTTGGTTTTTCTGTGTTTCAGAATGCTAAAGAGTCAGAGTTGCTTGTCACATTTACTATGGATAGTGAGAGGGCTATTGTTTTTGGTGAGACTCTATCACCTCCATCTAACTCTGAGTTCGCCCCTGCAATGGTTGCACATTCAACTTCAATGGCAGAGAATGCCTCTACTCTAGTTTCTCTTCGCATGGTATGTTTAAATGGTTTGCCAGATTTTGTTCTATATCCTCGTTCCTTTCCCGTGAAAGTTACTACTGCATGACTCCTCTGTTTGTATCCTTTTTTTCTTCAAGGAAAATCTTGTACTTAATTTCTTTGAAATATGTAAGATATCCATTCTCGAGTTCATTGACTGGTTGATTGACAAAATTTCCAGCTTCGGGTGTATCTTAGAACATATGCACTTGACCAAATGATCCAAGCTGCAAGCTCATCTGCTGGACTTCGGACTATCAAGCGGGTTGAACAAAGTTTGCAAGAACTTGGGGTCTGTACTACTTCTTGAACTATTGATCAAGTATAGATGCTTTTTTCATTGTCAAACTTGGTAGCATAATTTTTTTATCTTGTGCAGCAAATTTTCAGATCCATTACATGTTACCATGGTTGATCTTGTTTCATAAATTTCACCTTTGCTTTGCTTTAAATTTCCTTTACCTTATCATGATAGAGGTTAAATCACTTGGTAATTCAGTTTCATTGCACTGTCTGTCCATTCATGAATATGGATGAATTTCTAGACAATTACTTCTTGTCATAACAACTTATAGAATTCCATTGAAGAGAGATGCTTTGCGGTATTTGGCGATCCTGCTTTGTGTATTCTTAAATTCTATATGAAAGTTAGATGTCATTGTTTGCTCATTTCTTTTTATCTTGTTTTAGTAATAAGCTCAGTTATATTGTTTGGTTCTTGATAATCAAGAATTTTGCCATTCAAAATTGCAAAGTACGTATTTATATTCAGAGCAACATATCCTATGAATATCTTTATTCCTCATTTATTGCTTTTTAAAAGAGTAAAGTTGTGCATTTTGCTTTACAGGTTAATTTAAAGCCAAGAGTTCCAACTAAAGCCGTTTGTGCACAGCATCTTGATCTAAGAAAAGAAATATTGACGCTACTGAATCTTCAGAAACAGGTGTTACTTAGCTAAGCTTTATCTTTTATAAATACTGTAAATATTCATTTATAATTTAGAGAGCATCGTATATCCCCTAAAACATGTATCGATGATATTGCTTATCTCCAAGTGTTAGCACGGGGTGTGTTTTGTAATTCTAATTTCCTTAACCAAACTCACTGTCTTTTGAACAACAACATCATCATTGTTCATCTGTGGCGGTTTCATTTCTGTTTAACTGCAAATAATTTGGTTGCTTAACTGCAGTTTTAAAATGAAGAGTGCATCTTTCTTCAGTTTTGTATTTTATTTGACATAAGTAATACTTTTGGTTATCAGTTACAACATAAGGAGGCAGAAGGCTCATCTTATCGTGATGGTCCGTACGAAACACCAGGCACACCCAAGGTTTGTTTTCCATACTTGTAGCAGGCTTCTCAATTGACAAGCTATCTTGTGATTCAAACGAAGAGATTTTTCTGACACTACTGTCTTCTTATTGTGGTGATCAGGATCGCACCTTTGTTCCTGATTCAACAAGTTTCGGAGGTGAAGTATTAGGTGATAATAGGAAATTTTGTGTCATCCTGCACGCTTGTTTATTGTTTGCTTGTCTGATTCTTTTGGTTGTTCAGAGTGTTCTTCTAGTACTGTTGACCTCATTTATATCCATTGGATGTCAGGGGATAGAGTCGGTAAACGAGACCAAAAACGAAAAGCCCTTGGTAGGGCAGAAGCTCCATCATTGCCTGCGCAGTCTAAAAGGCCTAGAAAGTCAAGGGCATCGGATCTGTAGCTCCAGAACTGAGTAAGCAAATCAGCTCTGAGTTGACCTGGCATGCAGAATGCATAATTAAATTGGTGCAGGTCTTCCGATAGTTTCAAATGTAGTAGCAACCGAAGTAGGAGAAGAGGTTTTTGTTTCTAGCAAGTAATTCTAGTTGGTAGTTAACAGTGACCGGCAATGATGGACTTAACCAGCTTTTTAAAGTAATTCTGAGTTGGGAGCGCCGAGTAATGTGCATGGCATAAGTGGAAGTTCCAATTTCCGTTAACCTTGAGGAAATTGTCCAAGTATAAATAGTCCGAATTACCACATTAGGCTAAAACGATGTGAAATGCTATATTTATGTAAATACATTTCTTGCTAATTCCAATATTAGACTGGTATTTAGCTCATTGAGTGGCAATGTTGAAATGCTGATTAGGAACACGACTTAGTACACTAAGTGTTGTAATATAAGTGGGGAGAAGTTCTTTCGTCAATTGTCCATCGGCTTATGACAGTAACGGGCCGTGTTCCGGACATCTAGAAAAATCTCTCCTCCAATTGTCTCCGTCTCCTCTCGTGTAACGGGTATCTCTCTCCTTGCACAACAGGTGACCGAACATTTACCCGGCGGCTTGCAGCTTTCATCCGCAGTTCATATAAATGGGTATGGTGGCCAATGTCTCTAATAGTTGAGTTCAAAATCGCTTGTGGTGAAATCCCTTGCCATAACACCTCTGATCCATGCTTAGTATCAACATCTTCCACTTTTCATAATTGCAAAACTCACTCTAAAACACATTTGATCAATGCTTACGAAGTTAGGTTGATTCATTAGGGTATTTTTTTTCTTTGGGGGAATTAATTATAGTAAACATATTTTGACATTTTGTTACAAAAATAATCAGTGTTTATTATGTGATCATTATATCATCATTACGTCATTGGTATATGATTAATATGTTTTGTTTTTAATAAATGATCATTTCCGTAAACAAAATCTCAAAATGTTTATGGTAAAATTTCCATTTTGTGTGTGTATTTTTAGGCATTGTCCAAAAGAATCGAACCGTTCTCGAATAGATCCGATCTAGTACAGTTGCCACGATCATTTTTGCTTAAAGCTGAAGCGAAATGGTTATGTTGCATGATTCAATTTTCAGTTTTGGGAGTGAACCGGGCCGAACTAAAAGAACAAATGTCTAAAGGGGAGGATCCAACATCATTGAGTTTGATTTCTAAAAGCTCGCAAAACACATGAAACTTGAGTCAGGCTTAAGAGATTCTACGCACGCGGGAATGAGAGTCAACTTACCGCATGGTTTCATACATTTCATGGTCAGATGAAACTTGAGCTAGATTTCTAATGTGGAAAAACTTAGGAAACTCCGGCCACCCGCATATTGCACATCAAGATTGGGCATGCATACGAAACTGACAACTTCGATCCCAATCAACAGGGATTGGCACGCTAGCTACCAACAGAGCAGCCGGTGCTTTCATTTCAGGATGGGGGAGGTTTTAGATATGCAAACCCTATTTCTCTCAAACTGACTTGCACTGAAACTAGTACTGACATCAGAATACCCAAAATCCAAAAGAGCGCTACCTTTTTTTACCTCCCACACATTGTTAATTTCTGTCACTTTCCTTGTGTAGAAAGAAAAAAGAGATGTGTAGATAACACCATCCAACCCACAAAAGCCCATTTTCCGTGTGTTCTCAAATAAAATAAGCAAAATTTGATGAACAATGTCTTCAATTGAAGCAGGGTGCACCAATACAATCTCTTAACAAGAAGATAACAACACACATTCCAAGGCACTAAAGGGTTAATCAATTTCTTAACGAGAACAAAGTCAAAACCTTAACCTTGGTTGAAACTGAAATTAAAACAAGTCCTAACAAACCAACATCAAAACCCAAACAAAAGTATTTCTAACCTTTGATTCATTCGAACTAGTAAACTACAAAAATAAAAAGGTAAATCTTAGTTTCTTATCCTTAAGTTTCGTGGTTTTCAATATTTGGTACATGAAGTTTTTTTTCGTCCTAGAATCTAAAGTGTTAATTTTAGGATAGTCTCACATTTCCGTTAGTTTGGCTGTTAAATCTCCCGTTAACTGATGACATGACGCCCATATGGACAATGATTGGGCGCCACCTGTCATTAAAGAGTCCATGTGAAAATTAAAAATTTAGAAATTTTTTTTTTTTGGTCTGTCTTCTACCTCCCCTAACCTTTCCTTCCTCCCTTTATCCCTCCATTATCTCATCTGCACCAACCCACCAAACCCTCCTCTCCTCTCCTCTCCTCTCCTCTTCAACTCGTCATACATCCACCCTTCCCCTTCCATCTTCGACTTCACCCATCCACCCATCCACCCACCCACCTAGGGGTGGTTCGGTATGGGATACCATACCGAAACTAGTATCCCGAATCCCAAACCGAAAATTTTCGGGACGGGAATTTGAAGACCAATCCCAAACCAAATTTTAGGGAATCCCAAATTTCGGGAATCCCAAAATATTTTCGGGATTTTGGGACAAATCGGGAATCCCAAATTGAAATATGAAATTATGAATTGTTTTTCAAATATATAATTCAAGAACACATTTATGAACTAGGAATTTCATTTCATTCACACTACCATTTAATTGAACACTGGCATGCTTGACTCTTTTTATCATAGTCAAAATTCAAATTAATTAAACTCTTTTTGCAATCTATTGAGAGACAAAAGAATCAAGCCTTCTGAAATCATCAGCCATGGCAGCAGCAATAATAAAATCCACATGAATATCAAACAGAACATGAAAAATATGCAAGGTGTAGGGCATTCTAGGTTGTTGAGCATGAATTAGAAACTACTAGCATCAATTATAAAAGAATAATATATATATATGTATAAATATATATAATAATTAATATTATATATTTTCGGTTTGGTATGGGATTCCCGAAATATCGAGAAGCCAATCCCGAATCCCATACCGAAATTTTGGGATTGGTTCGGGATAGCATCCCGAAAATTTCAGGAATTTCGATTTGGGAAATTTTTGGTTTGGGATCGGGATTTTTTTGGTTCGGTTCGGGATTTTCGGGAATTTTTTCCACCCCTACACCCACCCAACCCTCATCTTCTCTTCAATGGCCTTCATGAGCTCGAACCTCCGACCCCCATCGACCTAATTTGACAACGGTGGAGAGCCACAGGGTTGGATCGGTGGGGGAAGATTGATCAACCGAATTGAGAAACCATTTTCGGTAGCCCCTGCGTCTTTGATTTTCGAGGAATTTGTCGGGCAAAAATCCAATTGGGAACCCATTTCCGGCAACCCACGGGGTTGGATCGGTGGGGAAAGATTGATGGCTACTGGTTTTCTCAGAAGAAGGAGGGAGAGAGACACAAAGACAGAGGAAGAAAGGAAGACAAAGGAAAAAAAAAATAATATTTTAATTCCTCTTCCCAAATCAACCCACGCGAACCTAACCAAAGGAGCGAGCACTGTAATCTTTACACCTCGTCTTCTCCATCTTTGTTCGTCTGATTCTCCATCGACCACCATCGATCTCTCCCAACCATTTCTTATCCGTTTGCAGGTGAGATGCAGATGCTGCGGAGATCGAAAGGTAACTGAAATTAGGGCTTCGATGGAGAATTTTAGGATCGCAGAACAAATAGATGGTTCACGTGGGTCGATCTAGGGAGAAAGAAGGGAGGGGAGGTGGAGATGGGGAGGAGAGGGAGGAGGTGGGTCTAGGGATGTGAAGGGGGAGGAGTGGGATGGATCAGATGAGAGGAGTTGAAGAGGGAGGGGGAAGTTTGAGATTTTTTTTTAATTTTTATCATTTAATTTTTAATTTTTTAATATCCATGTGAGCCTATGTTGACACGTGACACCTAATCATTGTTCACGTAGACGCCACATCATCAGTTAACGAAGGTTTTAACGGAAAACTTAACAGATGTATGAAAGTGTCCCGAAATTATGACTTTATGTACCAGACTAGAATGAAAAAAACTTCATGTACCAAATATTGAAAACCAAGAAACTTTAAGGTAGTAAACTGAGATTAACCCAAAATAAAAAGCCATAAAATCTCACATATTGCAAAAACAATTGAACAACAACAATCCTAACCTTGACTGTTTCTGAACAATCCGCATCTTCGTCACTTCTCAATCTACTGAGCCAAACTCGCAGGTTTGTCTCCCTTTGAAACTTTTATACCCTCCAAAATGAACTCCTCGACAATTCTTTAGGTAATTTTTGGGTTAGTATTAGCAAATAAACAGACATATATAAATGGGCAGGTTGGAGAGGGGCACGAATGGAATTGGCGTTGCCCCAGTTGTGGTGGGAAGCTGGTGCAGGCCTTGGTTTGTCATAGGTGGAGAGGAGAACACGATATGGTTATGGGCGTTGATGATGGAAGAAATAGTAGACCAAAACACAGCCTAGAAGCCAATAGGGTTTTACACCTTAACTTCAAAGTTTCCTGCTAAGTTACCTTTAGTACTCTGCTTCAGGCATTGTGAAGCATTAACAATAGGTCCTATCCATCTTTCTTTTCTTCTTTCTCTTATTTCTTTTTCTTTTCATGTTTGACAGTTTCAGTTCGAGCTTGCAAAGCAAGTATATTATTCATGGGTATAAGAAACTAATGAAGTAAAAAAATTCTGATACCATTTCATGCTCCAAGAGCTATTACAAAAAACAATCTACATAGTTGATTTACATTATTCATTTCTTCATGCTTCATAATCTCTTCATCTACACTACTGCCATATTGCAAGAGTACTGGAAACTGAAGGTCTACAAGTTACCTGGATTCAATAGCATAAGTTTCACAACCTCTAAGGAATGACCGACGCCACCAAATCTGGAAGGCTTTGCTGAGGTTAGGACAGTCAGTGCTGTACTTCGAGAAATGTTGAAACCATTCCGTAAACAGAATGTACTGCTGCTTCAAGGGTAGTGTAAGGAGTGTCTGACCCATAGCTTCCTCCAAACACTTCATGTCAAGCCCTTTCTGGCACCTTTTCAGCCAACCAAAGTCCAAGAGCATTGGACCAAACCACGCCTCGAGAAGTGCTGATCTTGAATTTGAACCGCAATGCAGTTTTCTGGTCCCCATTGCAACAAGTAAAATTGCTGATACACGACTCAGCTCGTACCTAATCATTGGAGATGTTTGGCCATGCATTTGAAGCAGTTCCTGCTGATTGCCCCATATATCCACAAATTCCTCAGCGATTTGCCGATCAAGCAGGATATCTATCAGCCAATTGATATTATCAACCTGCCTTGAGATGCGTTCAATCATGGGCTTACCTGTCTCCTTAACAGGTCTCTCATGAGAAATGCCGTCACACTCAGAGGCCTCATGAAAGAGGGTAACAAGTGAAGTGAGACAGGATTGACAGACATCATAGATATCATCCTTATTGAGGTCATGATGGTCCTTGTCATACACTGAACTTCTGCATAGCAGACCCTTCACTAGCAACTTGAGCTCATTCCTTGCGTTGACATCTGTACAAGTGGTGATAGACCAAACAAGCTGTCTGGCTAAACTTTGTTGAGAATCCACAGAAGAGTCGAGCAAGTAAAGTCTGGCCAAAATGTCCTTAGTCGTTGCATCATCAAACTTAAACCTTGTAAACAGGCTCCTAAGTTTCTCCTCTTCTTCCTCAGTCCAAGGAACAGCCTCAAGGTATGTTAAACAGGACAAGACACCTTTTGTGAATATGATGCCTGCTGATGCCTAGTAAACATTTGATTCAAAACAATGCATACTCATATTATAAACATACTCCATAAATAGTAACAAAGTTTCCACAAACTGATGAAATTGTAGTTTTATCAATGTCCGTCGACCTTAAACTATCCGGTGTTTTCTAACTGGTTTTAATCAATGTTACTCCTTCCCTTTTATTACAAATTACGCCAACAAAATCCGAGAGAAAAAAAAAATCTGAATTTAAAAACTCGAAAGTTAATCAATATGCCAAGAAAACAGAAAATACAAGAGGGAGCAAAGCACTAACCTCAAGCACATCAATAGCCTTATATACTCCCATCCTGGAGAGGCGCTTCGTGACATCATCATCCTCATCAAACATAAGTTCAATGGTTTCTCTGAAAACTGTCAAATTCTCAACTTCTGGCACCTCTATTCTACACATTTTTGAACCACTTCCCACCACACCCTTTCTATAATCCCTGATTAAACCCGCAAATAACTCTGAATTCGCACTCAAAACCTCCGAATTCAACTCCAATATCAAACCCCCACCTCTTTTCCCCCTCAAATTCAACCTCACGTCGAACACATTGCTCCCACAACCAGGCCGGACCCTCTGGCTCGGCGTCCGAACACTCTCGGGTTTCAAATGGGTCGTAGCCCCGACGGCTGGAGATGGAATGGGGCCGGGTTCTTGGATCGAACCCGGAAGCGGACTGGAATCAATTGGGGAGACTCGACCCGGGGACAAGATCCGACGAGGGTCTATCCGACCCACCAAGCCCAATCCGGATTTGGAGCTCTGAGGCGAGTTGGGGACGGAGATGGAGGTGTGTTTGGACAAAGTGCTGGATTTTTTGCTGTTGCTGGGAAGGGGTTTGGAGTGCTTAGGGTTTGCGAAGGCTTCTGGGCTTGAAGGCGGGACTGTCAGCGAGCAACACCATGATCTTCGATAGGAGCTCTGTCTTTTGCGGAAGGAATCGTCCATGGCGATGAGTTTTGGATTACCGAGTCAGGTCACGAGTAACAGAAACGGAGAGAGAGGGGGGAGAGAGAGAGAGAGAGAGAGAGAAAAAGAGAAAGATGTTGCAGTGGCATTGTTTTCTGAGAAGATGCGTTTCTTTGTTTCTGCAAGTGACAGTGCGAGAAAGGGCTGTTCCTTCTTTCTTTATTATTATTTTTTGCTCTTTTGGGGAGATTCTATTTGTTTTCTTGGAAAACCTGCGAATTTTTTGAGTGTTGTTCTGTAATGTTAAAAATGTTGGATTTATTCCTACTTAATATTATGATTTAATGATATTTCTCTTTATTAGTGAGTAAAAAATTTTAGATTCAATTCTGGCTAAAATGAGTTTGAATCATATTATTGCTAGTCCACACTCTCACCTACAATAATATCGTTTGTTAAAAAATAAAATTGATTTATATTTTTAGTGCATTTTTGCTTGCCACACTATGGTGATAATATTATCCTATTTATCATCATTTGATGCATTTAACTTTTAATTTTCTTTCTATTCATTGTACATATTTCAAAATTTAAACTCATTTAATTTTTTGTCTATTCACGGTACATATCTCAAAATTTAAATTCATTTTAACATTAATAAATAGATTGATGAGAATCACCATTGTGACATCCCACATTGCTCAGAGGAGTGATCCTTAAATGTATATTCCTATTCCTACCTAGCACGAGGCATTTTGGGAGCTCACTAGCTTCGGGTTCCGTAGGAACTCCGAAGTTAAGCGAGAAGAGGGCTTGAGCAATCCCAGAATGGGTGACCCACTGAGAAGTTGCTCGTGAGTTCCCAAAAACAAACCGTGAGGGAATGGTAAGCCCAAAGCGGACAATATCGTGCTACGGTAGTGGAGCGGGTCCGGAAAGTGACCCGCCCGGGTCCGGAAAGTGACCCGCCCGGGTCGGGATGTGACAACCATCACTTAAGAGTTGTGAGCAAAAATATTTCCTTATTTTTTTCTCATCCAAAAACAATTTTAGTTTTAATAACTTGCACATTTGGGATAGAAACATGCCTTCGGCAACAAAGAAAGCTTTCTTATTTGATGTATTGGAATTGGTTTTTATCGTGGTCACACTTGTCTATGATGATAGGCAAATAGAAGGTTTTATCAAAAATTTTGTTCATACATTTATCATTTTGTTTTCTAGGAAAACAAATAAAACTGTATTTTGGAGAGAGACCAATTTTTTTATTTATTTCAGAGAAGATGAAACTTATTCATGTGGCAGGTAATATTGTGATGACCCGTCCCGAATTAATATATATTTTATCCTCAAATGTGTGAAAATGACGATTATACCCTGAAGTCGTAGTGATGTGAATGTACGTATACGGTTTTAAATTATTTTCCTGTTGACGTCATTAAATCATACTCGATGTCATGAGAGTGTTGACGTGATTTAGGGCCGAGTTGGGTTCGTAACGAAAATATTACGAATAAACGATAGTGGATCGGCTTACTAATTCAGCACACTTTATACTAGTTTGAGAGAACTATTCTTTAAGTCGATTAGCTGAGTTATTTATATCAAGGATTGTTAAATACCACGGTGTTCTGGTTGGTATTATTTCTAATCGGGATCTTAGGTTCACTTCTAAGTTTTGGGTGGCTTTCCAGGAAGCTCTTGGTATAAGATTGCTCTATAGTACGACATATCATCCACAAACAAACAGGCAATCTGAGAGAACTATCCAAACACTGGAAGATATGTTGAGATCTTCAGTATTGCAGTTTGGTGACGCTTGGCATAAGCGTTTGGACTTAATTGAGTTTGTCTACAATAACAGCTACCATTCTAGTATCGGTATGTCACCTTTCGAGGCACTATATGGTAGGCCATGTCGTACTCCTCTTTGTTGGTCAGAAGTTGGTGAGAGGGTGTTAGTGGGCCTAGAGATTGTTGATGAGACCACCCAGAATATTCACGTAATTAAAGCTAACCTGAAAGCGGCCCATGATCGATAGAAATGCCTTGCTGATAAACACGCCACTCATAGGGTATATAAAGTTGGAGATTGGGTATTTTTTAAGCTATCCCTGTGGAAGGGCGTTCTACGATTCGGTAAGAAAGGTAAGTTAAGTCCTCGCTACATTGGACCATACCAGATCACCGAGCGAGTCGGTGAAGTTGCCTACAGACTTGAGTTACCTCTAGAATTATCACGGGTGCACAATGTTTTTCATGTTTCTATGCTTCGCCATTATGTCTTCGATCCATTACACGTGATACCTCCTTAACCTTTAGAAATTAATCTAGACTTGACATATGATGAGGAACCGGTGACGATTTTAGACTGGAGTGATAAGGTTCTTAGGAATAAAACTGTGCGCATAATGAAAGTTTTGTGGATGAACCACTCGGTGGAGGAAGCCACTTGGGAGACGGAGGATCATATACGAGATATGTATCCACGCTTATTTTATGGATATTAGTGGTTTGTTATGTTAGTGTATAGAAATTTCGGGGACGAAATTTTATTAAGAGGGTAGGTTGTGACGAACCGTCCTAAATTAATGTATTTTATCCTTGAATGTGTGAAAATGACGATTATACCCTCAAGTCGTAGTGATGTGAATGTATGTATATGGTTTTAAATTATTTTCCCGTTGACGTTATTAAATCATACTCGATGTGACAAGAGTGTTGACGTGATTTAGGGTCGAGTTGGGTTCGTAATGAAAATATTACGAATAAACGATTGTGTAATTGGGCTAAGGAAATGGACCAATCACCACACCTCCGACTTTCTTAGGTCCAAATAGAATTTTAGGTTTGTTTTGGGGTCAATTGTTAGCCCTAAACATGCAGCCCAATTAGGGCTTAAGATCCCTTTTATTTATGCCCAATTTGGACCACACGCACATATTCACACACACGTACATACCCTTATCCTTTATCTCGATCTTTCCTTCGTCCGTACAGTCCGTACACACACACCCCCAACCATCTTCATCTTGCACAGATCGAACTAGTGGAGGTCATTTTCGAGTTCCTTGCAAGGTCAAGAACCTAATCATACCCTTAGTTTTGTGAAAGAACCTCGGAAACCGGGGAACTCGTGAGCTCCAGCGAGGTATTCTGCTACTCCATCATGATCGTGGATGTTTTACGAAGTTTTAGGGCTTAAGGGAGTCTTAAAACAACTTCACATAGATCATAGAGAAGTTTTGGAAGGTTTTGGATGTTGGGATATGTTAGTTCCTCGAGTTGCAGTTTTGACTGGAATATTGAAGGATTTTCCGACTAGTTCCCGTCAGTTTTAGGACTTCAAAGTGGTAAGAACATGTTCTACTCATTCAGGGCTTCAAATCCATGTAAAGTTTGTGAAGTTTGGTTGAGATTTGAGATTTGAGTGAGATATTTAAATTTGAAATTTTTCCAGTTTCCAGCTACGCAGCAGCGATCGACACCAGAATCGGGCGAACGACCGTAGAAGGAAGGGGAATATTCCATCAACTTTGACAGAATATACTAACGGTGTCAGGTAAAGTTAATGAAATATTCTATTATTTAGGGGAATATTCCCTAATGGCGTTTAAAATTCTGTCTGTGTCTGGCACGTGCCTGCGCATGGCCGGGGCGTGGGACGTCGAAAAATTATTCTAAAAATATGGGGATGCTCGTGGTGTTGAGTAGGCCACGATGGAATATTCAATCACCCCAATTGAACAACGTATGAGAAGTTATTACACGGTTTTGGTTATGTACTTAAAATTAATGTTAAAATAGTGATTTCACATATAGGTGAGACGTTTCTGGAGGACGAGCGCAGTTAGGCAAGACTCGGGGGTTACGAACCAGCTACATACCAGCGAGTGGGCTTTTGGTTTTCTATATATACGTATATATGCTTTGCGTTTTCCCAGAAATTTGTTTTAAATTAAATGCCATGTCAATTGCATTATGCTTTAGAGTATGCATTAGTATAAATATGCATATTGTTGCCTGATGCTGCGGACGCCCAGGTAAGCTTTAGGTGAGTATATATTGATAATAGTGGATGCATTGTTTGTAGTTATACGTAGATGCATTTAGAGCTCATTATCCTGCACCCCGATGCTAGTGCTTCTGTCCGTGGCCAGGGCACAGTCCTTCACGTGATGTTCACCTCCCGCACCGCATGCTTACCTTGGATCCAAGTTTGGTGCACAGCCCTGTCGTACAGACCACATTAGGTGGTTCCGACTCATAGGTGACTCGCGATTATTCGCACAACCTTCACGTGATTGTAGCACTTAAGTTTACTTATTTGCACCCAACCTTGTCGTACAGACCACAATAGGTGGTTCCGACTTGTGTGTAGACATATCTGATGAGCTATAGGTTTAGTCGTACAGGTCACGTTAGGTGACTTCGGCTGACATATCATTTTACATTGATTTATTTCATCTGGCTACTTATTTCCATACTGGGATACTTGACATGGCATATATTTGAGTTTCACTACTCTCGAGGGTGATTTTTATATACGTATGTATTATTATTTTCTGGGAAACTATACGGGTTTTACAGTGAGGGGTTATTACTTTTGGAAAGAGAAATGGTTTTGAAAAGCTTTGTTTTTGCCCACTCACGTTTTCTGTTTTGCGCTCCTCTAAGTTCTAGATAGAAGTGCGTGTTGGTGACCCATGAGGACTCTACGGCGGTTCCGACAGACATCCATCAATGTAAGGTTTTCTTTCATACCCTGTATAATTAGTATTTAGCTTGTTGGACTGCACCTTGGCACCTACGCTTTGTCTATGTGTATCTACACTCTAACACTTCTTCCCGCACTTATTTACTTGTCTTGTGTGCATTAGTTAATTGGGTTTTGATTTCTTACATCTTCATATCACTGTCACTTCCGCATTGTGCACATGGCTACATCACCATCACGTGATGGCCAGCATGCCTCAATTTAGGTCGGGGTATGTCAGATATCATGTTTTTTTTTCTTTCGCATTTATAATTTCACCTCTTTATAATTGAAAGAGGAGTCTATATCTCCTTATTATTGTGAAATTGAGGATATGTGTGCAATGAAACATAAAGTAAATAAGACAGAATATTTACGAGGTTTGGCAAGTGTGCCTATGTAATCGGGGCAATGGCGGTAGTCTATCTCATTATCAAACAGAAATTACAAAGCAATGAAACAAGAAGATTGTATCTTTTCTTCTCTATATTGTTCCTTATACATTTGTGAACTAATAGGTCCTTATATAGAATTGTGAGATGTGTTGCTTAGGAGGATTTGGTGGAAATCCTTGAAATTGTGTGCATCTCCACCCAATTTTCTTCACTTTGTCTATGCATAAAAGTCCATGCTGCCATCAACCTTTACAACACTATCCCTTGGATGACCACAAGTCTTTGATTGACTATCTTCATTAGAATTTCTCTAATACTAATTCATGATATGAATAGGTAGTCTAGGAGAAATAAGAATATTACACGCTCCCCTTCCCTCTGATCTTGGATTAACTTACTTGTCATCAAGCCGATGTGTGTCGGTGCAATTCTCAAACTTTTGAAGCAAAGTGATATTGTATACCATAGCTTTAAACACATTTCTCTAGTTTATTACTCAATTCTTTCTGTGAACAATCTTTATGCAAGTGAGAGAGATATCCAGATTTTGCTTGCCCAATAAGACCATGGCTATTAGTGAGTTCATTGGAATAGAACAAGCACATGTCTATAATGTCCTTGTAGATATAATCAGGTAAGCTTCGTTTCATTCCAATACCCATATGTTGGTATTGTGCTTCACAAGAAATGTAACATCTAGTTCAATGTATTGTGCTAAATACAGTAAGGCACATACTTCACTAAGGCATGGTACTTTTGGACAAGTATTAATTCATCATTTCCCTCATGAGGATGAATAATCTCTCTTAGTGTCTAAATATTGGTCAATTATTTGAGTGTTCAGCTCATGATCTTTAATCCACATGGTTCTTAATACCATGAACATTATGGATAAGATTCGGGTTGGCATATTATTTGATCTGCAGCTCGAGACAATATTATTTTCAACACTTTATAATTTTTCAAGACTCTTCAGGAGTCCCATTCTAATATCAACTCTTGCAGAAGATTTAGTATCTTACAACAATATCATAATGATAGTACTCACTAAGGCAATTGATACCATCCATTTCGAGTACATAATTTGTGCTTTACCCTTATAGGGCTTACCTAAAGCATTTTGAATAATTCAGGGATTTTCTACACTTGATGACACATTGTCCTTTAGAATTTGTACAAAGCAATTTTGCTTCTATGTATAATTGAGGGATTTACTTATGGAGATATGCTTCAAGCATTTCATAAGCCTTCGTATAATGTATAATTCTCCATTGAAATGAACAAGCTTCACAATGGGAAATCATGTGTACATGAGCGTATTAAAATTTCAGTTTTCAACTAGGAACCATGTGTCATATCATGTGAGTGTATTTCACTGTATTACAAATGCTCATATGTACCCTTCTGGGTTCAACATCATTTGGTGATTTGTACTATAAGTCGATTTTTCCACATTCATACTAAATTGTAATGGAATTGCCTATTTCCATTTTTGCTAATAATTTTTCTTTTTGTCAACGAACAAAAGAACGTGGCTCAATATCAACACAGCTTATAGATGAGTTTAGTAGCTATTATAAAACCAAAATTAACATTGGTAATTGATGTGACATAAAATAGCACACAAACTTAAACCCTCTTTTTTATAGTTGTAGTATATGAAAGTAGGGATCGTTCTAGGCCGGGGATCAGGAGGGCTGCTAATCTACACTTATTTAACTCAAAAACAGAAAACTAGACTCAAACAACTCAAAACAAGCTAAACTGACTCAAATAACACAAAACTAAGTTAAATTGACTCAAAATAGGAACTAGAGAGAAGTTTGGATGAAAATTAAACTAAAAAGACTCAGAATACTAAATGGGGGGTTGTTTTGACGAATTTTAACTAAAACTAAGTAGGTTGCAGAAACAAACTAAAGGGTACGAAATTGGGTGAATTAAGGGGGATGAGAGGCTAACTAAAGGGTCATTCTCCACACATGACACATATGCATACAAATCGATTTCTAGTTATTATTCCTATAAACCATGAATGACAATGCCCCAAGTTAACCATGAACAACACTAATTAACTCTCAGATTTTCCTAATTTTATTGATTTGGACTCAACGATGCAATCAAATTATTCTTATCAAGTTCCCTATATGAACTGCATGATAGAGATACATATCAAAGATCATTAAGTTCTATGAAAATCATAAGCATTGACAAGGCATTTGTAACAATGAACTGCATGATAAACCTGCCATGGATTTACTTAACACAATCATGACTAGTGACTTCCACTACTTATAAATATAAGTTCATAACTATTAGGTGAAATTCCCTTATATTTTAGCATCAGATTCATGCATGCAAACTAAGTATGCATCCTTAATCAACATACAAGAATAAGTTCTCTATAAAAAAGATAAGTAAATCGCTTTCACGATTTATGAAACAATAACTGGATGTAATCAATTCATATAACACATATGTTCATGGCTTTGAATTCACCTCTAGCTAAAACGAAATTAGTTCCACATGTTTACAATTAAACAAAATCAATCTAATTTAAACATTGAACTAAAACTAAGGATAGAAAGAACCCAGACACGCTCCAGCACTCCAATGGCTTTAGATGGCAGGTCACGACACAACTCTTTCTTCTCATTCCTTCCTTGCAAAGCTGCGACACTCTTTATATTTTTCTATGAAATTCTCTCTAAAGTTCTCCCTTTTTGTGTGGCATAATGTATGTATATATAGGCTAGGGTTCACGGCACCAATCCTTGAAGGACAAGGATATGGCACAACAGATTCCTAGGGGAAAAGGGTTAACTTGTGCGGCACAAATCTAGGGCAAAGGATAGGGCTTCTAGAACCAGATATTTAGGTGATTTAATGTGAAATTGATTCCCCCTTGCAGCTGGAATTAAGGTATGATAAGATTAGGATAGGATAAGATAAGATAAGGTAAGTTTGGATAAGGTTTAGATAAAACAGGACTGGATAAGGTCTCCTTGTTTGTAGCTGATTCCAAGCCTTAATAAATTCTTCCTGATTCCTTGCACATTCCTAGCACCTTGTAAGCATCAAAACGTCGATTCCTTGTGTTCCATACGCAAGCTATCCATTCCAGCCCAAAACTGCTCCAAATTGCTCCAAAATGCCATTTCTTGTCACCTTTGCCAATTGGACCTACAAACACACGAAAATAGCTTAAACACTCTAATGAATATAAACTAACTGAGTAAATGCAAGGAAATAGGCTAACAAAGTCACATAAATATGCTCCTATCAAATTCCCTCACACTTAGCTTTTGCTAGTCTCCGAGCAAAACAAAGAAAACAAAACAGAACCTAAACCTTCTAACAATTGCCTCAGGGATTTCCAATGAAACATGCATGTTAAAAATCACCACTCACATAGATTTTAGCTCTCCTTACCCTCGAGCTCATACTTAATTGCAGTCGCCACTCACTAGCTCGCATTTAATCAATTAAAACAATATTTTGAATGTAGTAACATGCCTTAGAGAATCCCTTAATTCCTCACCGGATATACTCTCTATTTCCACACAGATTTTCTAACTACACTCCCTATACTAAGTATATGTGAGAAGATTGATGTAAACATGTAGACTAGCACTCACATATGTTATAACAAAGAAAACACTTTCTGGAATTATTAATATAAACATGTATATGATCTCATGAACGGAATGCCATTACTTAGACGTGAGAACCAGGGATACCATATGCTCGTACCAATTTCAAACTCCACATAATGAATCACATAACAATCCAGATAGAAAGGTAAGGATAAACAAAAGTTCTTAAAGCGATAGTAAGCAAAGTAATGAAATAAACCCTTAGAATTCAACTTTTGATTGCAGAAATCAGCTTTAAACACCCATGGGAGATTCACACAACACTTAGGGCCGGATTCAAACTTTTGGACCCTTTCTTCAACAACCAATACTTGTGAGTTCATTCTCACTTATTTCTCAACTTTTTTCCTTTCTTTTTATTTTTTTATTTTATTTTTTATTTTTATTCTTTCGTGCCCTTTCTCTTTGGCACACAAAATGTACATCCTCATAGATTTCCAACGAAAAACCTTCCCCCACACTTGTTTTTTTGCAAATTGTAGATCAAAAGGAATTCCCTCTAAGTCATGCTCCACTATTCCTTAAGAACAAGGGAATTGATAATCCTATTCTAGGCTAGGTAAGGATAATGCGGCTAACAAAGAAAATAGGCTAACTAAGGCTCAACGGGGTTAAACCTACAATACATATGCAAAGGGTAAGGCTTTTTGGCTCTGGTTTAACTAAACAACTTCATCTTGTTATATGTTATGCAATCAATTTTATGCTTTGAATGAAACGGGCATGAGTTCTAGTATTTAGATCTATAATGATGAAAACGCTTTCTAAGTAACAATCAAGCAAAGAAAGAATGAGATCATGCAACAACTTTAGAAAACCAAAACATCACATATTAATAACTCTCCAAATAAAGTATAGGCTCAAGTCTCTCAGGGTTGTAGCGTTAGTTTGAGTTCCTTCCTTCAAGCATGTTACAAAAATTGATTCTTCTCTTTTTATGATTACATTTGAATTCGAAAATGACAACTACAACTAAGCATAAACCAAAGAGCATCTCAAACTTCCACCCATGTTTGTAACTTTCTTTAACAGTCATGCAATTACAAACCAAATCCTCATCATTGTGTTGGAAGGTACCCTAAGACACAAACAAGCAACAAAAACGACTTTTTTTTGGGTTTTTCAAAACATTTTTCTAAATTAAATTTTTTTTTCTTTTTGTTTTATGACACGAAAACACTTTAAAACAGTGAATAACAACATTAGTAGTGATAGGTGGTGACTTTTGAAAATAAGTGATGAAAAACATCTATTTACCCCCCACCCCGCACTTAAACCAAACATTGTCTTCAATGTTTCAAAAGTAGAGTCACACGCAAACAATCAAACAACAAAACTAACAAACATAACAATTATGGCAACGTTAAAGCACTAAAGAGTAGGGTTAAGGAACGCAAATCTGGTTTTGGAGCCGGCGATTCCTAGGTCTTCTTTATTTAAACGCATGGGTTGCCTCCCAAGAAGTGCTTGCTTTAACGTCTTCCAGCCATATGATACCTCCATTCAAGCTTCACTAGGGCCAACGGCATGGAGGGGTACATCCTCCACGACATGCTCCTCAAAATACTCATAGTAAGGCTCAAACGGTGTCCATTCACTTTGAATTCATGCCTTGTCTTTAAACTTTGAATTTGGACTGCACCATAAGGAAAGACATTAGTAACAACAAAAGGGCCAATCCATTTAGAACATAACTTACCTGGAAACAATTGAAGGTGGGAGTTGGAAAGCATTATGCCCTACAGAGAACGTCTTACTACGAATCATCTTGTCATGGAATGCCTTCGTTTTCTCCTTGTAAATATGACCGTTCTTATAAGCCTCATTCCGAATCTCCTCAAGCTCATTCAATTGAAGTTTCCTATGAAGACCAACCGCATCTATGTCCATATTGAACGTCTTGATGCCCAATGAGCTCAGTCTTCCAACTCAACTGGAAGATGGCATGGTTTCCCATAGATGAGCCGGAAGGGAGAGATCCCAATTGGTGTTTTGTAAGCTATACGATACGCCCACAATGTCAAACGTAAGCTCCAATCCTTTCGAGTTGGCCCAATTGTCTTCTCCAAAATCTACTTGATTTCTCGATTTGAAACCTCGGCTTGCCCACTTGTTTGAGGATGATAAGGTGTTGAAACCTTATGTGTGACATTATACTTCTTAAGCAGCTCCTTGATGGTTCGATTACAAAAATGAGAACCCCCATCACTTATAAGTACTCTTGGCATTCCAAATCTAGCAAATATGGACTTAATTCCCAAACCCTTGCCGCAACTTAGGGGCCCAAAATCACTTGTATCTGCTACCCTAATTCTGATTCCTAGGGTTTTTACCATGTGATAGGAGCATATTCATGCGACTTAATTAGCTTGTTCTCGTGCATTTATGTTGTGTTTACTTAGTTGTTTTAGTGTTTAAAGCCACTTTTGTGTATTTTCAGATTATAAGGCCAAAGTGTGCAAGAAGATGCAAATTGGAGTCTTTTGGAGCGAAAGAGGAATGAATGAGTTGAAGACTTGAAGAAATGACGAATTCCTACGCCAACTATGAATTCTTACCAAAACGAAGAATCCTACTCAAACAAGGCTTCCTATTTTAGGAAAGTTGACCCTAAGTTTCCTGTTTTGGTAACCTTTCCTAATTCTAAACGTCCATATTTTCTAGCCACTTTATAGGCCTCGTATGCACTTTAGGACACAAAACCAAGGCCCTAGCCCTATTTCCCTTCCTAGCCGCACCTTTATATTTATGTTTTAATTTCATATTTTCGTAAGCCTTTGATTTAATTTTAAATAAGCTAGGGTTAGTTTTCTGAAACCCTACACATTTTTACAACCTAGCCGCACCTAATATTCACCCTAATTCTTCCCCCCCCATTTATCAAAAACCCTAATAAACCATATAAAAATTCCCACATCATCCGTGCAGCCATATCCCATAAATCCCATTATTCCATCCTTGAGCCGCATAATTCATTCATGCCATATATTTTTTATGCAGCCAATATAACCCTAATCATTCACTCCATTATTATGGCCCATTATTCTTCAAAACCGTGCAGATTCCACCATACCCTAATTATCCCATAATTCCATTTTCACGCCACCACCATAACCTAAAAGAAAACCAATCAGCCGCAAAAATGATTAAGCCACTTTTTTCCAACAAAAGTCCCGTGCCTTTCCCCAAAGTATTGCAGCCATCTCCCATAATTCTAATCAGCCACATTCTATAATCATTCACCCTAATTTTCATTCTAAGCGGTGCTCCCATAAAAATACAAGAAACAGCCGCAACACTTGGACCATTTTTTATTGCAGCCGCACATCATTCTCCCATTCTACACTTCACCCTAATAAATTATTCAGCCACGCTATCCCATAATTCATCCATCCCGCAGCACCTTCACACCTTATTCACCCTAACAGCCGCATATTATTCTCCCATTCATGCATTCCTTTAGCCGCAATTCCATTACCCCAAAAACTGTCCAGCGGCAGCACCATATTTGAAAAAGGGTATCATACCATCTTCCGCATAATTCCCTTTAGCCGCAGCAAGGAGAAGAAGAAGGAGGGCTTAGACGCGCAGAAATTCAAGTGGATTCATTGGGCGTTCTAGGTGTAATCCATCCTTTGTTCTTTATGTTTAAATTCAATTTTATTTTTCTTGTTGTGAACATGAGAGGCTAAATCCCCCTAGTTAGCTAGGGGGTGATTCGAAACCATGTTTATGCTTGCAATATGAATTGATTACTTTTGGTTGGAATTTCATGAATGGTGAATTCAATTTGTTTAACTGCTTGATCGATAACTTATTTATGTATGTTGATTGAGAGTGCAAGCTTAATTTTCATGCATGAATATGATGCTAGATTATGAGGGAGTTTCACCTAATAGTTACAATCTTATAATCACAAGTAGTGAAGGTCGCTTGAAAACGATCGCGTTGAATGAATTCTTAGCATAAGTTTCATGCAATTCATAGTAACGAATGCTTCGTCAATGCTTATGTTTTTTTCATAGAACTTAATGATTCTTGCTTGTATCTCTATTATGCAATTCATGTAGGGAACTTGTAGGGAATGTTTTGGGTTGTCGTATGCAATCATCCAACTTAATAACTTGTGGAAAAACTGATGGTTAATTAGTGCAATTCACAGTTAACTTGGGGCGTTGAGTATTTATAATTTATCGAAAGACCAACTGAAAATCAAATTGTATGCAAGTGTGACATGTGTGGAGAAGAACCTTCTAGCTAGCATTCATCCATATTTTCATCACATTCATATTTACATTCTGCTTTTAAATTACAATCGTTGCATTTAGTTTAATTTCGTCAAAACCTCAATCCCCCTTTACTTTAGTGTCCAATTTAGTTAGAAAGTGTCTTAGTTTGTGTTTATAAGCGTTTTGTATTCTTTGAGTCTTTTGATTTGTTTTAGTGTTTTATTGTTTAGCTTTGCATTCTTTGAGTCTAGTTTAGTATTTCAAACTTTATTTTACATTTTTTTAGTCAGTTTCCAAGTGATTTTGCAATCCCTCCTAATCCCCGGTTAAGAACGATCCCTACTTATTTATATACTACAATTGTCACAAGAGGGTTTTAATTTGTGTGCTTACTTAGTCAGCATCAAATTTTTGGCGCCGTTGCCGGGGATTAGCAACTTTGCTAATCCCTTGGTTCTTTTATTTTCGTTTAGTTTGTTTTCGTTTTAGTTTCTAACTTAGTTTTATTTTCTTTGTTTGATGTTACTTTTGATATTTGCTTTAGTTCTTTTTCTTTGATTTTAGGTGCTTGAGAAGTAAGACATGGATGTTGCTAGCATTCAAGCTCAATTGGCAAATCTTACTTCTCAATTGTCGCAGATTGCTGAAAGGACCACAATACAAAATGTCCCTACATTTAGTGCGTCTTATAGGCAAGGATACCAAGCCAATCAATATCCACAAAGCGATTGGAGTGATCATTCAAACTCTATGTGGTGGAAAGCTCAACAAGTTCAACATGAAGCATATTGGCAGCCATATGAGGAGTTCTGTTCAAGATCTATGCAGCCGCCACAACCTTATATGCAATATGCTCAATCAAACTCAGGTTCGTCAATAGATTATAATCAAATTCTTAATGAATTAAACTCTTTGGTGCAGGGTTCACAAAATCAAGCTAAGGAGACTCACCAAGAAACATATTGGCAACCATATGAGGATTCATATGCACCACCACAGCCTTCCCCTCAATCTTCACATCCAAATTCAGGTATATCAAATTATTATAAGGAAGTTATTCAACAACTGAATTCTGTGGAGCAGGGCAAGGAAGCTCAACCATTTCAACAAAACGCATTTTGGCGACCAATTGAGGATTTCTATCAAGCAAAAAAGTTGGCTGAGTGGAACAGTCAATTTAGGCAGAATGCAGAATGCATGGAACAAATTCAAGAACAAATGGTTGAAGATGAGCCCATGGATGAATTGCTACTGCTCGAAGAGGAGGAGGATGCACAAGGCACGGCAAGGGAAGAACAACCCTTGCTGCAACCTCCCAATATTCCTACACCACCCCATTCAAGTAAGGTTGTTCCAAATTTAATTATTTCTAACTTTGTTCCCCCAAATGCACCCTTCCCTGGCAGGTTCATGCAATCCATGAAAGATGAGGGGAAGAAAGACATCTTGGACACCTTTCCAACAATTCACGAGGAAAAAGTGGTTGAGGAGCATCTTGAATTCATCAAGGAGGAAATTGGAGTGGATCACACAGCCACAACCTTCAAAATGTCCAATCTAAATGAAAACATCCCTTGTGCGTTTGTTGAATGTGCTGCGACTTTAGAGCCAATATTGCAGCCCATAGGTAAGCCACCAACTCAAATTCCAATTCCCACTTCAATTAATCGTGTGTTACATTCTTCATTGCAGGCACCTACTCAAATCCAATTTGGTGAAAGAGTTTACATGGATCTTAGGACAGATCTCTATTCCACTCCATACAAAGATCCAATTCTTGAATGTTTTGAGAAGCATTTCGTGGAGGATGTACTTAAGTTCTTATTGGAGCATGTAGGTAAGCCACCAACTCAAAATCCAAAGTCGTTTTTGACTAATATGTTGTTGATGTCAATAATTAGGGCACCCACTCTTGAAATTCAACCATTGCCGGAACATTTCAAGTATCATCATCCATTCAATGATCAACTCCATGCCGTGGGTTCCATTAAGGCATGATTGTGTTCTTCGTCCGGCTGGAAGACGTTAAAGCAAGCGCTTCGTGGGAGGCAACCCAAGCAATCAACAAAGGAAGAACTTGGGAATCGCTCCACACTCAGATTTGCGTCCCTAAACCCTTTCCTTTGTTGCTTATTTTATGTTATGTGTATTATGTTTTTAATTGTGTCTAAAACATTGAGGACAATGTTTAGTTTAAGTGTGGGGGGGTAACATTCTGTTTTGAGATATTTGTGCATGAAATTCGTAGGGTTTTACCACCTAACATGTCTAAACTTGTTCTTTACTGTTTTTATGTGTTTTTAAGCTATTTTAGAGTGTTTTAGTGTGTGTTGATTGAAAAATCCGAAAATCCCATAAAAATTTGAAAAATTGTTTTGAAAAACCCAAAAAGAGTTGTTTTTGTGTGTTTGTTTGTGTCGTAGGTCACCTTCCAACACAATGATGAGGATTTGGTTTTTAATTGCATGATGGTTAAAGAAAGTTACAAACATAGATGGACGTTTGATATACTCTTTGGTTTATGCTTGGTTGTAGTTATAGTTTACGAATTCACATGTAATCACAAATGATAAAAATCAGTTTTTGTAACATGCTTGAAGGAAGGAACTTAAACAAACGCTACATCCCGGTGAGACTTGAGCCTAAACGTTATTTGGAGAGTTAAAATCTGTGCATTAATGTTTTCTAAAGTCGTTGCATGATCTCATTATTCTTTGCTTGGTTACTACTTAGAAGGCGTTTCATCACTTAGTTCCAAATGCTAAAACTCATGCCCATTTCATTCAAAGCATGTCATTGATTTGCATAACACGTATTCAAGATGAAGTTGTGTAGTGAACACCATAGCCAAATTGCCATATTTCCCTTTTCATTTGTTTTGTAGGATTTAACCCCGTTGAGCCTTGTGTAGCCTGCTTTCTTTGTTAACCCACATTATCCTCACCTAGCCTAGATTAGGACCATCCTTACCCTTGTTCTTGAAGCATAGTAAGCAATGAATTTCTTTTGATTAATGTGTTGCAGGAAATAAGTGTGGGGGAAAGAGTATTGATGTGAGTTTATGTGCCATAGGCATGGTTAGAAAAAAAAAAAAAAAAAAGAGAAAAAAAAAAAAAAAAAAAGAAGAAAAAAAAAATGAAAAAAAAAAGTTGAAAAGTATTGGTTGTTGAAGTAAAGGCCCAAAACAATGAATTAGGCCCTAAGAGTTGTTTGAATCTCCCCTATTTGTTTAAAAGTTGATTTCTGCATTCTAAGGGAATTCTAGGTCTTAATTTCTTTACTTTACTCACTATTGCTTAAAGAACTTTTGTTTATCCCTACCTTTCCTTGTGAGCCAACACCCCAAGCCCCGTTACAACCCTTGACTTCTATCTTGAGTGTTGTGCATTTCAATTGTGGAGTTTGAATTTGGTATGAGCATATGGTGTCACTGGTTCTCGCATCTAAGTAGTAGCATTCCATTCATGAGATCATATCCAAACACGTTTAATTACTCTAGAAATTGCTTTCTTGGTTATAACATATGTGAGTACTAGTCTTTCATGTTTACATCAATCTTCTCACATATAACTAGTGTAGGGTGTGTAGTCAGAAAATCTGAGTGAAAATTGAGTGCATAACTAGTGAGAAATTGAGGGAATTCTCTAAGGCATGTTACTACATTCAAAATGTGTTTTAATTGGTTAAATGCAAACTAGTGAATGGTGACTATGATTAAGTATGTGCTCGAGGGGAAGGAGGACTAAAAGCTATGTGAGTAATGATCTTTGACATGTCATGTTTCATTGGAAATCCCTGAGGCAAACGTTGGAAGGTTTAGGTTATGTTTTGTTTGTTTTGTTTCGTCTTGTTTAATTTAGTTGCTTTGTCTTGCTCGAGGACTAGCAAAAGTTAAGTGTGGGGGAATTTGATAGGAGCATATTCATGCGACTTAATTAGCTTGTTCTCGTGCATTTATGTTGTGTTTACTTAGTTGTTTTAGTGTTTAAAGCCACTTTTGTGTATTCTCAGATTATAAGGCCAAAGTGTGCAAGAAGATGCAAATTGGAGTCTTTTGGAGCGAAAGAGGAATGAATGAGTTGAAGACTTGAAGAAATGACGAATTCCTACGCCAACTATGAATTCTTACCAAAACGAAGAATCCTACTCAAACAAGGCTTCCTATTTTAGGAAAGTTGACCCTAAGTTTCCTGTTTTGGTAACCTTTCCTAATTCTAAACGTCCATATTTTCTAGCCACTTTATAGGCCTCGTATGCACTTTAGGACACAAAACCAAGGCCCTAGCCCTATTTCCCTTCCTAGCCGCACCTTTATATTTATGTTTTAATTTCATATTTTCGTAAGCCTTTGATTTAATTTTAAATAAGCTAGGGTTAGTTTTCTGAAACCCTACACATTTTTACAACCTAGCTGCACCTAATATTCACCCTAATTCTTCCCCCCCCATTTATCAAAAACCCTAATAAACCATATAAAAATTCCCACATCATCCGTGCAGCCATATCCCATAAATCCCATTATTCCATCCTTGAGCCGCATAATTCATTCATGCCATATATTTTTTATGCAGCCAATATAACCCTAATCATTCACTCCATTATTATGGCCCATTATTCTTCAAAACCGTGCAGATTCCACCATACCCTAATTATCCCATAATTCCATTTTCACGCCACCACCATAACCTAAAAGAAAACCAATCAGCCGCAAAAATGATTAAGCCACTTTTTTCCAACAAAAGTCCCGTGCCTTTCCCCAAAGTATTGCAGCCATCTCCCATAATTCTAATCAGCCACATTCTATAATCATTCACCCTAATTTTCATTCTAAGCGGTGCTCCCATAAAAATACAAGAAACAGCCGCAACACTTGGACCATTTTTTATTGCAGCCGCACATCATTCTCCCATTCTACACTTCACCCTAATAAATTATTCAGCCACGCTATCCCATAATTCATCCATCCCGCAGCACCTTCACACCTTATTCACCCTAACAGCCGCATATTATTCTCCCATTCATGCATTCCTTTAGCCGCAATTCCATTACCCCAAAAACTGTCCAGCGGCAGCACCATATTTGAAAAAGGGTATCATACCATCTTCCGCATAATTCCCTTTAGCCGCAGCAAGGAGAAGAAGAAGGAGGGCTTAGACGCGCAGAAATTCAAGTGGATTCATTGGGCGTTCTAGGTGTAATCCATCCTTTGTTCTTTATGTTTAAATTCAATTTTATTTTTCTTGTTGTGAACATGAGAGGCTAAATCCCCCTAGTTAGCTAGGGGGTGATTCGAAACCATGTTTATGCTTGCAATATGAATTGATTACTTTTGGTTGGAATTTCATGAATGGTGAATTCAATTTGTTTAACTGCTTGATCGATAACTTATTTATGTATGTTGATTGAGAGTGCAAGCTTAATTTTCATGCATGAATATGATGCTAGATTATGAGGGAGTTTCACCTAATAGTTACAATCTTATAATCACAAGTAGTGAAGGTCGCTTGAAAACGATCGCGTTGAATGAATTCTTAGCATAAGTTTCATGCAATTCATAGTAACGAATGCTTCGTCAATGCTTATGTTTTTTTCATAGAACTTAATGATTCTTGCTTGTATCTCTATTATGCAATTCATGTAGGGAACTTGTAGGGAATGTTTTGGGTTGTCGTATGCAATCATCCAACTTAATAACTTGTGGAAAAACTGATGGTTAATTAGTGCAATTCACAGTTAACTTGGGGCGTTGAGTATTTATAATTTATCGAAAGACCAACTGAAAATCAAATTGTATGCAAGTGTGACATGTGTGGAGAAGAACCTTCTAGCTAGCATTCATCCATATTTTCATCACATTCATATTTACATTCTGCTTTTAAATTACAATCGTTGCATTTAGTTTAATTTCGTCAAAACCTCAATCCCCCTTTACTTTAGTGTCCAATTTAGTTAGAAAGTGTCTTAGTTTGTGTTTATAAGCGTTTTGTATTCTTTGAGTCTTTTGATTTGTTTTAGTGTTTTATTGTTTAGCTTTGCATTCTTTGAGTCTAGTTTAGTATTTCAAACTTTATTTTACATTTTTTTAGTCAGTTTCCAAGTGATTTTGCAATCCCTCCTAATCCCCGGTTAAGAACGATCCCTACTTATTTATATACTACAATTGTCACAAGAGGGTTTTAATTTGTGTGCTTACTTAGTCAGCATCACCATGCTATATAAATATAGAACTTAAGTTGTCGCACACCCCTTAGACACCCTAGGCAGCCATTCATCATTCAAATCATTCATTCATTCAACCCACACACCATCCATTCAGAAATAGACCCTTGTGCCGGAATTCTTAGGGAGAAGAAGGAGTGTCGTGGCTTCCATAGGAGAAAGATCATCTTGTGCCGCAAGAAATCTGCACCCATTGGAGAATTTGGGAGTTCTTTCTTCCCTTGTTTCGTTTCCATGTTTATTTTAATTTGCTTCTCAATTGTTATGAACATGTGTAACTAAGTTTTTCTTAGTTAGGGGTGAATTCGAAGCCATGGGCATATGTTTTATATGAATTGATTTCCTCCAGATTTTGTTTCTTGAATTGTGAATGTGATTTACTTAATTGAGTTATTGAGAACTTGTTCTTGTGTGGTGATTGAACTTGTTCTTGTGTGGTGATTAAGGATGCATACTTATTTTTCATACATGAATTTGATGCTAGGATATAAGGGAATTTCACCTAATCGTTATGAACTTATATTCACAAGTAGTAAAAATCACTAGTCACGATTGTATTAAGTAAATTCTAGCAAGAGTATCATGCAATTCATAGTTACGAATGCCTAGTCAATGCTTAGGGTTTTCAAAAAGTTTAATGATCTTTGATTTTATCTCTATTATGCAGTTCATATAGGGAATTTGATAAGAATAATTTGATTGTCGATGCGTATTCCATCCAATTCAATGAAACTAGGAAAATCTGAAAGTTAATTTGTGCTTTTCACAATTAATTTGGGGCATTTTCATTTATGGTTTAAAAGGGATAAAATCTGGAAATCAATTTGTGTTACATATGTGCATGTGTGGAGAAGGACCCTCTAACTAGTCTTTTTCCCATTCAATTCACCTAATTTAGTGCCTAATCTGTTTAGTTTACAATCTGTCGATTTTAATTAATTTCGTCCAAATCAATTCCCCATTTTATTAAGTGTGTTAGATTAGTTAGAAAAGTGTTTGAATCTGTCCAAATTAGTGTTTTGAGTCTAAGTTTGTTAAATTTCGTCCAAATCACCCTTTAGAGTCTAGTTTGAGTCTATTTGAGTGTTTTGGGCTGTTTTGAGTCTTTTTAAGTTGTTTTAAGTCATATAGGTCTAGGTAAGTGTTTTAAAGTTTAATTTTGTGTTTTTAAGTCAGTTTAGAGTAGATTAGCATCCCTAGTTAATCCCCGGTTAGAACGATCCCTACTTATTTATATGCTACAATTGTCAAAAGAGGGTTAATTTGTGTGTTAAGTTAATTTTCGCATCAATGTCATAAAACAAAAAGAAAAAAAAATTTAAAATTTCAAAAAGGGTTTTGAAAAACCCAAAAAGAGTCATTTTTAGAGTCGTTTTTGTTGCTTGTTTGTGTCTTAGGGTACCTCCAACACAATGATGAGCATTTGGTTTTTAATTGCATAATTGTTAAAGAAAGTTACAAACATGAGTGGAAGTTTGATATGCTATTTGGTTTATGCTTAGTTGTAGTTGTCATTTTCGAATTCACATGTAATCACAAAAAGAGAAAAATCAGTTTTTGTAACATGCTTGAAGGAAGGAACTCAAACTAACGCTACAACCTTGAGAGACTTGAGCCTATACTTTATTTGGAGAGTTATTAATCTGTGATGTTTTTTTTTTTTCTAAAGTTGTTGCATGATCTCATTATTGCTTTGCTTGGTTGCTACTTAGAAAGCGTTTTCATCATTATAGATCTAACTACTAGAACTCATTTCCGTTTCATTCAAAGCATAAAACTGATTGCATAACATATAACAAGATGAAGTTGTTTGGTTAAACCAGAGCCAAAAAGCCTTACCCTTTGCATATGTATTGTAGGTTTAACCCTGTTGAGCCTTAGCCTATTTTCTTTGTTAGCCACATTATCCTTACCTAGCCTAGAATAGGACTATCCATTCCCTTGTTCTTAAGGAATAGCAGAGCATGACTTAGAGGGAATTCCTTTTGATCTACAATTTGTAGAAAAACAAGTGTGGGGGAAGGTTTTTCTTTGGAAATCTATGAGGATGTACGTTTTGTGTACCAAAGAGAAAGGGCACGATAGAAAAAAAAAAAAAAAAAAAAAAAAAAAAAGAAGAAGAAGAAGAAGAAAAGTTGAGAAAAGAAAGGAAAAGAGTTGAGAAATAAGTGAGAATGAACTCACAAGTGTTGGTTGTTGAAGAAAGGGTTCAAAAGTTTGATCCGGCCCTAAGTGTTGTGTGAATCTCTCATGGGTGTTTAAAGTTGATTTCTACAATCAAAAGTTGAATTGTTTATTTCATTACTTTGCTTACTATCGCTTTAAGAACTTTTGTTTATCCTTACCTTTCTTTGTTAGCCAATACCTTATTTAGCCCTGTTACAACCATTAGACTTCTATCTGGATTGTTATGTGATTCAATATGTGGAGTTTGAAATTGGTACGAGCATATGGTATCCCTGGTTCTTGCGTCTAAGTAGTGGTATTCCGTTCATGAGATCATATACATGTTTATATTACTAATTCCAGAAAGTGCTTTCTTTTTTATAACATATGTGAGTGCTAGTCTATATGTTCACATCAATCTTCTCACATATACTTAGTATAGGAAGTGTGGTCAGAAAATCTATGTGAAAATAGAGAGTATATCCGGTGAGGAATTGAGTGAATTCTCTAAGGCATGTTACTACTTTCAAATGTTGTTTTAATTGATTAAATGCAAGCTAGTGAGTGGTTACTGCGATTAAGTATAAACTCAAGAGTAAGGATGGCTAAAATCTATGTGAGTAGTGATTTTTAACATGTCATGTTTCATTGGAAATCCCTGAGGCATTTGTTGGAAGGTTTAGGTTTTGTTTTGTTTGTTTTGCTCAGGGACTAGCAAAAGCTAAATGTGGGGGAATTTGATTGGAGTGTATTAATGCACCATTGTTATCTTATTTCTTTGCATTTACTTCGTTAATTTTTATTTATTTTGGTAATTTATGTTATTTTCGTATTATTGTAGGTCCAATTGGTAAAGATGACAATAAATGGTCAAATGGAGCAATTTGGAGCAGTTTTGGACTTGGATTGGATAGCACGTGTGGAGAGCATATGGGCTGGACGTTTTTGGTGTTTAACATGTGCTAAACATGTGCTATGATCTGGAGGAATCAAAGTTGAAGCTTGGAAGACAAGGAAATACACAATCTTATCTAACCTTATCCAAACTTATCTCATCTTATCCAGTCTTATCTTATCTTATCTTATCTTATCTTATCCAACATTATCTCATCTTATTTCCAGCTGCAAAAGGAATCCTTATCACATTCTAAATAATTCCCATCTGATTCTAGGAGTCTTAAGATAATTCATACACCCTAATTCTTTTTTCTCCTTGGATTCAGCCGTACCTTACCCTAGATATATATATTCTTGTCGCAGCAAGCTGAGAGAGACTTGTGTCGCAACTTGTAAAGGCCAGAGAAGAAAGAGTGTGCCAGCATATTGTAGTCAACCATTGGAGATTTCCAAAGTTCTTTGTACCCTTATTTAGTTTCAATGTTTATTTTAGATTGCTTTTCAATTATGATGAACATGAGTAACTAAATTTCTTTTTAGCTAAAGGTGAATTCGAAGCCATGATCATATGTTTTATATAAATTGATTACATCCAGTTATTGTTTCATAAAACATGAATACGATTTACTTATCTGTTTTACAGAAAACTTATTCTTGTATGCTTATTGAGGATGCCTATTTAGTTTGGATGTAGGGATTTGATACTAGAATATAAGGGAATTTCACCTAATCGTTATGAACTTATATTTGCAAGTAGTAAAAGTCACTAGTCATGATTGAGTTAAGTAAATTCTTGGTAGGAGTATCATACTTTTCATAGTTACGAATGCTTCGTCAATGCTTATGATTTTCATAGAACTTAATGATCTTTAAGATGTATCTCTATCATGCTTTTCATAGTTAGGGAACTGGAGAAGAATAATTTGGTTGTGTCGCTGAGTCTAATTCAATGAACCTAGGAAAATCTGAGAGTTAATTTGTGCAGTTCATAGTTAATTTGGGGCATTGTCATTCATGGTTTATAGAAATTGTAAATCGATTTGTATGCATATGTTTCATGTGTGGAGAACAATCCTCTAGCTAGCCTCTCACCTATATCTCGTACAAAACCTAATTCGTTTGCTGCAATTTACTTTATTTTTATTAAAATTTGTCCAAAAATCCCCCTCAATTCTTATTTGTGTTAATCTTGTTTAGTTTTCAGTTTTTAAGTTTAATTTGTGTTGATTAGCATCCCTCCTAATCCCCGGCCTAGAATGATCCCTACTTGCTCATACTGCAATTGTCTAAATTATAGGATTTAATTTGTGTGCTAATTTATGCCACATCATTAGTTAGAGAGGGGTATTTCTATTTAAAAAGCTCTTCTCTTTGCCCTCAATGTGGGACAAATAAGGGTTCCAACACAGGTAGAGAAGAACAAGAACGAAGAGGAAAAAGGCATGGGATGTAGACCTGCAGTTGATGTGAAATATTCTAACACTCAAATTAAAATCCTATGATTGTAGTATGTGTAAGTAGGGATCGTTCTAGGCCGGGGATTAGAAAGGATACTAATCTACTCAAATTAAACTCTAAAACACTAAACTAGACTCAAAAATAGAAAACTAGACTCTAACAACTCAAAACAAACTAAAAAGACTCAAAACAGCACAAAATAATCAAATAGACTCAAACTAGACACTAAAGGATGATTTGGACGAAAATTACTTTTAACTTGACTCAAAACACTTAAAAACACAAGTTTGGACAAATTCTAACTAAAAGACACAACCAAGTAAAGGGGGATTGGATTTTGGATGAAATTAAGCTAAAAACAAACAGATTTAAAGACCTAAATAACTTTGGACGAAATTAGGGGAAAATATGGATGATAAGCTAGCTAGAGGGTCCTTCTCCACACATGACACACTTGCATACAAATTGATTTCCAGTTGCTTTTCCAATAAACCATGAACCTCAACACCCCAAATTAACCGTGAACAACACTAATTAACCCTCAGATTTTCCTTAAGTCATTGAATTGGATGGAATACGCATCGGCAACCAAATTATTCTTCAATAGTTCCCTACATGAACAACATAATAGAGATACTATCAAAGATCATTAAACTTTGTGAAAATCATAAGCATTGACAATGCATTCATAACTATGAACAACATGATACTCCTGCCAAGAATTTACTTAACACGATTGTGACTAGCAACCTCCACTACTTATGAATATAAGTTCATAACGATTAGGTGAAACTCCCTTATATTCTAGCATCAAATTCATGCATGCAAACTAAGTGAGCCCTCTTAATCAACACACAAGAATAAGTTCTTAATCAAGCAGTTAAGTAAATTATATTCACGATTTATGAAATCACAAATGAAAGTAATCAATTCATATTGCAAATATAATCATGGTTTCAAAGTCTCCTCTAGCTAAAACAAGTTTAGCTCCTCATGTTCGCAAAACAAAGATAATTAAACTTAAACATTAAAAACAAAGATAGAATACACCTAGAAACACTCCAGATGGCTCCTCCTTCCTTCCTTGCTGCGGCACAATGGGGATTTGTGTGAATTTAGGCTCTTGGGGTGTGGTGTGAAATTATGGTAGAGGGTGGTGCTTAATGATGAGTGCGGCATCATATATTTATAGGGTGAAGGATGAAGGGAAAATATGAGATTTATGTGGGATTTCTATTGACTAGCATGCATATACAATTCAAGATTTATATACGAAAACAACGGAAGCATGTCATCAATTAATATCAAAGCTCTAGTCATGAAAATCCCCTTCAAGATTCATAGGTTTATTTATGATGCATCAAAAACAATTTATTGAAGAACAAAGTTTAGGAGTAGTTTTATACCTCTTGATCTAGATCTTAGACCAAGGATGGACCACCTCCAAGCTCTTTGCTCCTTGAACTCCTTGAGCCTAGCCTCCCTCCTTGCCTCCTCCACTTTGTTGAGAATGAGTGCTCCTAGGTCCTCTTCAAGTTTCCAAAATTGAAAACCTCTAAAGATCCTCACCCACTAGTGTAGTGAGAAGGATGAAGGAATAACCAAAGGGGTGATAAAATGATTAGCTAAAATCCCCTTATGGTGGCCGGCCCTTTGAGTGTTAGAGAGAGTTATTTTCTTTTCTCTTTTGTTGTTTTTCTTTTTAACACCAAAAAACAAAAACCCCCATTTTAAACTTTCATTATAAAGTTCCTTTTATAACATAAAGAAACAAGTCAACAATTGACCTTCTCTCTCCCTCTCTTTGGCCGGCCTTCTTAGTGTTGTTTGGGCCTTGGGCTTTTATTATTTCAAGTCATCCAATGCTTGAATAAAAGCCCAATGGGTTTAGGCCCAAATGGCTCAATTAAACCCGAACATTTCTTTAAGCCCAAAACGATCTTTTATCGCTTTTATGATTTCTTTAGACTTTCTAAATTAATCACAACACTTAATTAATCCAATTAATTATTTCCATCATCCATTAGTTACTCACTACAAGAGTGTATTGGTGAACAATCTTTTAGGTTCTAATTAGCAAGGCAGTGAGGTGATTGGCACCAATCCAATTGATTATATTTAATCCATCCACTTAGTGAATTAAAACTTACTTTTAATTCACCTTCTTCTTTGATGACTACATTTAATCATCTAGAAGAACTCACAAGCCATGAGTGACATCTAAACATATATCATGGCTACCCAAGCTAATGTAGAAGTTCATTCGGAGAACCTATTCAGTTGGAATTACAATGTAATTCGATCCTTCTCTAAAACAATACTCTCAATCACATCACTAGGGTATGGATATACTATGTCAAACCCCTAATGTGATTATGCTTTCTTATATGATTCAATTGAGTCGCATAGGAACGTTTTCCTTTATTACGCTCGAGACTTCGGCCGAAGATTCCCGAATCATATCTCAGAGTATTCTTCCTCTCATAACGAGGATCAGAGATTCCTTGTTGATCATTCACATGCCTACATGTTTAGATACCTTAACCCCAACAATGCCGTGGACACTCCAATGGAATGTCGTTTGACATGATCAAAGATCAAGGACCTAACCATTAGACATCTATGATGTCTCAGGTCAAAGGATTACTTACATTATTCCAACCTTCAGAGTTACTTGCTTGACATGTGAGTAGACCTCCATGCAAGTACTCTCGTTCGATTGTGTTCAGTGAACTCATTCCCTTAATGAGCACCTACATACTTGTCTTAGTGTCACTACACGAATGGGATGAGACTTTCCATCCTTCCATTTGAAGCAGACATAGTATGTACCGGTCTATGCATTGTCAGTATCCCTCCGACAATCCTATGACCAGGAACCTTTTTGGACATAATGGTTATGAGAAGAAGGTCTCTGTAGTCTAATCATCATTAGATTACTTCTTCCATCAATCCATTGTCCATGGATTCATCATTTAGGACATATTTCGTTCATTGAGATAGTCCTAATTAGTATCTTTGCCTTCCGATGTATAAGAGTCATATATACATCATTACATTGTCTTGAAAGGTTTCTTCCAAAGATTGACTTTCAGGGCATATTTCCAATAAAGGAAAGGCACGAAATTGGGCTGAAAAGGAGAGGAATTAGGACTCCAAATCACCAAAGAACAAGGACACTTTCAATTAGATTCCAAGAAGGACAAGGAATGGTCCTTGTGGCAGATTCTAGAACTTCTAGAAGGGTTACATGTGGCATAAACTTAGGGCACGAAAATAGGGCTTCTAGAACCTGATATTTAGGTGATTTAATGTGAAAAGGAGTCCTCTTTGCAGCTGGAATTAAGGTAGGAAAAGATTAGGATAGGATAAGATAAGATAAGGTAGGATAAGGTTAGGTTGTTTGGATAATGTTCCATGTTTCTTGCTCTTTCCTTATCTTCTTTGTCTTGAACTTGTTTCTCCAGATTTGTAGCATGTTCCTAGCCTCTTTTGACTTCAAATTCGTCCATCCACCTTGCTCCATATGTAAGCTATCCATTCCATGCTCAAAACTGCTCCAAATGGCTCCAAAATGCACTTTCTTGCCAACTTTGCCATTAGGACCTACAAACACACGAAAATAGCTTAAATCACTATAATAAATAGAAACTAACTATGTAAATGCAAAGAAACAAGCTAACAAAGTTGCATAAATATGCTCCTATCAGCAGTAAAGAGGATGGATGGTCCAAAAAGGAGAATTGCGGAAGGTGAGGTTAGAGATGAGAATGTTGCGAGAGTTTATTATTTCAAGGAGGTGACCTCTGGTGTGCTCCAATGTTCTGTTCCACCATAGTTCCCACCACATTTTTCCCTGACCGTTAATTGTCCCGTTATGATCTGAAATGACCCAAAAAATCATTCATAAAAACCCCTTCGGAAAATATAATTACACAAAATTTTTATGTATCAAAGAGATCATAGAATAGTAATGGCAACAAACATCTAGATCCAAAAAACAATGCATAAAACGTGACTTAGTTGCTATTATGAAACTCACCAGTAAGTCGACCCACCACCTGTTTAAGCCTAATACCTCCTTGATGGAAAGCTTTTATCTCCACTACAGTTAATAATCTACTAACTTCTAAGTTAATGACTGGTACAACTACTTGGCCAACTCTATTGAATATGAATTTTGGTAAGGCAATACAGTCTCACAGATGAGGGGCATGAAGAGACAATTTATGGGAATATCATGTGCCTGAGTTAAAGAATAATAAGGGACATGTTTAAATCACATTCAAAGGATCATGCCCTCTATCCAAAGAGATCCTCATTTTTTGGTAAAAATAGATACTGGTTGTAGGACCCACTCCACGTCGAATTTCAACGTGCTTATAAGTCTCGATTTATAAATTATCATTGGAAAAATTCAATATAATTCAAAACCATTTGCCTATTTTTATTAAGAAAATTAGGAATCCCTTCCCTTAAAGGCTTTCTTCAAAGGACATAATATGTTTTGGTATAATCACTAGTTAATTAACCCTTTATATTTGGAGGCACCTATATGAAATCCAGAATTTACACCATTTTGTTATTAAGATTTTGATTACTTAAAAAAACAAATGGGTCCAAAATAACTAAAAATTGGACCTATTTCAAAAGGTGGCCTATAAAATTGGACCTATTTCAAATTTTCCCAAAAAAGAATAAGAAAAATGATAGGTTTTGGTACATGTAATAGCATCCCTAATGAAGGCTCTATCCTCCATGTGGCTTTCCAATATAGAGCTCCAATAAGGAAATTCATCACTTATGGACTAGAAAATGGGTCCCTAAAATTGATAGCCACCACCCATCTCCTGACAAGAAGTGACCCAAAGTCAGCCAAGAGGCAGCCCCATTTTTAGGTGGAATCGACACCAAAAAACCACAAATTTAGGGGTTTTATTGGGTTTTTAAAAATAAAAAAATGGGGGCCCAACCATTTTGTTATTTAAAAAGCCAAGGCGCAGACCATAAATTGTTTTTTTTTTTTTAATTCAAAAATGTTGGCCCACTTTTAGTCATGTTACTGTTTATTACCGTTGTTTCAATGACTTCTTTTCAATTTTTTTTTTGTCACTTATTTGCTATTAAAGCCCTATAATTTTCTTCAAAAATTTATATCTTTCACAAACTTCTCAATTTTTGTTTCATTTGCCAAACTTATTATTTGCAACAATTTTTTTTCTATTTCCCTTCATCATTTTTTCTCCAATGGGGGAAATACCACAAAATGGCACAAATTACTCATTTGAGGAAAATGTAGAGCTAAGTCGAGCATGAATGGCTAGAGTTTTACAAATGTAACGATAACTCAAGAAACCTGAAAGAGCCTAAAAGGTAGGTGGGGGCTCATCAACAATGAGTGTAGCAAGTTCGCCGAACATCTCATTCAAATAAAGCGGAGGCCTAAGAGTGGTAGTTGCGAAGAGAACCATGTGTGTTTTTATTGATTTGACTTGTTTAGTAATTTATTTTGCATTTTAGTATATTATTTTATTTACTAATTTAAAACTTTAATCCACACATTCATAGATAGAAGTTGTAGGGTTCTCATATTATAAGACAGAGGACAATCTTTCTAGTTCATAAATTGTTAGGAGATTTTATGACATTCCCCGAAGTGGAATGAAACATGCACACTCTCCATTAATGACAACTTGCCACTCTAAGTAATCCACCAAAGAGATAAGAGTTTATGGATATGAAGAAAAATACTCTTCACTAAACCAAGTTTAAAAGTAACTCTTAATTTCTGAATGTATGTTACAAAATGGTTATAAATACCACCTCTTTTTGCAAGATGAAGAAGTTGAACGTTTTTGTTGATGAATGAAATATTCAGAGAAGTTTCTTAGTTTGTGCCTTTCTCCTTGTGAGATTGTTCTACTTTGTTCTTCTAGTTGTCTACGTTGTAGGTTGGTATTAGAGACAAGGTTTTGGGGTTTTCAGGTTTCTTCTCGCACTAGGAGATAGTGGACCCTATCTATTAGTTTTCTTTTTTTCGTTTTTATTTTTTTTTCTAGCTGCTACACCCTGCATCAGTTGGTATCACAACGCTAATCGATTCTTGGGTTATCATGTTGCTGTTGTCAGGTTTTTACAAAATCGATAATTTAGTCAATTGGAATTCTCTACCTATTTATGATGAGTATGATGACGATTACATGCTTGTGATTAAAGTAGCTAATGAAATTCAATTTACTCTGCAAATCGAAACTCATTGTGTTGCCGATTGAGATTCTGCCTTGATTCTAGATGAATGGAATGGCGATGATAATTTGGGTTCAAAGGTTGAGATACTTGTGGTAAAATCTATTCTGCATTTCTGTAACTTTTATGATTATGTTTGGGAATCATTCATTGTTTGTCACGCTACAAAATTTTGCTTGGAGAAAAGAAATTTTTCACATTGTTCGAATTATGTCTGAATGTGTGATTCTAATTGGCTATTGTGGCAAGTACTTGTTGGATATCCGAAAGACAGAGGAAGACCAAACAAAACTCAGGGACAAGTTTATTCGAGAAGAACAGATTATATGTTCCATGATGGGATTCTCTTTAAAGGGAATCAATTTTGTATACCTGAGTCTAGTTTGAGGTTGCGGATCATACAAGAGTTACATAGCGATGGCCGCATTGGAAGGGACAAAACCTTTACACTAGTGTTTTTTTCTCATTTCTGGCCTGCTATGCGCCAAGAGGTATATTGTTTTGTGGAACAATGTCAAATCTATCAAGTTTCTAAGGGCAAGGTAACGAACGCTGCTTTCTACATGCCATTACCCATTCAATCACAACCATGGGTGGACATGAGCATGGATTTTGTTTTGGGTTTGCCTCGTAATCAGCATGGTGTAGACTCAATTTTTGTTGCGGGGGGATCAATTTTCCAAAATGGCTTGTTGACTGCATAAAGTTATATTTATATGCCCTTTTTTGCTTAGGTTTTTGTCTTAAAATCTCTATGTATCACAAGGTATTTTGTTGTTTGTATTGTATATCAAGATGAAAGTAAGGGCTTGAAGAAATCATCTTATTTTGAATATTGTAACAAGTGGCCTAAGATCCGCCATAAAAGGCCCTTGCAAAACAGCCAACTTGCGAGCTTTGTCCCGAAGTTCTCAGAACGAATGAGAAAATGGGCCATATATGGTTGGAAAGCCCTGGAAGTCTTCTTTCTGATGGTATTTACAGCTTGCCATTTCGAGGTTTTGACATGAAGTTATGATAGAATAACAAAGAGCTGTTTAGTTACAAATTATGATAACAGCTAGTTTTTCAGTTATTTCAATACTAAAAGTTGGTTGTTATGAGTTATACATGAGAGTCAATTCAAGGATGTAAATGTGTCATATGTTAGATAAGTCCTAAGCCTTTTAGTAGGAGAAAAAATACTCAAAAACAAAGAGGAGAATCTGAAAAGAGCAGGAGTCTTCAACCTTGAGCAGTTTCTAGGTTCTAGCTTTCCTAACTTTTTATGTATTTTGTTATGTTTTTAATGTAGTTTATGAATACTTAGGGCTGCTTTGAAGCCCTAGACATGATTGAATTAATGTTATGATGCAGTTTTAGTTTATCAATTTCATTTGCAAGCTAGAATCAGTTTTTTGTTTCAATCATTTCAAGCACATATTTTCAAGCTTAGCTACCTTGTTTATGTTTTCTTTCTGTTGAGAATGATAAGGATGACTGCCATATCTTCTTTCTTTCATTAGGAACATGTGGTTAGGTTCTTTCAGAACTAATCATGTAAATTGATTCCATGAAGTTCTAGGATAAATGCCATGTTCTAGGGTTCATGTGATGTTCATAATCCTCTTCGTTCTTAATGAGTTTCTAGGTGCTAAATCTGAGTATATGCCATGCTAGGTTGCACCTACAAATATAAGTTTTGTGTATATGCCATGCATCTAATATGCAAAGTAAGAGAGGATTCATTCAATTTAGTTATATGCCATGCTAGATATGTGAACATCTTAGTTATGCATTTGAAAGGGATAAGTTAAAAGATCATATCACTGATTTAGGAATGTTTAGGGGAAGACCTTTGTTTAGTTGAAGTCAAGATTTATGTGCTAAAAAAGTTTTTAACCTATTCCATGTCTTAGGTTTGTTTTTAGATAGTTCTAATTTTTCCCTTTTCTTTCTGTTTTTATTTCTTTTCCAAAATTACTCAAACCCCCCATTTTAAGCCATATGAGTCTTTAATTAATGCTAATTTGTAAGAGTCAAAGGTTTTACTAAGTTGTTTCTTAGTCCCTGTGGTTCGACACCCTTACTTGTGCCGTTATACTATCCTTATATTTGCACTCGAAAGGAACTTCAACAAAATGGCGCTGTTGCCGGGGGCTGCATTTAAACAGCTTTGTAATTCCTTTTAGTTTTGCTTACTAACTTAATCTGTTTTGTTTTTAGTTGTATGTCTTTCAATCCATTCAAGCAGCCCATTGATTTAGAGCAGCTACATAGTGTGTCGTATTGAATTTTTAGTCTTTTTGAGTCATGATTAGAGCTATTTGCAATTAAATAATGGGAATGTACATGTTTAACTTAGTCTTGCAATCATTACTTTAGCTATGCTTTGAAAGTTGTTGTATCTGTTATATAATACCACTACTCACAGTTCTAAGAATACTTGTGAAAAGTTACTAGTTCAAGCCTTAGAAGAAGGGTAGTGGAGACTGCCTTTTGTGAAATTTTGTGCCTATTTGCTTCTTTTAGAGGGATTAAACTGTTTCTACTCCGATTCTTTTCTTTCAAATTCATTTCAAATGATCTCATTATTCATTTTTGATTGAATACTAAGAGTTATTCTCTTTTGCGGATACTTGTGCTTATTATCAACCATGAATGAACTCATTGAGACGATGTTAGGCTGTGCATGTTTTAACTAGTAAATGGCCTAATTCCTTACCTTTGTTGTGTGAGACATTACCCATTTTGAAGCCAAACACAACCATATCTTTCATCACCCACACTAAACTCTACCCATTTTCCCCCATAATAGCCATTCCCTATAGCTTGGGGAATACCAAAGTGATGAGGAAAAAATGCTCGAGCTTTAAACTAAGAAGGTGGCGTGTATCGAGGTAACATGGGTTGAAATTACAACATAAAATTAAAAGAAAAAAGGAAAAAAGAAAATGTTTTAAGAAGAGAAAAAAAAACAAAAAAAAAAAAAAAAGAAAGAGAAGAAGATGCAATTTCTAAATCCATGGGTCCTGGATGCTAAGAACAAGTAAAGAAGCTCAATTCAAGAGGAAAGCATGCTGGTTTTGCAAGGAAGACACTTTGTTATATCTCAAGTTCTAGTAATCCTTATCCAACCTTTCATAGCCTCTACCGTAAAAACCTTACATTACAACCTTATGAAAGACCTAGCTAATCTTTGAGGATGTGTTCATGGGTGTTAGTAAGTATGTGTGTTATCCTATTCTTAGTATTTGATTCCTTTCATGAGATCTTTCCAGAAAGTTCTTTTGTTTCTAATTGAATTATGTGTGAGAATATTTTGCTTTCCATTACATAACCTCACTCACATATACTTGTTGAGAGCAAGCCCTAGGAATCAAGTGAAAGAGTGAATCTGTAAGATTAGAGTTGAGACGAATCTTATCTTCCTTGCTTGAGCTTGTAACTTAGTAACATGTTGAATTTGAGCTAGAGCACCTCACTAACATGCAGATTTGATTGCTGGAAAGGTAAAGTCAAAGTTAGGAATGTGAGGCATAGTTGAGCTTTGATTCTTATTATCTTGTTTCAAAATTGCTCTAATCGTTGTTTTGTAGGTTGTTTCAGACGTTTATGGGTACCGTCACTATTAAACCCTTAGGAGACACAACTCCTCCTACTAGGGATGCCTAGAGGTTTAAAGGCTTAATGCATAAGTTGAATGCATTCACCTCACCAACGGAATTGGTCTTAGATTAACTTATGTTTGTCTTTTGTGTTGTTTTGGTTTCTTTTAGTTTTGGTTAGCTCGAGGACTAGCAAAATCTAAGTTTGGGGGTATTTGTTGAGTGCATAAAGTTATAATTATATGCCCTCTTTTACTTAGGTTTTTGACTTAAAATCTCTATGCATCACAAGGTATTTTGTTGTTTGTATTGTATATCAGAATGAAAGTAAGGGCTTGAAGAAATCATCTTATTTTGAATATTGTAACAAGTGGCCCAAGATCCGCCAGAAAAGGCCCTTGTAGAGCAGCCAACTTGCGAGCTTTGCCCCGAAGTGCTCAAAACGAATTAGAAAATAGGCCATATATGGTTGGCAATCCTTGGAAGTCTTCTTTCAGATGGTCTTTACAGCTTGTGATTTGGAGGTTTTGATAAGAAGTTATGACAGAATAAAGAAGAGCTGTTCAGTTACAAATTCTGATAACAGCTAGTTTTCAGTTACTCCAATACTAAAAGCTGGTTGTTATGAGTTATAAATGAGAGTCAATTCAAGTATGTAAATGTGTCAAAGGTTAGATAAGTCCTAAGCCTTTTAATAGGAGAAAAATGCTCAAAAACAAAAAGGAGAATTAGGAGAGAGCATGAGTCTTTAGCCTTGAGCAGTTTCAAGGTTCTAGCTTTCCTAACTTTTTATGTATTTTGTTATGTTTTTAATTTAGTTTATGGATACTTAGGGCTGCTTTGAAGCCCTAGACATGATTGAATTAATGTTATGATGCAGTTTTAGTTTATCAATTTCATTAGCAAGCTAGAATCAGTTTTTTGTTTCAATCATTTCAAGCATATATTTTCAAGCTTAGCTACCTTGTTTATGTTTTTTTCTGTTGAGAATGATAAGGATGACTGCCATATCTTCTTTCATTCATTAGCAACATATGGTTAGGTTCATAACTAATCATGTAAATTGATTCCATGAAGTTCTAGGATAAATGCCATGTTCTAGGGTTCATGTGATGTTCATAATCCTCTTCGTTCGTAATGAGTTTCTAGGTGCTAAATCTGAGTATATGCCATGCTAGGTTGCACCTACAAATATAAGTTTTATGTATATGCCATGCATCTAACATGCAAAGTAAGAGAGGATTCATTCAATCTAGTTATATGCCATGCTAGATATGTGAACATCTTAGTTGTGCATTTGAAAGGGATAAGTTAAAAGATCATATCACTGATTCAGGAATGTTTAGGGGAAGAACTCTATTTAATTGAAGTCAGATTTATATGCTAAAAATGTTTTTAACCTATTCCATGTCTTAGGTTTGTTTTTAGATAGTTCTAATTTTTCCCTTTTCTTTCTGTTTTTATTTCTTTTCCAAAATTACTCAAACCCCGCATTTTAAGTTATATGAGTCTTTAACTAATGCTAATTTGTAAGAGTCAAAAGTTTTCCTAAGTTGTTTCTCAGTCCCTATGTTTTGACACCCTTACCTGTGCCGCTATACTATCCTCATATTTGCACTCGAAAGGAACTTCAACATGGCTTACCTTATTGCCTGCATGAAGACAATGGATGCTTCAAAAGTTGCTAAGTTATTCTTTTGTGGAGTGTACCAACTTCTTGGATTACCAAGTTCGATTGTTTCAATCATGACACCAAGTTACCAATCCATATTTGATGTGATCAAAGTGAAACATCTCATTCCATACAGAGGGGACATCGACGATACTAAAAATGCATATTCAAGGGCGAATTTTCTCTAACCCCGGGAGGATGATGCAGATTAGTTCGCCACTGCATTTATTGAATCATTGGGATAAAATCAATGACTATGGCCAATCAGAAGAACTTAATAACACTAGCAGCTCTTAATAATAGCCAGGGCGTTTTGGACGTTTTTTAGCTGATTGGATTACTTTCTTTATGTAATTTTCATTTTTTTTGTCAATTTAAGTTTATTGCCTTTTTAATTTCTGAATGTATGTTACAAAATGGTTATAAATACCACCTCTTTCTGTAAGATGAAGAAGTTGAACGTTTTTGTTGATGAATGAAATATTCAAAGAAGTTTCTCAGTTTGTGCCTTTCTCTTGTGAGATTGTTCTACTTTGTTCTTCTAGTTGTCTACGTTGTAGGCTGGTACTAGAGACGGGGTTTTTAGGTTTCTCCTCGCACTAGAAGATAGTGGACCCTATCTATTAGTTTTCTTTTTTTTTCGTTTTCTTTTTTTTTTTTCTAACTCCTACACCCTGCATCAAGTAGTTGACACAAATGAGTGAAGGAATCGCAAGGCTAACAAGGACCATGGGAAAATAACTTGCGGATTGCTACACTTGTCAACTGTCTGGAAGTGCAGCATGTGAGAAGCTGACACGAAGGTTGATCTACTAAAGGAGGAAACTAACGTAAATGATGAGTCTCTGGTGGAGAAAGCCAAGAAAAAGTTAGAGGTGGACCTAGGTACCACACTCATGGGATCTCTCTCTATCCAATAGCTGCAAGACATGATCACAAGCACCATCAAGACGCAGTACGAAGGGAGCTCACATGACTCCGTGTTGTACTCAAAGCCCTACTCCAAGAAGATTGACACCTTGAGGATGCCAAAGGGTTATCAGCCGCCTATATTCATGTAATTCGATGGAAAGGGCAAACCTAATCAACATATTGCCCATTTTATTGAAACCTGCAACAATGCTAAGACGGAGGGAGACTACCTCGTTAAACAGTTTGTGTGCTTGCTACAAGGTAACGCCTTTGACAGATATGAGTGTATTTATGCGATTGTGTTATCTCATTTCTTTGCATTTACTTCGTTAATTTCTATTTATTTTGGTAATTTATGTTATTTTCATATTATTGTAGGTCCAATTGGTAAAGATGATAATAAATGGCCAAATGGAGCAATTCGGAGCAGTTTTGGATTTGGATTGGATAGCACATGTGGAGAGCATATAGGCTGGACATTTTTGGTGTTTAACATATGGGCTGCATCACATTCCTAAATACCATGGGCTGTCCATGGAAGATCCGAATAAGCATCTTAAGGAATTTGAAGTAGTATGTTCGAGCATGACACCAATCAATGTGGATGGGAATATTTTGAAGATGAAAGCCTTTCCATTCTTTCTTTTGGAAAAGGCTAAAGATTGGCTTTTTGAATTAGCACCTGGAACCGTCACTTCTCGGGAAAGCATGAAGAGAGCATTCTTGGAGAAATTCTTTCCAACTTCAAGAGTCTTTCTTTTGAGGAAGAGAATTAATGGAATTTAACAAAGCCCAGGAGAATCCTTTCCAGCGTATTATGAGTGTTTCAAGACTTTAGTTGCATCTTGTCCACAACATCAAATAAAGGAAGAGCTTTTAATTCCATATTTCTATGAAGGACTACTTCCACTTGAGAGACAAATGCTTGATGCTTCAGCAGGAGGTGCTTTAGTTGACAAAACACTAGTTGCTGCAAAGATCTTAATAGCGAATTGAGCCTTGAATGCACAACAGTACGAAGGAGTTGGTCAAAGAGAACCTACACGGCAGAATCAAGTTAATGAGGTAAGTGTTATTTCAGAACTTCAATCCAAATGGCTAATCTCTCTACTCTTATATCACAGGATGTTGAAGGATCCAAAGTGCAAAGTGTAGCTGCATATGACATGTGCTCTATGCAAGGAGACCCTACTGATCAATGTCCTCAATTAATCAAGAATGGGGGATGGGAAAGTGCCAATGCCATAGGTTATCAAGGCCAAAATCAACCAAGCAATGACCCATTTTCCAACACCTACAATCCGGGCTGGAGAGATCATCCAAATATGAAGTGGAGGAAACCTCAACAAACTCAACAGCAAGGCAGATATAGACAGCCACCTCCTGGGCTCTATCAAAGGCCATTTGCACCGCCAAAACTGCCCCCACAACCTTCCCAACCAAATTCATGTTCGTTAATGGATAATGATAAAATTCTTCAAGCACTAACTTTTTTGACTCAGGGTTTACAAAATCAAGCCAAAGAGATGGGCGAAATGAAGAATCAAATGGGGTAAATGGCAGAATTCATGGACCAATTTAGAGAACAAGGCAAGCTTCCTAGTTTAACCATGGTAAATCCAAATGGAGGTTTTGAAATTGCTAAGGCTATTACCTTGAGAAGTGGCAAAAAGATTGGAACCAATCCAAAAATGTACAAACAAAGCCACAAAGAGGACGAACATCTACTGCCCGAAGAAGAAAAGTTGGATAAGGCCATGGCAAAGGAAGAACAATCCTTGCCGTAGCCTTCTAAGGCTCCTACACGACCCTAATTAGGTAAGGTTGGTTCGAATTCAACTCCTTCTAACCCTATTCCACCAAATGTGCCTTTTCCTCACAGGTTAATGCAATCAAAGAAAGAATAGAATGAAAAAGACATCTTAGAAACCTTCAGGAAGGTACAAGTCAATATCCCACTATTGTGTTCCTTTCAAGTGCAAATATAAGGATAGTATAATGGCACAAGTAAGGGTGTCGAACCACATGGACTGATTAGAACTCTACAAATTATACTATAAAATTAGTGAATGAAATAAGAACACGGATTGGTGATTTGAATACTTTAACTTAATAACATAGAATACGTTTGCAAGGCTACATAAAATCCCCAGCTATGAACTTAATTGCACAACATGATTACAAAATATATTAATATCATGACCAACATAAGTGAAATTAAAGTTCATAGAAGAAACCCCCTTGAAGCAATTCTGATGTTGAACTTCTCCATGAACAGTGCGGCTTCATGGTTTCTTTGGTGGCTGCGGATGGTGAATGGAGAAAGGATTTTGTTTCTGGAAGAAAAGCCAAAGAAAGAGAATAGAGAGAGCTACGGGCATCCCCAAAGGGAAGCTTATGTGAAAGTGTAAAATGCAACTAGTGTAACTCAAAAACATCACAAAGGGTAAAATGCAACTTGTTTAACTCAAAAACATCACAATGGGACTAGGAATGGATGGTATAAATGTATGAAATATATGAGTTATCAAATACCCCTAAACCTGGTTTTTGCTGGTCCTCAAGCAAAACTAAAACTGAAAACAAAAAAAAAATATATATATATATATCTACCTAGACCACTTTCGCTGGCTAAACTATTGCACTGAGCATGTGCAACAAGTCTTTAAACCTCTAGGTGTTCCTAGTAGGAGGAGTTGTGTCTCCTGAGGGTTTACAGCGATGACACCCACAAACATCTACAAACTCAATAAATAAATTGGTTAAAACTCACTTGAAACAAACTAATAAGTACCAATGAATGCTTAGTCATACCATCAAACAAAACACTGCCACTTCAAAGAATCATATCGTGTGTGTAGTGTAAAAGTATTGCTCCATGACTCATGACTTCAAAAACACCTTACTCAAATGCCAAAGATAGAATTTGCTTCAACTCTACTTCTCTCAGATTGTCACTCGAATTTTCACTTAGATCCTAAGGTTTTGTCTCTCATCAAACATATATGAGTGAAGTGATGTAAAAGGGAATCAAAATTCTCACATATGAAATATGAAATAAAAGCACAATTTCTAAACAGATCTCATGAAATGAATCAAACACTAAGAATATGAATAACACACATACTTACCAGCACCCATGAATATATCCCCAAAGATCAACTAGGTATTTCACAAGGTTGTAATGTAAGGCTTAGGCTAAGGCTATGAAAGAATGGATAGGAAATACTAAAGCTTGGGACATACCAAACTGTCTTTGTTGTGAAACCAGCAAGCTCTCCTCTTGAATTGATCTTCGTTATTTGTTCTTGGCGTCCATGACACATATGCGATAGTGAAGGATTTGGAAATTGCATCTTCTTTATTAATTTTTTTTTCTTTTCGTTTTTTTTTTGTTTGAAACTTTTTTCTTTCTTGTCTTGCAATTCCAGCACATGTTACCTCGGTACATGCCACATTCTTGATCTAGAGCTCAATCTATCTTTGTTTTCATCACTTTGGTATTCCCCAAACTATAAGGTATGGCTGTAATGGGCTAAGATGGGTAGAGTTTGGTGTGGGTGATGAAAGAACTAGGCTAAAAGTGTTTGGCTGCAACAAGGGGTGAATGGAGCACACAAAGGGTTGGGATTTAGGCCTTTTAGTGGTTAAAACATGCATAGGTGATAACAAGCACATGGTATATGCAACATAGGATTATTCTTAGCATTTGATCAAAGAGAAATAATGAGATCATTTGAAATGAAATTGAAAGAAAAAGATAGGAGCAGAAACACTTTAAACCTTCTCAAAAATGCAAATAGGCTCAAAATAGCTCACTAGGGTAGTCTCCACTATTCCTCTTCAATAATTTGAACATGATACTTTAATCACCATAATTCAAGAGTAATAACTTTGTGAACTACAAAAATTATGATACGAAATTTTTCATGACAACACCATAGTCAGATTGTATACCAGCCATCATATACATTCACATTAGTATGCAAAAGCAAACTTTAGCCAAAACTAAAAGCAAACAGAAAATTGCAATCCAACAGCCCCAAACCTACACTAAGCATTGTCCTTGATGCGTAAAAAAATGAATGAAATGCAGCAATGCAGGACGGCAGAGTAAGCATGGAATGAAATGAAACAAAAACTAAAAGACACACAATAAAAGAAAAGAACAGAAACCTAGCTAGGTTGCCTCCTAGCAAGCGCTTTATTTAATGTCTAGGCGAGACATGGTACCATGATAGATGAACGCCTAGGGTGGTAGGAAGTCAAGGTACCTCTGAATCTTGGTCAAAAGAAGTGGTTTCTTTTGAGAGACTTTGAATATGGTGCGTTGAATTTTCCCAAGGACTTGATTGTGATGGTGTTTTCGTCTCTCCTTGCAAAGAAGCATATCCTCGAAAATTGTTGAAGATGTGGCTGGAGAATGATTTCAATGGATGAATGAAATTTGTTCAAGGCAGCAATCTTGTCGTCTGGCTCCGAATCTTCTTTCTTATGGTGAATGGGCAGCAATGATTTGTCATGCAACTTCAATTTGTTTTTCTCTTGATATGGCAAGCAAATCATCTCTAATAGACTCTAAAGATGGCACCTGTAAAGATGTAAAACAACATGGAGAATCTGACACAGATTTTGGAAAACAATCAATTGAATTAGAAGATATAGGAAGAGCTTCAAACACTATGTCTGGCATAATTTCTTCAAACACATCTATAGGTGGCTCATCATGCTTTTGTTTGACAAATCTCCCTGGAAAAGGAATTTGTGGAACATATGGCTTGGGAGGAGTGTAAGGCTTTTCATCTTCGTAAAGCTCAAGAACCTCATGAAAATAGCACAGCAAGCTTTCTTTGGTTGTTCCTCCTTCTCCTGTTGATCATCACCACCAAATTGAAGTTTTGAGCGAGTAGCTTCAAAGCGTCCTCCAATGTAGTGTCAAAGGATTCTTACTGTGGTGGAGGTACAAATGCTTGATTTGGAGCTTGTATGTTGTTCCAAGAGTCATGATGAGAGTTTCTCCAAATAGGGCTATATGTGTTTGGAAATGGATGTATTGGCATTTGATTGGATAAACTTATGAGGTGTGAATGCTCTTGGACAAATGTTGGAAATTCATCTCTCCTTGGACATAACTGCAAAGGATGACCAGTCTTGGCACATAATGGACATATACCATACATCTTTTTATACCACCTGAAATCAAAACAAACTAAATTGTAAATGAAAAATCTAAACTAAGAAAATAAAAACAGAAACGATTTATAAGGCAAGCAATTATAGGGGACTGAAATCAGTCCTCAGCAATGGTGCCAGATTTTTGTTGTGTTCCTTTCAAGTGCAAATATAAGGATAGTATAATGGCACAAGTAAGGGTGTCGAACCACAGGGACTGATTAGAACTCTACAAATTACTAGCTTTATGTGAACCTTAAGTAACAATGAAAATGAAAACTGAATTTAGATTTTTGTTTTGGAATCTAAAGTAACTTAAAATGCAATACAAGATAAAGATGAATGATAGATTGATTCAGAAACAATGGGAATGGAACTAGGGATACTGATTTCACCATTACAAGCCAATTCCATGAAATTTAAGTCAAAACGCATTGAACTCTCTAATCTGCAACTAGGGTTCATTTTACTTATTTATGATCATCTATTTGATGTGTGGTTGGGATCAAGTACTCCTAATCTGCAACCTAGTTGTGATGTTCAACTTAGATTACCAAATAAGAATCTATTAAGAACAAGAAAACTTTAAAGAACCAAAGAAATCACATGGTAGGATGTATGCATAGCAGTTTCCTCATTCATTCACATGTCTACCAAGATTAAGCATGATGTGTACTATGACCTTGATCAAATAATTCATAAGCAGTCCTAATGGTGATCAAACATTAAGATTAACAAACAAATTATACTATAAAATCAGTGAATGAAATAAGAACACGGATTGGTGATTTGAATACCTTAACTTAAGAACATAGAATATGTTTGCAAGGCTACATCAAAATCCCCAGCTATGAACTTAATTGCACAACATGATTACAGAATATATTAATATCGAGAACAAAATGAGTGAAATTAAAGTTCATAGAAGAAACCCCCTTGAAGCAATTCTGATGTTGAACTTTGATGTGATATATAATAGCACTCAAATTAAACCCTCTTTTGACAATTATAGTATAGATATAAGTAGGGATCGTTCTAGGCCGGGGATTAGGAGGGATTGCTAATCTAATGAAAACTAACTCAAAGATACAAAAATATGCTTAAAAACACTTAAACAAACTCAAAGACTCTCAACTAAGCTTATATGACTCAAAACAAACTTAAAAGATTCAAAACAACACAAAACAGGCAAATAGACTCAAACTAGACTCTATGACTCAATTTGGACGAAAATAGAATTGGTTTTGACTCAAAAACACTCAAAATCACAATTAGGACAGATTTGACACAACTAAATAAAGGGGATTAGGTTGTTGACGAAATTAAGATAAAAACAAGTAACTAAAAGACTTAAAAGAGATTTGGACGAATTTGGGAATATGGATGGGTGAGTAGCTAGCTAGAGGGTCCTTCTCCACACATAACACACTTGCATACAAATTGATTTCCAGTTGCTTTTCGATAAACCATGAACCTCAACACCCCAGATTAACTGTGACATCACTAATTAACCCTCAAATTTTCCATAAGTTATTGGATTGGATGACATCATACGACAACCCAAAGCATTCTTCAAAAGTTCCCTACATGACATCATAATAGAGATACAATCAAAGATCATTACGTTCAATGAAAATCATAAGCATTGACAAAGCACTTGTAACTATGACATCATGATACTCATGCTAGGAATTTACTTAACATGATTGTGAAAACAACCTTAACTACTTGTGAACATAAGTTTGTAACGATTATGTGAAACTCCCTTATATTCTAGCACCAAATTCAAGCATGCAAATTAAGTATGCACCCTTAATCAACAAACAAGAATAAGTTATCCATCAAACGGTTAAGTAAATTGCATTCACAATTTATGAAATCACAACTGAAATTAATCAATTCATATTGCAAATATAATCATGGTTTCAAAGTCTCCTCTAGCCAAAACAAAATTAGTTCCTCATGTTTACAACAAAACAAAGAGAATATAAATTAAACATTGAAAACAAAGATTGAATACACCTAGAAACACTCCAACAATCCAAGTTTGAATGGCCAAAACGTCCAAGGCTTCTCCTCTCTTCTTTCTCCTTCTTTGTTGCGGCACAAGGGTGTTTGGGTATGAATTATGGTGATGGATAGATAGGTTGGATGGTGGTAGAGGGTGGATGATGGCTAAATGAATGGGGAGAATGAGAGATAATTCGTATGGATGTGTATGGATGTCTCAAATCTAATATGTGCGGCAGATTATGTATATATAGAGGAAGAAAGGTTAAGGCAATAAGTAATTAATTTGGGAAGGTTTTTAGCTCCAAATCCTCAAGGAAAAAGGGTAACAAATCAGAATCCCAATGGAAAAGGGAAGGAAAGTTGAGGCATTGACTAGAATAAAAAGGGGAAAGAAGATATATGGCAGATTTTGGAAGAAAAAAGGTAAGAAAGGTGTGGCTCCATCTTGGACTAGGATTAGAGCTTTTAGGACATATATTTAAGTGTCCCAAATTGATTAGGAACCCCCTTTTGATAGCTGGAAATTAAGTAGGAAAGATTAGGATTAGGAAAGGTCAAACAAAAATAGGAAACCTTGGCTTAACTTTCCTACTTCAAGTAGGAAACCTTCTTTGACTAGGAATCCTTCTTTGATTAGGAATCCTTCTTTGATTAGGAATCCTTCAATTTCGTCCATTCCTTTTGCTCCAAGCATATGCTATCCATTCCAAGTCCAATTTTGCTCCAAAAGGCTCCAAAATGCACCTTCTTGCTACTTTAGCCATATGAACCTATAAACACACGAAAATAGCTTAAAATAACTAAGAACTAACAACATAAATGTACGAAAACAAGCCAACTAAGTCGTGTAAATATGCTCCTATCAAACTTCTCCAAGAACAGTGCAGCTTCATGGTTTCTTTAGTGGTTGCGGATGGTGAATGGAGAAAGGATTTTGTTTTTGGAAGAAAGGCCAAAGAAAGAGAAGAGAGAGCTACGGGTGTCCCCAAGGGGAAGCTTATGTAAACGTAGCTGAAACTCTCAGTTTTATAAGGTTAAAGAGGCTGTTACAGATTACCAATACATCCCAGTGATTGGGCATTTAATTCCCACGTTTTTTTTATAAAGAGCCATGTTCATCGCCATATTTAGTTTCCATGTAAGATCCTACATCGCCCAGGGGAGTGAGCCTTATATGTATATTCTCATCCCTACTTAGCATGAGGCTTTTTTGGGAGCTTACTAGCTTCAAGTTCCGTAGGAACTCCGACGTTAAGCGAGTAGCGCGAGAGAGAAATCCCATGATGGGTGACCCATTGGGAAGTTCTCGTGTGAGTTCCCAAAAACAAAGCCATAAGGGCATGGTCGGGGCCTAAAGCAGACAATATCGTGCTATGGTGGTGGAGTCGAGCCCGGGATGTGGTGGACCCCAAGCCGAGATGTGACAATCTGGTATCAGAGCCTAACCCTGGCCGTGGTGTGCCGACGAGGACATCGGGCCCCTAAGGGGAGTGGATTGTATGATCCCACATCGCCCAGGGGAGTGAGCCTTATATGTATATTCCCATCCCTACATAGCATAAGGCCTTTTGGGAGCTCACTAGCTTTGGGTTCTGTAGGAACTTTGATGTGATAAAAGATAGCACACAAATTAAACCCTCTTTTTGACAATTGTAGTATAGATATAAGTAGGGATCGTTCTAGGTCGGGGATTAGGGGGGATTGCTAATCCAATGAAAATTGACTCAAAGATATAAAAATATGCTTCAAAACACTTAAACAAACTCAAAAGACTCTTAACTAAACTTATATGACTCAAAACAAACTTAAAAGACTCAAAACAACACAAAACAATCAAAAAGACTCAAACTAGACTCTTACTCAATTTGGACGAAAATAGAATTGGTTTTGACTCAAAAGACTTGAAAACACTCAATAGGACATATTTGAAACAAGCAAGTAAAGAGGATTGGGTTTTGGACGAAATTAATGTAAAAAAAAATAACTAAAAGACTTAAATGCAATTTGGATGAATTTGAGAAAAACGATGGATGATTAGATAGCTAGAGGATACTTTTCCACACATGATACATTCAAACACAAATTGATTTCCAGTTGCTTTTTCGATAAACCATGAACCTCAACAGCCCAGATTAACTGTGACATCACTAATTAACCCTCGGATTTTCCTTTAGTTATTGGATTGGATGACATCATACGACAACCCAAAGCATTCTTCAAAAGTTCCTTACATGACATCATAATAGAGATACAATCAAAGATCATTACGTTCAATTAAAATCATAAGTATTGACAAAGCACTTGTAACTATGACATCATGATACTCATGCTACGAATTTACTTAACATGATTGTGAAAACAACCTTAACTACTTGTGAATATAAGTTTGTAATGATTATGTGAAACTCCCTTATATTCTAGCACCAAATTCAAGCATGCAAATTAAGTAGGCCTTCCTAATCAACATACAAGAATAAGTTATCCATCAAACGGTTAAGTAAATTGCATTCACAATTTATGAAATCACAACTGGAATTAATCGACTCATATCATAAACATAATCATGGTTTCAAAGCCTCCCCTAGCTAAAATGAAATAAGCCTATCATGTTCACAACAAAACAAAGAAAACTTGAATTAAACATTGAAAACAAAAGATAGATTACACCTAAAAACGTTCCAACACTCCAACTTGAATGCACAAACGTCCAAGGCTTCTTCTTCTCTTCTTCTTCCTTGCAAAGCTGCGGCACAAGAGTTATTGGGTGATTTTGGATGGATTTTTGGGTTGTGAATGGATTTAGGTTGATAGGGTGGTGCAGCAAAGGTTAAGGATGATGTATGGGTGTTTGGGTGAAGATATGGAAGTGTGTGAATGGTGGAAGAAAGGTTGAAGGATGTGGCAAAGGTTAGGAGATAGGATGAAGGATGGCAGATTGTGTGGGTGAGTGATTAGGGTTCTATAAGGGTACGCCTTTTGGTATTTATTTGAAGGAAGGAATCCTAACTTTTATTACATAGTTTAGGAAAGGATTAGACCCCAAATCCACAAGGAAAAGGAGACATAAAGTCAGAAATCCTAACGGAAAGGGAAAGAAACTTGCGGCATTAAATTGTAAGAAAAGGAATGTCTTTTAAGGCTGAAATTAGGCAAGGATTTAGGATAGAATAGGTATGTAAGGTGCGGCTGAGAATGGGGTGAAAAAGGAATGTAATCTTGTGACACAAAATAGGAAATATGCATTTCCCTTGCACGGCAAGGGCAATTAGGTTGCAAAGAAGGCTTGGTTTGTGTCCTAAAATGCATGAGAATCCTTCAATGTTGCTGGAACATAGGGCTTTTAGGATTAGGAAAGGTCAAACCAAAATAGGAAACCTTGGCTTAACTTTCCTACTTCAAGTAGGAAACCTTCTTTGACTAGGAATCCTTCTTTGCTTAGGAATCCTTCTTTGATTAGGAATCGTAACACCTTTAGGTCTTCAATTTCGTCCATTCCTTTTGCTCCAAGCATATGCTATCCATTCCAAGTCCAATTTTGCTCCAAAAGGCTCCAAAATGCACCTTCTTGCTACCTTAGCCAAATGAACCTATAAACACACGAAAATAGCTTAAAATACTAAAATAACTATGAACTAACAACATAAATGTAAGAAAACAAGCTAACTAAGTCGCCTAAAAATGCTCCTATCAAATTCCCCCACACTTAGCTTTTGGTAGTCCTCGAGCAAAACAAAACAAAAGAAACAAAAAGAAAACAACCAAAACAAACTGTAGACCTTCCAACATGTACCTCAGGGATTTCCAACAAACATGACACATTAAAGAACATCATTCCCACGGTTTTTAGCTTTCTTTACACTTGAGCAAACACTTAACCATAGTTACCACTTACTAGTTCACATTTAATCAATTAAAACAATGTTTTGGAAGTAGTAACATGCCTTAGAGAATTTCCTCAATTCCTCACTAGAATACTCTCTATTTTTACACAGATTTTCTAACTACACTCCCTACACTAGGTATATGTGAGAAGATTGATGTAAACATGTAGACTAACACTCACATAAGTTATAACAAAGAAAGCATTTTTTGGAATTATGACAATGATATGTATATGATCTCATGAATGGAATGCTACTACTTAGAATGAGAACCAGTGATTCCACATGCTCATACCCATTTCAAACTCCACATATTGAACACATAGCATCAAGATAGAAGTTGAGGGTTGTAATGGGGCTAAGGGTATTGGCTAACAAAGAAAGGTAAAGGATAAACAAAGGTTCTTAAAGCAATAGGAAGCAAAGTAATGAAATTGACACTTAAACTCACTTTTGATGGCAGAAATTAACTTTTAAACACAAGGGAAGATTCATGCAACATTTAGGGTCAAATTCAAACTTTTGGACCCTCTCTTCAACAACCAACACCTGTGAGTTCATTCTCACTTATTTTTCAACTCTTTTGCTTTCTTTTTACCACTTTTCTCTTTTCTTTTTATTTTTCGACGAGTTTTTTTCTTTATTTTTCTTCTTTGCCGTGCCCTATTACCTTCCCCCACACTTGTTTTCTACAATAAGTTGCTCAAAAGGAATTCATTCTAAGTCATGCTTCACTATCCTTTAAGAACAAGGATATGGAAAGTCCTAATCTAGGCTAGGTGAGGATAATGTGGCTAACAAAGAAAATAGGCTTGAAACGGCTCAAAAGGGGTAATCCTACAATACATATGCAAAAGGGTTAGGCTTTTTGGCTTTGGCTTAACTAACAACTTCATCTTATGGTATGTTATGCAATCAATATCATGCTTTGAATGAAATGGGCATGAGTTCTAGTATTTGGAACTATAATGATGAAATGCATTCTAAGTAGCAACCAAGCAAAGAATGATGAGATCATGCAACGACTTTAGAAAACAAGAAATCACAGATTTATACTCTCCAAAGAACGTTTTAGGCTCAAGTCTCTCAGGGATGTAGCTTTAGTTTGAGTTTCTTCCTTCAAGCATGTTACAAAAACTGATTTTCTCTTTGTGATTACATGTTATTCGTAAACTATAACCATAACCAAGCATAAATCAAAGCGTAAATCAAACTTCCATCCATGTTTACAACATTCTTTAATAGTCATGCAATTAAAAACCAAATCCTCATCATTGTGTTGGAAGGTACCCTAAGACACAAACAAACACACAAAAACAACTCTTTTTGGGGTTTTTCAAAACTGTTTTGCAATTTTTTTTGTAAATTTTCGTATTTCTGATCCAAACACATGGAAACACTTCAAAACATACTAAAAACACTTAAAAATAGTGAGAAACAACATTAGAAGTGATAGGTGATAAAATCCCACGAAAATCATGCAAAAACAACTTGTTTACCCCCCCCCCCACACTTAAAATCAAACATTGTCCTCAATGTTTCAAACGAAGACTCACAAGCAACAAAAACTAATGAGCAAGCCAAAATAAAACAATAAAGAAAAAGAGAGTTAGGAACGCAAATCTGATTTTGTTGAATGAATTATTGAATTGCCTAAGTCCTCTCTAGTTGAATGCATGGGTTGCCTCCCAAGAAGCGCTTGCTTTAACTTCTTGCAGCCGGACGAATTCTCTTCTTAGCATCAATTGGAACCCATGGCACAGAGGGTGACATCCTCCACAATCTACCCTTCAACACTTTCGTAATATGGCTTTAAACGATGCCCATTCACCTTGAATTCTTGGCCATTCCTTAAGCTTTGGATTTGCATTGCACCATATGGAAAAACATTAGTAATAACAAAGGGGCCAATCCACTTAGAACGTAACTTACCAGGAAACAAATGAAGGTGAGAATTAAAAAGTAAAACTTTTTGCCCTATGGAGAATGTTTTGCTACGAATCATCTTGTCATGGAAAGCCTTGGTCTTTTCCTTGTAAATGCAAGCATCCTCATACGTTTCAAGCCTAATCTCTTCAAGTTCATTCAATTGAAGCTTCCTATGAATTCCAGCCGCATCTATGTCCATGTTGAATGTTTTGATGGCCCAATGTGCCTTGTGTTCTAGCTCCACGAGGAGATGGCATGGTTTGCCATAGACTAGCCGAAATGGTGACATCCCTATAGGTGTTTTGTAGGCCGTACGATAGGCCCACAATGTATCCTCCAAACGCAAGCACCAATCTTTTCTTGTTGGCCCAACGGTCTTCTCCAAGATTTGCTTGATTTCTCTATTAGACACCTCGGCTTGGCCATTGGTTTGAGGATGATAAAGTGTTGAAACCTTATGTGTGACTTGATATTTCTTGAGCAACGCATCAATGGTGCGATTACAAAAATGAGATCCTCCATCACTAATAAGCACTCTTGGCATCCCAAATCTAGCAAAAATGTTAGTTTTGATAAAATCTACAACCACTCTAGAATCCTTAGTACGGGTGGCCTTTGCTTCCACCCATTTTGAGACATAATCATCCGCAAGCAAAATATAAGTGAAACCATATGAACAAGGAAAAGGACCCATGAAATGAATGCCCCAAACATCAAAAATTTTGACATTAAAGATGGGTGTTTGCACCATTTGGTCCCTTGCACCTATATTTCCCATTCGTTGACAACAATCACAAGTTAAACAAAAAGTTCTAGCATCTTTAAAGATTGTAGGCCAATAAAAACCACATTCTAACACCTTAAGGGCAATGCGTTGTGTGCCAAAATGTCCTTCACATGCATAAGTGTGACAAAAGGTTAGAATTGAATTAAACTCACAATCATGCACACATCTACAAAGAATCTGATCCGCACAATATTTCCACAAATATGGGTCATCCCATACATAAAACCGTGCCTCTTCCTTGAATTTTTCACGTTAGTGCTTGGGTATGGTGTTTGGAACACGTTTTGACACCAAAAAGTTCATTAAATCGGCATACCAAGGTTCACTTACCTTAATGGACAACAATTGCTCATCGGGGAATGTCTCTTGGATGGGTAAGGACTCCTCATTGCACACCAAATGACTCAAATGGTCAACCACCACGTTTTCACTCCCTTCCTTATCTTGAATTTCAATGTCAAACTCTTGGAGGAGAAGCATCCATCGAATTAGCCTTGGTTTGGCCTCGTTTTTGGTGAATAAGTACTTCAAAGCTGCATGGTCAGAATATACAATAACTTTAGTGCCAAGTAAATATGAACGAAACTTATCTAAAGCAAACACAACGGCAAGAAGTTCTTTTTCAGTGGTAGAGTAGTTTAATTGAGCATCATTCAAGGTCCGGGATGCATAATAGATGACATGTGGTTGCTTGTTCTTCCTTGCCCTAAAACAACCCTTATTGTATAATCGAATGCATCACACATTAGCTCAAAAGGCAAACTCCAATCTGGTGGGATTATGATTGGTGCTATGGTAAGCATCTCCTTGAGGTGCTTGAATGCCTTCTCACACTTCTCGTTGAATTCAAAGGTCATTTCCTTTTGTAGGAGACAACATAGGGGTTGTGCAATCTTGGAAAAATCCTTGATAAATCACCTATAGAATCCTGCATGCCCAAGAAAAGAATGAACCTCTCTCACCGAAGTAGGAGAGGGTAAGTAACGTACAAGATCTATTTTTGACTTATCAACTTCAATTCCTTTTTCAGAGATGATATGACCCAAAACTATGCCTTGTTTTACCATAAAATGACATCTTTCCCAATTTAAAATAAGGTTAGTTTCCATGCATCTTTTCAAGATTAAAGTGAGATTATGCAAACAATCATCAAATGAGTCCCCAAACACACTAAAATCGTCCATAAACACCTCAATAATTTTCTCAACATAATCCGAAAATATACTTGCCATGCATCTTTGGAAAGTGGCCGGTGCATTGCATAAACCAAATGGCATATGACGATAAGCAAAAGTACCAAATGGACAAGTAAAAGTGGTCTTTTCTTGATCATCCGGAGCTATGACAATTTGATTATAACCCAAATAACCATCAAGAAAACAATAAAAAGAATGACTAGCTAACCTTTCAAGCATTTGATCAATGAATGGCAAAGGGAAGTGATCTTTCCTTGTTACGGCATTTAGCTTCCTATAATCAATGTAAACTCTCCAACCGGTTTGGATGCGTGTGGGCACAAGCTCGTTCTCTTCATTCTTCACCACCGTGACTCCGGACTTCTTTGGAACTACTTGGACCGGTGAAACCCAACAACTATCCGAATATGCTTCAAAACACTTAAACAAACTCAAAAGACTCTTAACTAAACTTATATGACTCAAAACAAACTTAAAAGACTCAAAACAACACAAAACAATCAAAAAGACTCAAACTAGACTCTAACACTCAATTTGGACGAAAATAGAATTGGTTTTGACTCAAAAGACTTGAAAACACTCAATAGGACATATTTGAAACAAGTAAGTAAAGAGGATTGGGTTTTGGACGAAATTAAAGTAAAAACAAATAACTAAAAGACTTAAATGCAATTTGGACGAATTTGAGAAACAATGGATGATTAGATAGCTAGAGGATACTTTTCCACACATGATACATTCAAACACAAATTGATTTCCAGTTGCTTTTTCGATAAACCATGAACCTCAACAACCCAGATTCACCGTGACATCACTAATTAACCCTCAGATTTTCCTTTAGGTATTGGATTGGATGACATCATACGACAACCCAAAGCATTCTTCAAAAGTTCCCTACATGACATCATAATAGAGATACAATCAAAGATCATTACATTCAATGAAAATCATAAGTATTGACAAAGCACTTGTAACTATGACATCATGATACTCATGCTAGGAATTTACTTAACATGATTATGAAAACAACCTTAACTACTTGTGAATATAAGTTTATAACGATTATGTGAAACTCCCTTATATTCTAGCACCAAATTCAAGCATGCAAATTAAGTAGGCCTCCCTAATCAACATACAAGAATAAGTTATCCATCAAACGGTTAAGTAAATTGCATTCACAATTTACGAAATCACAATTGGAATTAATCAACTCATGTCATAAACATAATCATGGTTTCAAAGCCACCCCTAGCTAAAACGAGTTTAGCCTCTCATGTTCACAACAAAACAAAGAAAACTTGAATTAAACATTGAAAACAAAAGATAGATTACACCTAAAAACGTTCCAACACTCCAACTTTAATGCACAAACGTCCATGGCTTTTTCTTCCTTGCAAAGCTGCGGCACAAGAGTTATTGGGTGATTTTGGATGGATTTCTGGGTTATGAATGGATTTAGGTTGATAGGGTGGTGTGGCAAAGGGTAGGGATGATGTATGGGTGTTTGGGTGAAGGTATGGAAGTGTGTGAATGGTGGAAGAAAGGTTGAAGGCTGCGGCAAAGGTTAGGAGACATGATGAAGGATGGCAGATTGCGTAGGTGAGTGATTAGGGTTCCATAAGGGTGCGGCTTTTGGTATTTATTTGAAGGAAGGAATCCTAACTTTTATTACATAGTTTAGGAAAGGATTAGACCCCAAACCACAAGGAAAATGAGACATAAAGTCAGAAATCCTAAGGGAAAGGGAAAGAAACTTGCGGCATTAAATTGTAAGAAAAGGAATGTGTTTTAAGGCTGAAATTAGGCAAGGATTTACGATATAATAGGTATGTAAGGTGCGGCTAAGAATGGGGTGAAAAAGGAATGTAATCTTGTGACACAAAATAGGAAATATGCATTTCCCTTGCACGTCAAGGAAAGGGAAGTCTATGGAATGCACTGCAAGGGTAATTAGGTTGCAAGGAAGGCTTGGTTTGTGTCCTAAAATGCATGAGAATCGTTCAATGTTGCTGGAACATAGGGCTTTTTGGATTAGGAAAGGTCAAACCAAAATAGGAAACCTTGGCTTAACTTTCCTACTTCAAGTAGGAAACCTTCTTTGACTAGGAATCCTTCTTTGATTAGGAATCGTAACACCTTTAGGTCTTCAATTTCGTCCATTCCTTTTGCTCCAAGCATATGCTATCCATTCCAAGTCCAATTTTGCTCCAAAAAGCTCCAAAATGCACCTTCTTGCTACCTTAGCCAAATGAACCTATAAACACACGAAAATAGCCTAAAATACTAAAATAACTATGAACTAACAACATAAATGTAAGAAAACAAGCTAAGTAAGTCGCCTAAAAATGCTCCTATCAAACTCCGAAGTTAAGCGAGTAGCGAGCAAGAGCAATCCCATGATGAGTGACCTACTGGGAAGTTCTCGTGTGAGTTCCCAAAAAAAAACCCGTGAGGGCGTGGTCGGGGCCCAAAGCAGATAATATCTTGCTACGGTGGTGGAGTCGGGCTCGGGATGTGGTGGACCTCAGGCCGGGATGAGACATTCCACTTTTAATTCTTTGTCTACATCAGCATCCTTATTCAATTCTCCACTTTTATCACCATTTTGCCTTATTTGTCCTCAACTGAGCTCCAAAACACGATTAGCTGCACACTAACACAAAAGAGGGTAAAATGCAACTACTTTAACACAAAAACATCACAAAGGGACTAGGAATGGATGGTATAAATGTATAAAATATATGAGTTTTCACCCATTTCTTGATGCAATAAAGCCAGTTCCAAAGTATGCTAAATTTTTGAAGGAGCTTTGTACAACAAGGAGACGAATCTTGAACAAGGAAGTGGTATGGGTAAGTGAAAAAGTTTCTGCAATTTTGCAAAGAAAACTGCCACCTAAATGCAAGGATCCAAGTAGTTTTACAATCCCTTGTGTTATTGGCAATACCAAGTTTGAACATGCTATGCTAGATTTAGGTGCTTCCATTAATGTCATGCCTTACTCTGTCTATGCATCTATGAATTTAGGAGAGCTTAAAAATGATAGTGTTATTATTTAATTAGTTGATCGTTCTAATGTATATCTGATAGGAGCATATTTAGGCGACTTAGTTGGCTTGTTTTCGTACATTTATGTTGTTAGTTCATAGTTATTTTAGTAGTTTAAGCTATTTTCGTGTGTTTTTAGGTTCACATGGATAAGGAAGCAAAAAGGTGCATTTTGGAGCAAAATTGGACTTGGAATGGATAGCGTATGCTTGGAGCAAAAAGAATAGATGAAATTGAAGACCTAAAGGTGTGAGGATTCCTAATCACAAGAGGATTCCTAATCAAAAGAGGAATCCTAGTCAAAGAAGGTTTCCTACTTGAAGTAGGAAAGTTAAGCCAAGGTTTCCTATTTTGGTTTAACCTTTCCTAATCCTTAAAAACTCCTTGTTTTAGCATCATTGAAGACTTCTATACATTCTAGGACATAAACCAAACTTCCTTGCAACCTAAGTGCCTTGCCGTGGCCTTCCTTAGTGTCTCCCTTCCTTGCCGTGCAAGGGAGGTCCATTGTTGCCTATTCTAAGTCATTAAACCACATTCCTATTTCACTCTAGTTAATGCCGCACCTCACATACCTTTTCTATCCCAAATCCTTGCCTAATTTCAACATTTAAATCACATTCCCTTTCTTGCAATTCAAGGCCGCAAGTTACCTTCCCTTTCCCTTTGATTTCTGACTTTGTGTTTCCTTTTCCTTAGGGATTTAGGGCTAAATCCTTTCCTAAACTATGTAATAAACTTCAGGGATTCTTTCTCTCAAATAAATACCAAGGCCACACCTTTCATTCACCCTAATCACTCTCATATACAATCTGCCTTCATTCACAGAAACTAACCTTTTTTGCCGCAGCCTTCCAACCATTCTTCCACCATTCATACACATCCATACCTTCATTCAACCATCCCCACACCATCCCCAACCTTTGCCACACCACCCTACCATCCTCAATCCATTCATAACCCAGAAAATCATCCACAAATCACCCTAGACTCTTGTGCCGTGACTTTGCAAGGAAGAAGAGAAGTAAGAAGAAGCCTTGGACATTTGTGCATTCAAGTTGGAGTGTTGGAACGTTTTAGGTGTAATCTATCTTTTGTTTTCAATGTTTAACTCTATTTTCCTTTGTTTTGTTGTGAACATGAAAGGTTAAACTCGTTTTAGTTAGGGGATGCTTTGAAACCATGATTACGTTTATGATATGAGTTGATTAATTCCAGTTGTGATTTCATAAATTGTGAATGCAATTTACTTAACCGTTTGATGGATAACTTATTCTTGTATGTTGATTAGGGAGGCCTACTTAATTTGCATGCTTGAATTTGGAGCTAGAATATAAGGGAGTTTCACATAATCGTCACAAACTTATATTCACAAGTAGTTAAGGTTGTTTTCACAATCATGTTAAGTAAATTCCTAGCATGAGTATCATGATGTCATAGTTACAAGTGCTTTGTCAATACTTATGATTTCCATTTAACGTAATGATCTTTGATTGTATCTCTATTATGATGTCATGTAGGGAACTTTTGAAGAATGCTTTGGGTTGTCATATAATGTCATCCAATCCAATAACTTAAGGGCAATCTGAGGGTTAATTAGTGATGTTACAGTTAATCTGGGGTGTTGAGGTTCATTGTTTATCGGAAAAGCAACTGGAAATCAATTTATGTTTGAATGTATCATGTGTGGAGAAGTGTCCCTTGGCTATCTAATCATCCATTGGTTTTTCCAAATTCGTCCAAATCTGTTTTAAGTCTTTAATTTACTTGTTTTTCTCTTAAATTCGTCCAAAACCAAATCCCCTTTACTTGTTTCAAATCTGTCCAAAAGTGTGTTTTTGAGTCTTTTGAGTCAAAACCAATTGTATTTGAGTCCAAATTAAGTCCTAGAGTCTAAATTGAGTCTTTTTGATTGTTTTGAGTTATTTTGAGTCTTTTAAGTTTGTTTTGAGTTATCCAAGTTTAGTTAAGAATCTTTGGAGTTTGTTTACGTGTTTTGAAGCATATTTTTACATCTTTGAGTCAATTTTAATTAGATTAGCAGTCCCTCCTAATCCCTGGCCTAGAACGATCCCTAGTTATATCTATACTACAATTGTCAAAAAGGGGGTTTAATTTGAGTGCTATCTTTTATCACATCAAATTCGTTCTAATGTATATCCGAAAGGAGTTTTGGAAGATGTTTTGGTTCAGGTTAACCACTTGATCTTTCCAGCAGATTTTTATGTACTTAAGATGGAAGATTCAACCCATTCTATGCCATTGCCAATCTTACTTGGAAGACCTGTCATGAAAACAACCCAAACCAAGATAGATATGTTCAAGGGGACATTAACAATGGAATTTGATGGCGATGTCATTGACTTTAATATTTCTGAAGCTATAAAGTATCCTATTGATGATCATTCTTATTTTTCTATTGATGTAGTTGATTCTGTGGGGTAACAATTTCTCGAATTCTTAAATAGGGATTCCCTTGAAACAACCATTGTCGAAGGAATTGGACTCAAAACTAATGTGACCGAGCCTCATCATGCAGAAATTGTCGAGATGGTGGCTTCCCTTGAGTCTTTGCCACAACACATTGTAAGCCTCAAATCCCAATTCCAATTCTCGTTTATACTAATAAGTTGTTACCTTCATTGATTCAGGCACCCTTTCTTGAGCTTAAACCGTTACTGAATCATTTGAAGTATGTTTTCTTGGGAGATAAAGAGACTTTGCCAGTCATAGTCTCTTCAACACTCACGACATTGGATGGACTTTGGCCAACATTAGGGGAATAAGTCCTACAACCTGTATGGATCGCATACTTCAAGAGGAGGGGGCTAAACCAACTCGAGACGCTCAACGCCGACTCAACCCTCCTATGATGGAAGTTGTGAAAAAGGAGATCATCAAGCTTCTTGATTGTGGAGTCATTTATCCAATTTCGGATAGTCGTTGGGTTTCACCGGTTCAAGTAGTACCAAAGAAATTTGGAGTCACTGTGGTAAAGAATGCAGAGAATGAAATTTTGCCCACTCGTATCCAAACAGGTTGGAGATTTTGTTTTGACTATAGAAAGCTCAACGCTACCATAAGGAAATACCATTTTCCTTTACCATGCATTGAACAAATGCTTGAAACATTAGCTGGTCATTCCTTTTATTGCTTTCTTGATGGGTATTTGGGATATAATTAGATTGTTATAGCTCCAGATGATCAAGAAAAGACTACTTTTACGTGTCTATTTGGTACTTTTGCTTATCGTCGTATGCCATTTGGTTTATGTAATGCACCAGCCACCTTTCAGAGATGCATGGTAAGTATCTTTTCATATTTTGTTGAGAAAATTATTGAAGTTTTCATGGATGATTTTAGTGTCTTTGGTGATTATTTTGATGATTGTCTAACTAATCTCACTTTGATATTGAAACGCTGCATCGAAACTAACCTTGTTTTAAATTGGGAAAAATGTCACTTCATGGTAAAATAAGGCATAGTTTTAGGTCATATAGTTTCAGAAAAAGGAATCAAAGTCGATAAATCTAAAATTGATCTTGTATGCTACTTACCCTTTCCCACTTTGGTGAGAGAGGTTCGTTCTTTCCTTGGGCATAAAGGATTCTATAGACGTTTTATCAAAGATTTCTCAAAGATTTCAAAACCCTTATGCAGACTTTTACAAAAGGATGTGCCGTTTGTGTTTGATGAGAAGGCATTCAAGCACCTCAAAAAGATGCTTACTTTGGCACCTATCATTGTTCCACCAGATTGGAGTCTTCCTTTTGAGCTTATGTGCGATGCCTTAGATTATGCTTTGCGGGTTGTATTGGGACAAAGAAAGGACAAGAAGTAGTATGTCATCTATTACGCTTCTCGAACCTTGAATGATGCTCAATTGAATTACTCCACCACTGAAAAAGAACTCATTGTTGTTGTGTTTGCTTTAGATAAGTTTTGTTTTTATTTACTTGGAACTAAAGTGATAATTTACTCTAACCACGCAGCTTTGAAGTACTTACTTACGAAGAAAGAAGCCAAGCTAAGGCTTATTCGCTGGATGCTTCTTCTCTAAGAGTTTAACGTGGAAATCCGAGACAAAAAAGGAAGCGAGAATGTAGTAGCTGACCATTTGAGTTGTTCGGTATAGGAAGAAAACCCTTTACCTATTCCAGAGGCATTCCCAGATGAATAGCTACTGGTCATTAAGGTAAGTGACCCATAGAGGCACTGCTAAAAAAATATAATGTGATACATAAGGTTTCGACACCTTATCATCCTCAAACAAGTGGGAAAACTGAAGTTTCTAACGGGAAATCAAGCAAATCTTAGAGAAGACAGTTGGACCAACTCGAAATGATTGGAGCTTGCATTTGAATGATGCATTGTGGGCATATCGTACTACCTACAAAATACCAATTGGAATGTCTCATTTATGGGAAACCATGTCATCTTCCAATTGAACTGGGGCTCTGTGCACATTGGGCAGTCAAGACTTTCAACATGAATATTGATGTTGCTAGCCTTCATAGGAAGTTACAATTGAATGAGCTTGAGGAAATTCGGAATAAGGCTTATGAGAACGCTCATATTTACAAGGAGAAAACAAAGGTTTTCCATGGTAAGATGATCTGTAGTAAATCATTTTCTGTTGGGCAAAAAGTGTTGCTTTTCAACTCCCACCTTCGATTGTTTCTAGGTAAGTCGCGTTCTTAATGGATTGGTCCTTTTGTTATTACTAATGTTTTTCCCTATGGTGCAATCCAAATTCAAAGTTTAAAGACAGGGAATGAATTCAAAGTGAATGGACACCGTTTGAAGCCTTACTATGAGTGTTTTGAGGAGCATGTTGTGTAGGATGTACCTCTCCATGCCGTTGGCCCTAGTGAAGCTTAGATGGAGGTATCGTCCAGCTGGAAGACGTTAAAGCAAGCGCTTCTTGGGAGGCAACCCATGTATTCAAACAAAGAGACATTGGAATTTCCGGCTCCTACAACCAGATTTGCTCTTTCTTACCCTTCTCTTTATTGTTTTCACTTTTCCATGATTGTTTTGTTTGCTAGTTATCTTTTATTGCTTTCTTGTTTAAGTATATTTTTGAAACATTGAGGACAATGTTTGGTTTAAGTGTGGAGGGGTAAACAGATTGCTTTTCATGACATATTTTCGAATTTCACCACCTATCAGTACTAATATTGTTATTCACTATTTTAAAGTGTTAATTGTGTGTCATAAAAAAAAAATTTGAAAAAAAAATCGAAAAAAAGCTTGAGAAAATACCAAAAAGAGTCGTTTTTGTTGCTTGTTTGTGTCTTACAGTACCTTCCAACACAATGATGAGGATTTGGTTTTTAATTGCATGATTGTTAAAGAAAGTTACAAACATGAGTGGAAGTTTGATATGCTCTTTGGTTCATACTTAGTTATAGTTGTCATTTACGAATTCACATATAATCACAAAGAAAAAAAATCAGTTTTTGTAACATGCTTGAAGGAAGAAACTCAAGGTAACGTTACAACCCTGTGAGACTTGAACCTATTCTTTGTTTGGAGAGTTATTAATCTGTGATATTCTTGTTTTCTAAAGTTGTTGCTTGATCTCATTATTTCTTTGCTTGGTTGCTACTTAGAATGCTTTTTCTTCATTTTAGTTCCAAATACTAGAACTTATGCCCGTTTCATTCAAAACATAAAATTGATTGCATAACAAATAACAAGATGAAGTTGTTTAGTTACTACCAGAGCCAAAAGGCCTTATCCCTTGCATATGTATTGTAGGTTTATCCCCTTTGAGCCTTATTTAGCCTATTTTCTTTGTTAGCTTGCATTATCCCTACCTAGCCTAGTATAGGAATATACATACCCTTGTTCTTAAAGAATAGTGGAGCATAACTTGTTGGGAATTCCTTTTAATCTACGATTTGCAGAAAAAACAAGTGTGGGAGAAGAATTTGTTCTTTTGAATCCAACGAAGTAGTGCATATGTTTCAAGAAAAATAAAAAAACGTTGAAAACAAGAAGTGAGATTGAGTTCATAAGTGTTGATTGTTGAAGAAGGGTCCAAAAATGTGAATCTAACCCTAAAGTTGTACGAAACTCCCCTTTGTGTCTAAAGTTGGGTGATGCAAGCAAAAGTTGAATTCTAAGTGTTGATTTCATTACTTTGCTTACCATCACTTTAAGAACCTTTGTTTATCCTTAACTTTTCTTTGTTAGCCAATACCGTAGCCCCATTACAACCTTTAGACTTCTATCTTGATTGTTATGTTATTCAATATGTAGAGTTTGAAATTGGTACGAGCATATGGAATCCCTGGTTCTCGCTTCTAAATAGTGGCATTCCGTTCATGAGATCATATACATGTTTGTATTAATAATTCCAGAAAGTGCCTTCTTTGTTATAACATATGTGAGTGCTAGTTTACATGTTTACATCAATCTTCTCACATATACTTAGTATAGGGAGTGTAGTCAGAAAATCTGCGTAGAATTGAGTGAATTCTCTAAGGCATGTTACTACTTTCAAATGTTGTTTTAATTGATTAAATGCGAGCTAGTGAATGGTCATTGTGGTTGAGTATAAACTCAAGAGTAAAGATGGCTAAAATACATGTGAGTAGTGTTTTTTAACATGTCACGTTTCATTGGAAATCCCTGAGGCAATTGTTGGAAGGTTTAGGTCTTGTTTTGTTTGTTTTGCTCATGGACTAGCAAAAGCTAAGTGTGGGGGAATTTGATAGGAGTGTATTTATGCGACTTTATTATCTTATTTCTTTGCATTTACTTCGTTAATTTCTATTTATTTTGGTAATTTATGTTATTTTTGTATTATTGTAGGTCCAATTGGTAAAGATGACAATAAATGGCCAAATGGAGCAATTTGGAGCAGTTTTGGACTTGGATTGGATAGCACACGTGGAAAGCATATGGGTTGGACATTTTTGGTGTTTAACATGTGCTAAACAAGTGCTAAGATCTGGAGGAATCAAAGTTGAAGCTTGGAAGACAAGGAAATACATAATCTTATCCAACCTTATCTAAACTTATCTCATCTTATCCAGTCTTATCTTATCTTATCTAATCTTATCCAACATTATCTCATCTTATTTCTAGCTGCATAATGAATCCTTATCACATTCTAAATAATTCCCATATGATTCTAGGAGTCCTAAGATAATTCAAACACCCTAGTTCTTTTTCTCCTTGGATTCAGGCACGGAGAAGAAGGAGTGTGCCGCATATTGCATTCAACCATTGGAGATTTCCAGAGTTCTTTCTACCCTTGTTTAGTTTCAATGTTTATTTTAGATTGCTGCTCAATAATGATGAACATGAGTAACTAAATTTCTTTTTAGCTAAAGGTGAATTCGAACCCATGATCATATGTTTTATATAAATTGATTACATCCAGTTATTGTTTCATAAAACATGAATGTTATTTACTTATTTGTTTTATAGAGAACTTATTCTTGTATGCTTATTAAGGATGCATAGTTAGTTTGCATGCAGGGATTTGATGCTAGAATATAAGGGAATTTCACCTAATCGTTATGAACTTATATTTGCAAGTAGTAAAAGTCACTAGTCATGAGTGAGTTAAGTAAATTCTTGGCAGGAGTATCATGCTTTTCATAGTTACGAATGCTTCATCAATACTTATGATTTTCACAGAACTTAATGATCTTTGAGATGTATCTCGATCATGCTTCTTAAGTAAATTCTTGGCAGGAGTATCATGCTTTTTATAGTTACGAATGCTTCGTCAATACTTATGATTTTCACAGAACTTAATGATCTTTGAGATGTAGCTCTATCATACTTATGATTTTCACAGAACTTAATGAACTAAATGATTTTCACAGAACTTAATGAACTTAATGATCTTTGAGATGTATCTCTATCATGCTTTTCATAGTTAGGGAACTTGAGAAGAATAATTTGGTTGGGTCGTTGAGTCCAATTCAATGAACCTAGGAAAATCTGAGAGTTAATTTGTGCAGTTCACAGTTAATTTGGGGCATTGTCATTCATGGTTTATAGAAATAATAACTAGAAATCGATTTGTATGCATATGTTTCATGTGTGGAGAACAATCCTCTAGCTAACTTTTCAACTATATCTCGTACAAGACCTAATTTGTTTGCTGCAATTTACTTTATTTTTATTAAAATTCGCCCATAAATCCCCCTCAGTTCTTATTTTGTGTTTTTCTAGTTTAGTTTTTAGTTTTTAAGTTTAATTTGTGTTGATTAGCATCCCTCCTAATCCCCAGCCCAGAACGATCCCTACTTGCTCATACTACAATTGTCTAAATTATAGAGTTTAATTTGTGTGCTAGTTTATACCACATCATTGACTGGTACACCGACCTCGAGCCCGAGTCCATCAATAGTTAGGATCAGCTTGAAAGGGAGTTCCTGAGCCGCTTCTACAACACTCACCGCACCGTAAGCATGCTGGAGCTGACAAGTATGAAGTAGTGGAAGAATGAACATATCGTCAACTACATCAATAGATGGTGTTCATTAAGTCTGGATTGCAAAGATCGGCTTTCTGAAACCTCCGCCATTGAAATATGGGTTCAAGGCATGCATTGGGGGCTACATTACATCTTCCAACGCATAAAACCAAGAATTTTTGAAGAATTGGCAACTCGATTGTGACATCCCACATCGCCCAGGGGAGTGATCCTTATATGTATATTCCCATCCCTACCTAGCATGAGGCCTTTTGGGAGCTCACTGGCTTCGGAGTTCATCGGAACTCCGAAGTTAAGCGAGAAGGGGGCTAGAGCAATCCCATGATGGGTGACCCATTGGGAAATTGCTCGTGAGTTCCCAAAAACAAAACCGTGAGGGAATGGTAAGCCCAAAGCGGACAATATCGTGCTACGGTGGTGGAGCGGGCCCGGGAAGTAATCCCGCCCGGGCCGGGATGTGACAAATTGGTATCAGAGCCTAACCCTGGTCGCGTGTGTGCCGACGAGGACGTCGGGCCCCTAAGGGGGGTGGATTGTGACATCCTACATCGCCCAGGGGAGTGATCCTTATATGTATATTCCCATCCCTACCTAGCATGAGGCCTTTTGGGAGTTCACTGGCTTCGGAGTTCATCGGAACTCCGAAGTTAAGCGAGAAGGGGGCTAGAGCAATCCCATGATGGGTGACCCATTGGGAAGTTGCTCGTGAGTTCCCAAAAACAAAACCGTGAGGGAATGGTAAGCCCAAAACGGACAATATCGTGCTACGGTGGTGGAGCGGGCCCGGGAAGTGGTTCCGCCTCGGGCCGGGATGTGACATCGATCCCATGACATGGAGTTAAGTATTGCCAATCATAGGAAGAAAAAGCCGATCATTGACTTAAAAAAGGATAAGGTGTTCTCTCCAAAGGTAGACAAGATTGGGAAAAAGCCCGCCAATTAAGCTTTTGCCATCCATACTACCCTCGTCAGGACCTCCACTGCGCCCGTGAAGATCTCCTCCAAAAGCAAAACAAAGGAAATGAAAGGTGAGCCTTCTCGCACCCAAGATAGGTACAAAAACACTTTGAGGGAACTAGAGTAAAAAACGTACCCTTTTCCTGACTCTAACGTGGCCGCAATGCTAATCGACTTGCTTCAAAAGAAGGTAATTGAGTTTCCTGAATGCAAGCGCCCTGAAAAGATGAATCGCATTAACGATCCTAGGTACTGCAAGTATCATTGTATTATGAGTCATCCTGTTGGCAAGTGTTTCATCCTCAAGGAGCTTATCATGAAGTTAGCACAACAAGGGCAAATTGAACTCGACCTGGAAGACATAACCGCAACACACACTACCATGATTGTGTTTGGATCCTTCAATCTCGTGCCTCTTCAATTGACGCATGACCATTCTCGTCTATGCTCAAGCTACATGGCATGTTTCGTACAACCATCACTGGGGGCAAGCGACCAAAATGCGCCCACCGATGATGAAGAATAGAGAAAGGGAAATAGCACTGCTGCTGCAAGCCACAAGGCCAAAGGTGGAAAAAAAGAGAAACCACCGCTGCCGTAATAGTAGGAAGCCCAAAAGAAACGTAAGAGTTGCTAAACCAATGTACGTTGGGGAACCTATAGAGCAAGAGCCACACATTCCTATCTTTTTGCATGAGTCCAACAGTGCACTACCGTTGCCTATCATATACTTGAAGTAGAGATAGTATAACCCTTAAAAGGCAAAGCTATCGCCATCAAGGAATAGAAAACCTTCATGCCCAAATAAGGCCTGCCGACATACTTTAGCATTGAGGAAGCACTACTATTGCCCAAAGACATGCAAAAAGCACTAGTAGCAATCTTGGCGAGTCCCGACAACCACGAAGTGCAAGAAAGCAAAGATGAAGACTTGAAACTTCGGCCACATGAGTATGCCATGTGTTGTGCCACCCATGATGTATTCAACTTCACTGTGGGATCAAAGCCTTACAATCGTCTTCTTTTCATCTCTGGGTACGTAAAGGAGCACAAAGTCACCGCATGCTTGTGGATGGTGGATCGGCCATAAACATCATGCCAAAGTCAACAATGACCACAATCAGCATCAAGGTGGATGAACTATCCCGAAGCCTTCTCCTAATCCAAGGTTTTGAATAAGGAAGACAAAGAGCGATGGGCATGATCTGATTAGAGTTGACCATTGACGAACTCCAATCAAGCACGCTATTCCATATGAATGATGTAAAAACTTCCTACAACTTGTTTTTAGGAAGGCTTTGGATTAACTAGAATGGAGTGGTGCTGTCCACCCTTCATCAATGCTTAAAGTTCTACCTAGAATGAGTAAAGGTGATACAAGACGACACCAAGCCATTCACCAAAGCTGAATCACACTTCGCGAATGCCAAGTTCTACATGGATGCAGACATGGTACTCGAAGCTTTTCCAAGGAATATCAAATCCACAGGCAAAGTCGAACCTAAAAAGCAAGGGTGGCAAGTCATGCCCAAGAAGCAAGAAAGGGAAGTCGTGCCATCTTCAAACAAAGATGATGATGAGCTTGCCAAGTCTAAAACAATCAAAGGGAGTGTGATGCCCTCAAAAGGACCAAACACACCCATCTTCTGATACATCCCAATGTCAAGAAGAAAGAATTGGCAATCTCCATTCGAAATTGGAATAAGCAAAGTCGACACATAACTACACAAGGACGATGTAAAATTACTCAAGACAATGCAGTTTTACCTCTGACATAGCTAGGCAACGCTAAAATTTCAAAATCACCACAAGGTTTCATAAAACACCTGCCAAAAGCAGTAGAACCAAGCTCTTTTCCAACCAAGAGGACCGAACAAGGTTTCGACACAAACGCCTACAAACTCATGTCAAAGGCTGGGTACAATTTCGCCTCTTCTTCAAATCTTTGAAAGAAGAATGCAAACACCGTCAACGAAAAAGAACGTGACCTCATAGAGACTCAAAATAAGTTGAAGAAGTATGGTTATAGAGTTGACAACAACAAAGCTGGACTTGGTTTCACACCAAATACACCCATGAAGATTTTAAGCAAAGCAAAAAATGTCAGCGCTTAACAGATCAGCATGATCATTGAACAAGATCAAGAGGAGCCTAAACCTGCCCCTCGAACATCAATCTTCGATAGGTTGAATCGTTCAAAACCCAGAATTTTGGCATTTTCTCGCATTGGTGGTCAAGACCGAACCTCCGTCTTCAAGAGGCTTAACACGCCAACATCTAAAAGCTTTGTTTTCGAAAAGTTGTCAAAACCTAAGAAACAAAGTAACACGGCTAGCTCTTATTCGCGACGGTTAGCTTTGGAAAGACTTGAAGAAACCAAGAAGCCTTCTAAAAAGAGGAAGACAATGCCAAAGAAAGAAAAGCTCGACTGTCTAGCAGAAAAAGACGACATTCGAAGTTTGATTCTTTCAAGGATGAAGCACCTAGCAACCTTGGAGGTTGACATATAAGCATAATTGAAGGTAAAAAGGTGCACAATCATCTATACTAGCCAATCTTCACACCAACAAGCCCAAGATGACAGCACTAAAGAGGAGGTCCAAGATGTCTTCCACATCACAATCCAATAAAACAAAGAAGACGAAATCCTCGAGGAAGACATCACTACTGCGTCACCACAGCTCAAGGATGTAGGGCAAGCCACGATTAATGATCTCAAAGAGCTTAACTTAGGCACAAGCAAGGAATCGAAGTCTATCTTCGTAAGTGTACTACTAAGTGCAGACGAGATCGAGAAGTACTATCAACTGCTAATGGAGTACAAAGACGTCTTTGCTTGGAGTTAGAAAGAAATGCCCGGCCTTGACCCTACCATCGTTGTGCATTGTCTTGCAGTCAAGCTTGGAATGCGATCGATAAAGCAAACTTAAAGTCATTATCGATCTAAGCTTATCCAACCAATTGAGGTCGAGATTAACAAGCTAATCGAAGCAGGCTTCATTCGAGAAGTGCAATACCCTAAATGGATCTCCTACACCGTCATTGTCCTTAAGAAATCTAGACAAATGCGTATTTACGTAGATTTCCACGACCTCAATGATGCTTCCCGAAGGATGACTTTTCCTTACCAATCATCGAAATCATGGTGGATGTAACCATTGGCCATGAGGCGCTATCATTCATAGATGGCTCATCTGGATACAATCAAATCCGCATGGCTCTCGAAGACGAGGAATTAATAGCCTTCTGTACTCCAAAAGGTATCTACTACTACAAAGTAATGGCCTTTGGTCTGAAGAACGATGAAGCTACATATGAACGTGCAATGTAGGAAATCTTCAATGACATGCTACACAAAAACGTAGAATGTTACGTAGACGATGTAGTCGTCAAGACCAAGAAGAGATTCGATGACTTGAAGGACTTACGAATGATGTTCGACAAACTACGGCACTACAACCTTAAAATGAACCTGTTCCTCGGCTTCATTGTCATGCACTGTAACATTGAAGTAGGTTAATCAAAGATCAGGACCATCCAAAGCATGCCTAAACCAAGGAACTTACACAAGCTAAAAAGTCTACAAGGGCAGCTAGCCTTCATTAGGCACTTCATATCTAACCTTGTTGGACGTTATCAACCCTTCAGTCAACTTATGAAGAAAGATGATTCATTCATATGGGATGATGCCTGTCGTAATTCCTTCGAAAACATAAAAAGTTACCTAGCAAACCTACTTGTCTTAGGAGCGTCCATGCCTGGAAAGCCGCTTATCCTATACATTGTCGCACAAGAGGGTTCCATTGGAGCACTCTTGGCATAAGAAAGTGAAGACCAAAAGGAAATAGCACTCTATTACCTAAGTAGAACTTTCACTGGTGCCGAACTCAACTACTTACCAATCGAGAAGATGTGCTTTGCCCTAGTCTTCGTCGTCTAAAAGCTAAGACACTACATGCATACTTACACCATCCACTTGGCTGCTAAAGCTAACCCAATCAAGTACGTTATGTCTAAACCCGTTTTAACAGGATGACTAGCTAAATGGGTGTTGCTTCTCAATCAATATGAGATCATCTACATCCCAGCTAAAGTCGTCAAGGGACAAGCCCAAGCAGATTTCCTTACCGACCATCAAATCCCAGCCGATTGGAAAATCTCAGATGACTTGCTTAATGAGGAGGTGTTCTACATCAACATCTTCCCGACATAGACAATGTTATTCGACGGATCTGCACGAATAGATAGAGCGAGGGCAGGAGTAGTATTCATGTTGCCACAAAGACAAGTACTACCCTATTCCTTCCAACTAAGCAAGCTATGCTCCAACAACATCACTGAGTACCAAGCACTGATCATTGGACTACAAATGGCGATCGACATGGAATCACAACGCTAGAAGTGTATGGCGACTCTAAGCTCATAATCAATCAACTTTTGACTGAATATGAAGTGAAGAAAGATGATCTCGTCCCATACTTTTGGCTAGCAACTCAACTACTACAAAAGTTCGAGGTCGTGATGCTGGAACATGTGCCAAGAAAAGAAAATCAAATGGCAGACGCTCTCGGTAACCTAGCCTTAAGTATGGCGCTAGGAGAAGACGAAGTTGCAGACGTGCTAGTTTGCCAAAGATAGGTGATCCTGCTTGTCACCGAAATGCTACTGGATGATGCAAACGTCATTTCAGTACTTCTAGTCGACATTGAAGAATGGAGACAGCCACTGATTGACTACTTGGAGCATGTAAAGCTTCCAGACGATCCTAGACATCGCTCTGAAGTACATCGACGAACACCTTGCTTCCTCTACTACAAAGGAACACTCTACCAACACTCCTTTGAAGGAGTACTTCCGAGATGCCCAGGTGAGGAAAAAAACAATCAAGCCATGGAAGAAGCATACCCAAGCGTATGTGGGGCGCATCAGTCTGGACCAAAGCTACATTTCCAGCTTAAAAGAATGGATTATTACTAGCCAAGCATGGTGAGGGATTTCCTGGAATATGCAAAAAGTGCCAAGCCTGCCAGTTTCATAACAACTTCATACATCAATTGCCTAAGCCATTACACTTTATGATTGCTTCATGGCCATTTCATGCATGGGGATTGGACGTCGTAGGATCAATCACACCAAAATCATTTGCAGGAGAAGCCTACATCCTAGCCGCAATGGATTACTTCTCCAAGTGGGTTGAAGTCGTACCCCTAATGGAAGTCAAGAAGGAAACGATCATTCGTTTCATCCAAAAACATATCATACATCGATATGGTATGCCTCGCTACATCATCACCGACAATGAAAAATAGTTCTCCAACCGATTAATGGACGAGCTCTGCGAGAAATACAAATTCAAGCAGCATAAGTCTTTCATGTATCATGTTTCGACCAAAGGTCTTGCGGAAGCATTCAACAAAACGATATGCAACTTCCTGAAGAAGGTGATCAGCCAAACAAAGAGAGATTGGCACGAAAGAATAAGTAAAGCACTTGGGCAAATATGACGTCATATAAGACTCCTACCTAAGCTACGCCTTATTCTCTCGTATATGGCGTGCAAGTTGTTCTGCCACTCAAAAGTTAAATCTCTTCATTAAGGATGGCTATACAAGAAGGCTTGACTAAAAAGGAAAATGTAAAGCTACGACTTCAAGAGTTGGAAACACTCAACGAAAGGAGGCTCGAAGGTCAATAACACTTGGAATGCTATGAGCACGGCTATCCATATAAAAGGAGAGGCGACACAACCACCGATTCAAAATTGAAGAGACACCACTCTTCAAAGCCGGATTTTCCTGCGTAAAGTTCGCCAACTCTTCAGACACAATCTCGGCTTTTCAGATAACGCAGATAACGCGTGCAACTTTGTCAAAAGATCTCTGACAAAGTTGAAGACGCGTGGAGGTCATTATCCCAGCTACACACTTTTGCCGACAAGCGTGGGTGACAAAGCTGCAATCTCGGCTTTTCAGATAACGCGTGCAACTTTGTCAAAAGATCTCTGATAAAGTTGAAGACGCGTGGAGGTCATTGCCGCATCCGTACTACTACTTGCCTTTACAATTCCTATATACGTCAACATTCATGGCAAGGCATACATCCAAAAACGCATGACTTTTCTTCTCGGTCGAGAATGTAGCTGCAACCAAACCTCTCAACGTGCTTAGTTTTCTTCTTCCCTTGAGAACACCTATTCAACCATTGATGTACCCCCAAAGAAGATACCAGATGCCTGGAGTACAGATGAGGCAGGAGGAAACGGTAGATCGAAGCATGTGAAGACAAGCGCAACAAATATATGTGCTGATTCATTCGCTGCTTCTTCAAAAGCAAAAGTATCTCATATCATCAAGGGCGAAAGCAAAGGTATCTCATATCATGCTCTTTCCCTGTCTTTTCCTTTGTCCTTGTTATTACTCGCATGGCAAAGTGAAAGAGAGCAATCAGCCGGCACTTGGAGTCAGTCTTCCGATCTGGAACCGACTACCTAGAATCTATTCCCTGGTTGCTTACCTAGCGTTGCTCTCGAGTAGTCATCTTCAACGGTTGATACACTTCCAGAGAAGGGACCACATCTGCTTGGAGAACAGCTAAGACGAGTGACAATGAAACATCAATCTTGTGGATAGTCTGCAAACGCAACAACTGCATATGCTGAGTTATCCTCTAACCCGCTTCAATACGAATTGGAAAGATTGAACAAAGAAACAGGTCATCACCTCCACCTCGTGCTTGCCTGCCATGTGTCAGAATCCTCCAGCCCAGTTCAAGATTAGCCTATGGAAAATCAACGATTGAAGGAAACCAGAAAATCTTCCAGTCAAGCTCAAGATCAAGCCTCAATGCAATCACCAAGGAGAAGATGGAATTTACACTCCATAACCAGATTTGCGTCCCTAAACTCTTCTCTTTGTTAGTTACATTCTGCCATGTTTAGTATGTTTAGTTGCTGTTTATGTGTTTACTTTTGTTTGGTGTGAATTCAGGCTTAAAACATTGAGGACAATGTTTGATTGAAGTGTGGGGGGGTAACTAAGTATGTTGATGCAAATTCGTTGGATTTTATCACCCATAACTTCAAGTGTTGTTCCTTGCTGTTTTAAAATGTTTTTAAGCTGATTTGGAGTGTTTTAGTGTGTTTTGTTTTATAACTCCGAAAATCACATAAAAATTTGAAAAACATGTTTTGAAAAGCCTAAAAAAAAAAGAGTGTTTTGAGTCGTTTTTGTGTGTTTATGTCTTAGGGTACCTTCCAACACAATGATGAGGATTTGGTTTTTAATTGCATGACTGTTAAGAAGAGTTATAAACATGGAGAAAAGTTTGATATACTCTTGGTATATGCTTGGTTATGGTTATAATGTATGACTTCACATGCAATCCTAAAAGAAAAATTAGTTTTTGTAACATGCTTGAAGGAAGAAACTCAAACAAACATTACAACCCTGAGAGACTTGAGCTTTAAACATTCTTTGGAGAGTATTAATCTGTGATTCTTGTTTTCAAACTCGTTGCATGATCTCATTATTCTTGCTTTGTTGCTAATTAGAAGGCGTTTCATCATTTAGTTCCAAATGCTAGAACTTGCATCCATTCTAGTCAAAGCATGATTGCATAATATATATCAAGATGAAGTGTGTAGTGAAGCCATCAACCAAACAGCCAACCCATGCACTATATATTTATTGTAGGTCATAACCCCCATTGAGCCATTGTTAGCCTTTGTTCTTTGTTTACCCATATCATCCCCACCTAGCCTAGATTAGGACCACCCATACCCTTGTTCTTGAAGCATAGTAAGCATGACTTAGAGGGAATCCTTTCGAATATGCAAAACAACAAGTGTGGGGGAATTTGTGTGTGTGTGTTGATATGCCACGAAAAGAAATAAGGCATGAAAAAAAAAAAAATATTCGTGGAAAAAGAAAAAGAAAAGAAAAAGTTGTGAAAAGAGAGAAAAAGAGGATGAAATAAGTGAAAATAAGCTCACATGTTTGTGGTAGTTGAAGAAAGGGTCCAAAACGTTGAATATGGCCCTAAGAGTTGTGTGAATTTTCCCCTTCTGTGTCTCAGTGAGTTTCTGCAATCATAAGTGATTCTAAGTGTCAAATTTCATTACTTTGCTTGCTATTGCTTAAAGAACGTTTGTTATCCTTACCTTTCATTATTAGCCAATCACCCTTACCCCGTTACAATCCTTATGCTTCAATCTTGATCATTATGTTTTCAATAATGTGGAGTTTGGAATTGATGTAAGCATATGGTGTCCCTGGTTCTCGCATCTAATTGGTAGCATTCCTTTCATGAGATCTTATTCATATACATTCCAAAAAAGTGCTTTCCTTGTTATAAACATATGTGAGTGTTTAGTTTCATATTTACATCAATCTTCTCACATATACTTAGTGTAGGGTGTGTAATCAGAAAGTCTGTGTGAAAATAAGAGAGTATCTTGTAAGGAATTAAGTGATTTCTCTAAGGCATGTTACTACATTCAAACGTTGTTTTAAATTGATTAAATGAGAACTAGTAAGGAGTGATTATGATTACGTATGTGCCTAAGCATAAGGATGACTAAAATCTATGTGAGTAATGTTCTTAAACATGTCATGTGCATTAAGAATCCCTGAGACCATTGTTGGAAGGTTTAGGTTTTGTTTTGTTTTTCTGTTTTGCTCGAGGACTAGCAAAAGCTAAGTGTGGGGGAATTTGATAGGAGCATATTTAGGCAACTTAGTTGGCTTGTTCTTGTGCATTTACGTTGTTATTTCTTAGTTCTTTAAGTCTTTTAAGTTATTTTCGTATGTTTTCAGGTTCTAAGGGCTAAAGGAGCAAAGAAGTGCATTTTGGAGCCTTTTGGAGCACTTTTGGGCTAAGGATGGATAGCTTATGCTTGGAGCCAAAGTGTTGGACGAAATTGAAGGCCTTGTATGCACTTTAGGACATAAAACAAAGGGCCTAGCCCAATCAAACAAGCCTAAGCCGTGCAAAACACACCATTCCCATTCACACACCAGAAATCACATCCCTTTGCCGTGCACTCCCATTCAACATTTTCTACACCTTTTCTCCTCCATTGCAGCCACCAACCAACCTAGCTTTAATCCACATGCATTCATCATCATTCACCATAATCATTCCCTCACATGCTTTCCCAACAAATAATTCAGCCACATGCACCCATCACCTAGAATAATCCCATTGCCGTGGCTTAACATTCCATTTTCCAGCTTTTCTCCTTCATTGCAGCCACACTTCCACATGCATTCCCTCTTTAATCATTCTTTTCCTAGCTGTTTTTCCATCATTATTTCAGCCACATGCACTCTCAATCATAAGAGCCACATGCACTCTTAAACAATCAGCCACATATTCTCCCATTCCCCCTATAAAAACCCATGCATTCATACACACTTGACACAAACACAAAGCCTTTGCCGTGGCTTACCCAACCATTTCCAGCATCTCCTCTTCCATTTCCAGCACTCCCCATCCCTCCAACACACTTCACACCATCACACATCCATTCCTCTATACAAATACCATCCCAAAACCTATCCTTAGACCTTGTGCCGCAACAAAGAGGAGAAGAAAAGGGCCTAAACGTTCATACAATTCAAGTTTGAGTTGTTGGGATTTTTAGGTGTTTCCTCTCCTTGATTTCAATGGTTAAATTTACTTATCTTTGTCTTGTACGTATGAGGAACTAAACCCCCCTTTGGCTAGGGGGGGATTCGAAACCATGATCATGCTTGCTATATGATTTGATTACCTCTAATTGCGTTTCATAAGTTGTGAATTCAATTTACTTATCTATTTGAATTAAACTGATTTGTGTATGTTGGTTGAGAGTGCACGCTTAATTATCATGCGTAAATCTAATGCTAGGATATAAGGAAGTTTCTCCTAATCGTTACAAACTTATATTCACAAGTAGTAAAAGTTGATGACCTCAGTTGCGTTAAGTAAATTCTTGGCATAAGTTTCATGCAATTCATAGTAACAAGTGCTTCGTCAATGCTTATGGTTTTCAAAGAACTTAATGATTCTTGCTTGTATCTTTATTATGCAATTCATGTAGGGAACTTGTGGGGAATGCTTTGGGTTGTCGTATGCAATCATCCAATTCAATAACGTTAGGAAAATCTGAGGGTTAATTAGTGCAATTCACGGTTAATCTGGGGCGTTGAGAATTCATGGGTTATTGAAAAGCAATTCGAAATCGTTTTGTGTGCAAGTATGGCATGTGTGGAGATGAACCCCTTAACTATTGCATCATCTATTGATTCATCACAATTTGTCTTACAATCTGTCCATTTAATTTAATTTCGTCCAAACACAATCCCCCCATATTTTGTTAAGTCTTAATCATTACAAGCTATCTTATTTTGTGTTTTTAAGTATTTGGAGTCTTGTGGACTTGTTTTGAATTGTTTGGTTTCTGTTTCCTTTTAATTTTTGCACCGTGTGTATGTGTTTTGTTTTTGTAACGTGAGTAGGCAACTTATTTTCTTACTTGTGCCGAGTCTATTAAGTTGGTTACTTTTCTCGTTTGCTCTTGTGTGTAGGTACTAGCTTATGACCCGTAGCTCACAACCTGTTCGTGAGCATATTTCCGACTTTGACGGCGATTTCGAGAGGACTTTGAGAAGGAACAGGAAATTGCAAGAGTCTAATCCTCCTAGTCCCGAACCTGAAGTAGAAAAGCAAGAAGTTGAGGTTGAAGAGGAGGCCACGGCAAAGTTTGAAAAGGAAGTACCAACCATGGCAGCGGACAATCGAACCATCAAGGAGTTTTCTGCCTCGGGTTTGGCTAATGCAGCCCCTCTTTGCATCCAATACCCCAATGCAGCCCCTGAGAAGACCGATGAGTTTGAGTTGAAGTCCAGTTTGCTACATCATATACCCAAGTTCCATGGGTTATCAATAGAGGATCCTAATAAGCATTTAAAGGAGTTCGAAGTAGTATGCTCAAGTATGACACCGGTGAATGTGGACAGCAACATATTGAAGATGAAGGCTTTTCCTTTTTCTTTGATGGAGAAGGCCAAGGATTGGTTGTATGAGTTGGCTCCTGGAACTGTCACATCATGGGAGAATATGAAGCGAGCCTTCTTGGAGAAGTTCTTTCCGACATCACGAGTCATTCTTCTTTGCAAGAAGATTAGTGGAATTCAACAAAGCCAAGGTGAATCTTTTCCAACTTATTATGAACGTTTTAAAACTCTTGTTGCTTCATGTCCACAGCACCAAATGAAGGAGGAGCTACTTCTTCAATATTTTTACGAAGGTCTTTTACCACTTGAACGGCAAATGTTGGATGCATCCGCGGGAGGAGCTCTAGTGGACAAGACACCCAGGGATGCCAAAACTCTCATTGCTAATCGAGCACTCAATGCACAACAATATGAAGGTGTTGGGCAGAGAGACACCCCACGGCCACATTATGTAAATGAGGTAAGTTCTATTTCTGAGTTACAACTTCAAATGTCTAACCTTACGTCTATGTTGTCGCAGTTTGTTGAATGCCCCAAAGCGCAAGGAGCTACAATCTGTGGTGTATGCTCCATTCAAGGACACCAATCTTGCAGCCGGACGAGACCCTTACCGCAACCCTTACCGCAACCACTTCAAGCTCCTAGGCCGTCCAACAAATGTAAGGTAGGTCCAAACTCATGCTGTGGGTCCTAAGTGAGAAAAGAAGGTCTCGTCCGGCTGCAAGATTGGTGTCCTTGAATGGAGCATACACCACAGATTGTAGCTCCTTGCGCTTTGGGGCCTTCAACAAACTGCGACAACATAGACGTAAGGTTAGACATTTGGAGTTGTAACTCAGAAATAGAACTTACCTCATTTACATGATGTGGCCGTGGGGTGTCTCTCTGCCCAACACCTTCATATTGTTATGCATTGAATGCTCGATTAGCAATGAGAGTTTTGGCATCCCTGGGTGTCTTGTCCACTAGAGCTCCTCCCGCGGATGCATCCAACATTTGCCGTTCAAGTGGTAAAAGACCTTCGTAAAAATATTGAAGAAGTAGCTCCTCCTTCATTTGGTGCTGTGGACATGAAGCAACAAGAGTTTTAAAACGTTCATAATAAGTTGGAAAAGATTCACCTTGGCTTTGTTGAATTCCACTAATCTTCTTGCGAAGAAGAATGACTCGTGATGTCGGAAAGAACTTCTCCAAGAAGGCTCGCTTCATACTCTCCCATGATGTGACAGTTCCGGGAGCCAACTCATACAACCAATCCTTGGCCTTCTCCATCAAAGAAAAAGGAAAAACCTTCATCTTCAATATGTTGCTGTCCACATTCACCAGTGTGATACCTGAGCATACTACTTCGAACTCCTTTAAATGCTTATTGGGATCCTCTATTGATAAACCATGGAACTTGGGTATATGATGTAGCAAACTGGACTTCAACTCAAACTCATCGGTCTTCTCAGGGGCTGCATTGGGGTATTGGATGCAAAGAGGGGCTGCATTGGCCAAACCCGAGGCAGAAAACTCCTTGATGGTTCGATTGTCCGCTGCCATGGTTGGTACTTCCTTTTCAAACTTTGCCGTGGCCTCCTCTTCAACCTCAACTTCTTGCTTTTCTACTTCAGGTTCGGGACTAGGAGGATTAGACTCTTGCAATTTCCTGTTCCTTCTCAAAGTCCTCTCGAAATCGCCGTCAAAGTCGGAAATATGCTCACGAACAGGTTGTGAGCTACGGGTCATAAGCTAGTACCTACACACAAGAGCAAACGAGAAAAGTAACCAACTTAATAGACTCGGCACAAGTAAGAAAATAAGTTGCCTACTCACGTTACAAAAACAAAACACATACACACGGTGCAAAAATTAAAAGGAAACAGAAACCAAACAATTCAAAACAAGTCCACAAGACTCCAAATACTTAAAAACACAAAATAAGATAGCTTGTAATGATTAAGACTTAACAAAATATGGGGGGATTGTGTTTGGACGAAATTAAATTAAATGGACAGATTGTAAGACAAATTGTGATGAATCAATAGATGATGCAATAGTTAAGGGGTTCATCTCCACACATGCCATACTTGCACACAAAACGATTTCGAATTGCTTTTCAATAACCCATGAATTCTCAACGCCCCAGATTAACCGTGAATTGCACTAATTAACCCTCAGATTTTCCTAACGTTATTGAATTGGATGATTGCATACGACAACCCAAAGCATTCCCCACAAGTTCCCTACATGAATTGCATAATAAAGATACAAGCAAGAATCATTAAGTTCTTTGAAAACCATAAGCATTGACGAAGCACTTGTTACTATGAATTGCATGAAACTTATGCCAAGAATTTACTTAACGCAACTGAGGTCATCAACTTTTACTACTTGTGAATATAAGTTTGTAACGATTAGGAGAAACTTCCTTATATCCTAGCATTAGATTTACGCATGATAATTAAGCGTGCACTCTCAACCAACATACACAAATCAGTTTAATTCAAATAGATAAGTAAATTGAATTCACAACTTATGAAACGCAATTAGAGGTAATCAAATCATATAGCAAGCATGATCATGGTTTCGAATCCCCCCCTAGCCAATGGGGGGTTTAGTTCCTCATACGTACAAGACAAAGATAAGTAAATTTAATCAAGGAGAGGAAACACCTAAAAATCCCAACAACTCAAACTTGAATTGTATGAACGTTTAGGCCCTTTTCTCCTCCTCTTTGTTGCGGCACAAGGTCTAAGGATAGGTTTTGGGATGGTATTTGTATAGAAGAATGGATGTGTGATGGTGTGAAGTGTGTTGGAGGTATGGGGAGTGCTAGAAATGGAAGAGGAGATGCTGGAAATGGTTGGGTAAGCCACGGCAAAGGCTTTGTGTTTGTGTCAAGTGTGTATGAATGCATGGGTTTTTATAGGGGGAATGGGAGAATATGTGGTTGATTGTTTAAGAGTGCATGTGGCTGAAATAATGATGGAAAAACAACTAGGAAAAGAATGATTAAAGAGGGAATGCATGTAGAAGTGTGGCTGCAATGAAGGAGAAAAGCTAGAAAATGGAATGTTAAGCCACGGCAATGGGATTGTTCTAGGTGATGGGTGCATGTGGCTGAATTATTTGTTGGGAAAACATGTGAGGGAATGATTATGGTGAATGATAATGAATCCATGTGGATTAAAGCTAGGTTGGTTGGTGGCTGCAATGGAGGAAAAAAGGTGCAGAAAATGTTGAATGGGAATGCACGGCAAAGGGATGTGATTTCTGGTGTGTGAATGGGAATTGTGTGTTTTGCACGGCTTAGGCTTGTTTGATTGGGCTAGGCCCTTTGTTTTATGTCCTAAAGTGCATACAAGGCCTTCAATTTCGTCCAACACTTTGGCTCCAAGCATAAGCTATCCATCCTTAGCCCAAAAGTGCTCCAAAAGGCTCCAAAATGCACTTCTTTGCTCCTTTAGCCCTTAGAACCTGAAAACATACGAAAATAACTTAAAAGACTTAAAGAACTAAGAAATAACAACGTAAATGCACAAGAACAAGCCAACTAAGTTGCCTAAATATGCTCCTATCAGTTGTTCTGCCACTCAAAAGTTAAATCTCTTCATTAAGGATGGCTATACAAGAAGGCTTGACTAAAAAGGAAAATGTAAAGCTACAACTTCAAGAGTTGGAAACACTCGACGAAAGGAGGCTCGAAGGTCAGTAACACTTGGAATGCTATGAGCACGGCTATCCAAGGCATTCAACCGGAAGGTCCGCCCAAGGTCTTTCCAAACCGGAAATCTCGTCTTGGGTTTATGAAGGCCTATCATCACAATTCACAAAACAAAAAGCAAGTTCACATCAAAATGGGATGCACCTTATGCAATACAAGATGTCCACACCAACGGTGCTTACTTAATCATGGCGGAAGACGGCTTAAAGATTAGCTCCATCAACGGCAGGTTCTTAAAGCGCTATTACCTCTAAACCAAACTCAATGTTCCTCGCCTGTATAAGCCTAAACTGCACACGGCACAAAGCTCCTGGCCTGCATAAGCCTAAACTACACGGCACAATGCTCCTTGTTTGCACAAGCTTAAAAGGTGACACTTAATGCTCCTTGTTTGCACGAGCTTAAAAGACGACACTTAACGCTCTTGGCCCGCAAGAGCATAAACTCTGTATGGCAAAATCATCATCAAAACTGTCAAAACCATCAAAGGAAATCAATCATTCCTTTGAACTACGTCATGACTTGATCCTTCCTCAATCGAGGGTACGTAGGCAACTTGAAACTTCAAAACTTCAAGTACAATCACATTTGAAGGATTATTTTGGAAGATGACATGTTCATTTAAGCAACATCATTAGCATGCAATTAACAAATTAAAGGCGGAATCATGCTAGCATGCACTTAAAAACAAAACATTACCCATGAATGTTCAAAGCCTAGTAAAATGGTGAACCAATAATCAACTCAAAACAAAGTGAGTTGAAATATATACCTTTGTAGATTCCTCTTTGTATTTAAACAAAGGCTAATCACCCAAAGAGAGGGCCTTCATTCCTTGCATCTTAGATCTATGGATTTGGATGGATAAAAAAAAAAAGGTTTCTCCAAAGTTCCCAAAATCGAGAACCTCTAATGATTCATCACCAAGGCATAATGAAGAAGAAATGAGTGACCTTGGAGGAGTTTGATTGCTAGATGATCCCTCCAAGGTGGCCTAAATTTTAGAGAGAAAGGAGAGCTTGTGTTCTCATCCTTTCCCCAAAAACAACCCTTAATGAATTTTAGGCTATAAAGTCCTTTATATAGTCCCTTCAAATAAGTGACCTAATGGACCAAAAGCCCTATTCTTCTAACATGACCGGCCTATAGGGTTTATTGGGCTTTCAAGCCCTTTGTTTATTCAAGTTGTCATACAACTTGAGTTAATGGGCTTGACATTCAAATCCCATTGGGCCTTGCGGCCCAAAACTAACCCGAGGTCTTTAACGAACTTATTCGTTTGATTAATTAACATATTAATTAATCCTAGCCTTAGATAAATAATTAAACCATTTAATTATTCTTACTCATCTCTGTTGTTTCTTCAAACTCTACCTTACTCAGTGAACGATCCATTAGGTTCCTTTTAGCGAGGCAGTGGGCGATTAAAACTCTTTCTAATCGATTGTGAATTGAAACTTACTTTCAATTCTCCCGTTAGTGATAATACACTTTTAGGGCTTCCACAGACCATGGTTGACGCCTAGCAGCATGTCATGGTTACCCAAGCTAATCAGAAGAGGTGGAGAACCTATTCAGTTTTAGGATTACAAATGCAATACGGTCTTTCTCTAATACAATACTCTTGACCACATTGTTTGGTTTGATAGTTTATTCATGTCTACTATCCAATGTGAGTCTTGTGCTTATATGATTACCTTGAATGTGATTTGGAACACATTCCTAAATCTCATTCATATTTTGGCCAAAGATTCTTAATCATATCATAGAGTATTCTCCCTCAAACAGTTTGAAGGTTAGAGATCCCTTGTTGCACATTCACTTGCCTCCATGGCTAAGTGGCTTAACCCCAACGATGTCGTGGACACCCTCCTGATGGAGTGACTTTGACATAATCAAAGATTAAGGACCTAACCACAAGACAACTGTGATGCCTCAGGTCAAAAGACTAATTTGCATTATCCCAACCATGAGTTCTCATGTGACATGAATATGAGAACTCTTCGTTGATCGTGTTCAGTGAACTCATTCTCTATTGAGCACCTACGTACTTGTCTTGATGTCACACACACCAATGACTCGAGACTAGTCACTCTCTCTGAGAGAAGACATAGCACGTACTGATCTTAACGAACTGTCAATGCCCAATTAACAATCCTATGATCAGGAACGTTTAGGATGTGTCAACGAAAGAATGGTCTCATGAATCTAACTTTTTTAGATCGCATTCTTCCAATCACATATTCCTTGGACTTATCGTTTAAGCATATAACATTTATATGAGACGGCTCAAACAATAATGTTTGCCCTTTACATTTAAACTACATTAGTTTAACTTTGTGAAATGTTCGTAAAGTATCATCATATGATTGGTTTTAGGGCACATTTCCAACAATCTCCCACTTGCACTAGAGCCAATCAGCTTGGTTATCAGTGATGATACCTCTTCTGTAATTCATTTCATAAATGGCTGAGTAGTAGGCCTAAACAAGATGGATATCTATATGTTATCCATAGAAGCAACCTTGAGAATAACGACGTCACCATTATTCATGATTCCCAATCATGTGGTTTAGTCTCTCATTTGAGTTCGGACCTTGATGAGACCTTGATTCCCTGGCTTGAGCTATCGCCCCATTAGTGTCATACACTTTCTGGTTGGAACCGAATAGAGAGTTCATAAATGAACTTTCCCATCCAAACAACATTGTTGTAAACTTCTATATGGCAATATATTTTGCATTCATAATGGAACACACTAAAGTCATTACTTTAATGTTTCCATCCAAATATCTTTTTAGTCATAATAAAGAGATATCTGTTTATCTCTTCATTCATAATGAAGAAATATCCAATGATGGATTAGATTCATAATCTAATACATTTACGCTTCCATTACGTTACTCTAATTCTTTCTCAATTATTGAGTAATATATCCTTTAGTATTTCTCAAATACTTAAGGACTCACTTGACAGTTGCCATGGTTCTGATCCTGGGCTTGCACTGATATTGTCTTGTACCTTTCTAGGTACATCTTATATCAATGTTTTTCATACAATATGAAATACATAAATCACCTTTCTGCTTATGCATAAAGGATTCTATTTACGCATTATTTCTTTGGGAGTCAAAGGGTACATTCCCTTTGAGAAGAACAACTTCCTAGTCTCACTAGAATTGTCATTCTAATTGAAGTTTATCATCAAATGAGAAACTTCCTAGCATCTCTTGTCTATTTTAGGGATTGATATAATCCAATTATATCTTGAAATATATCATTATAGATTTCCATTCCATTATATAGACTATATCTTCCCATATACATTCTATCGTTATAGAATAACTTTAACGAAGAAGTACTCTTTTCATTTCCAAAAATTAATATATCATATATATATTTAAATTTAGGAATACGATTAACTCCCACTAATCTTTTGTAAACCTAGTAAACAAAAGATTCATTTACATCTTTATGAGAAATCAAACAATTGATCTTTTCTCATAAGACGCTTATAGCTCCCACTAGCTTGCTAAGATCCATGATGGATGGATCTCTACAACTAACCTGTCTTGTGATTTATAGTTTTAGACATATATTATCAAGACTATCTTAATAATGGTTTCGGAAACCCATATTATGTCCAAACATTAAATCACCATTTAGTTGTAGCTAGCAATCTTCGAATTAATTGAAACCAAGACTACGTCAAAGATGGTTTCTTCAAAGTCAACCATTCTCTTTGAGTGTAGTCACCTTAAGCTACCAATTAGCTGTGAAGGTTTCATTATTTCGGGTCAAATGGTACTTTACCATTTCCTTGAGTATATATCGTATATACACTCAATGTAGTCATAAGGATTTTCATTCTTATTTCTTTCAAATTAAGAGGTGCAACTCTATGACATAGTCATAAAGTTCAAACCATTCAACTGAGACGGTTTATAAATCCTTCTGGACTACCTTGGAGCTTGTGGTATAGGAACTAGATTGTCTTAGAAGTATATATCATATATATATGGGTAATTGATAATGTCCAACGAACTAAATCTTATTCATGTTCATTCTTCTCCTAATGGAGAAATTCATTATCTTACGATGCTACTTTCCTTGATATTTTTCAAGGAAATTAATCTAAAGTGTTACTTTTACCTTGGATCAAATCTAAGGAGGTAAATACTTTAGACGTCTTACTCATCTACTTACATTTCTTGAATTCTTTGAAACCTTTTGCAAAGTATTCGGACTTGTGTTTATTCAAAATAAACTATAGTCCAACCGAGAGTTCTCTTCGGTGAATGTCATACAACATGAGTAGTATTATGTTGTGGACAAGTTCCACTAACATCTAAGTGAATTAACCTCAACAACTTTGTGATTCTTTCTTCTTTCCAAAAGAATAAAGATTCGAACATTTCGCCTCTATACAATTTTAACAAGAAGGTATTGGATCCGGATCTAACGATCCAAAGCATCCATCTATGACCAACTCGTAACTTATGTTTTAGAGGTATCACAACTTAGTTGGGATTAGTCACTACCTTGCAACCTTTTGGGTTTTAAGCATCATCGTATTCTAAACAGTTAAACTACCACATCATCTCTACTATAGAGACAACCAATTAAATTACAATAATCTAATTATTGATTAATAAAGAACAATGTTTTGTCAAACAAAACATTTTATCCATCTCTACTATAGTGACGGATTTAAGTTCCTTAAAATTGGAATGTAAAGACAATCTTTAGTATTTTCCAATTTCTTTGGTAGTTCATATGAGGAAGTAAGTACAATCCGCTTTCGCAGAGATCTATATTTTATTCACTTTCCGAATGTGAAGTACTTTCTCTTCTCTCATTAATCTTCTACTTTTTATTAGCACACTTTTACAACAATTGTAAAACATAGTTACTAATACGGAATCAAGCATTCAAGTAGAAGAACCAACTGTTTTGAACTATTTCAAGAACATATTACAACACCTTCGAAAGGTGTGTTCTTGACACTTGCAAGACATTTCTTGCAAATACCCCTTCCAATGTCCATCCTTTCATAAAGAAAGTTTGTTCCCTTGGAGTTATTTTGCCTTCTTCATTTGACTTCTCCTTTGACTACAATAGTCATGGTCCCTAAATTCCCACTATCTCTCTTGAAACTTATTTCAATTGTGTTATACACATCAAACAATTTGGAGAGTGTGTGGTTATTGTTCACTATATAGTTTACAATAAACTTAGTGAACCATTAGGATAGGGACACAAAGGTGAAGTCCTTGCCTAATTTCCGTCTCGTTAAGTGGTTTAACACTTCAACACTCAATGATTCAAAATCATCATAAGTCCATGTTGATGGACTATTTTTGTCAACCAACCATTATGTTCTAAACATAATTACAAACTTTCAAGAGTTGTTCAAGGCAACTCTCATTTCTTCATACAACAATTTGTAAGTGAAGAATCATGGCACATAAAGCGTTCATGCCCTTGTGCTTACTTCAAAAAATTCCTTGTTTATGTAACAAAGAAACAAGCACTAAAGTTTGTGTTGATTAAGGGTTGTTCAAAGCAACTCTTATTTCTTCATACAACAATTTGTATTTGACATTTAAAAGTGTTGTCCTTCTCATGTTAGACTTATCTAACATATTCTTCCAATGATACATTATCAATAGGAAGATTGTGAGGATGAGACTACTTAGTTATATTTACAAGCCATTAGAGACAATCTATGGGATTGTAGAACTAAGTCCGGAAATTAAAGCATTCGGCTTTTCTTTGTCAAGTTTTGGATAGCGTTTGCAAATATATTGGTAAACAAATACATAACGAATATAAATTGATTGATTTTAAGCCATTTGATTCGGGTCTTTAAATCAAATAGCACCACCCACTATTTTTGGCAAATTCCATATCCCTCATCGGAATTCGAGAGTTTTGTTGAACTCTTAGCGGGGTATGGGAGACTCACCATTACCAAGCCCACCTCACGATGATACGATGTTTGGCTAGCATTAATAATAATGAGAGAGTACGCTTACTCATTTGCATCTAATGCAAGTACCCATCTTTTTGGCCTCTAGAGAATGTTGCCTCACGATGATACGATGTTTGACACCATTTCACTTAGTTAAGTTCTTTCCCACCATGCAAGTTTAGATAGGGGTTCAAGTATAACGTCACGATGATACGATGTTAGCCATACTCGTTGCCTACCTTCACCTCATCAAATGTAAATAAACTCCTCCTGAATATAAGCATGCACGATGCTCTTCCCCATGATAGGGTGAAGGTGGTGTACAAGTCATAAACGATTGGAGCCTATCACGGTGGAAGGCCACGAAGAGATATTCAAAGCATCTCTCGCTTATCAACTTAATAATGGTTTGTTGAGGGTTTTAGGTCTCATCACATATATATATATATTCATTTTAATCATAATTAAAACAATTTTGGTCCTATTACAACTATTGGTCCATATGATTGATTTAGTTGTATATAATACTCCCACTAAGCTTTTAAAACGGTTTTTAAAGCAAGAGTATATGATACTACTAACATAAGGTTTGCATTCATTGATGGACTATATAGTTGCCTTAGGGCCTTAGGATGACTATGAACCTTTGATTAGATCCAACACGAGCCTTGTGTTGAATCTCGGACTAGGGATGGAGATTGATTTTAGTTACGCGTTTAATCACATTAAGGCGTGTTGTCTTAGGGCGTTGGACCCAACTACTTCATTTCATGCATATCAAATAAAGCAAGAAAGAAGTACTTCAAAGTAAATATGAGCTTATGCTCTTTACAACAATTGAATATAACTAATTACTTTAAAGTAAAGAAGAGCTTATGCCCTTTTACAACATTTGATCAAATCAAATTACAACCAAAATCTAATCTACTCATTCCCATGGTTCAAACAAATTTGAAACGGCCATTCACATAGCTCAATTATCGTAGGCTAAGGTTCATAATCACCCTTTAATTAATTAACACTTTAACTAATTAAATTGAATGCAACAATTATCATTTGGTTTTTTTGGATCCATAGAATTGATTTAAATGGAACTAAATATAATGAAAATCAAATTCTCATTAAAGAGACAAAACAATTTTGTTCTCATTTTGTTTTGGGCCAAAAACAATGACCACAACAATTTGGGTCACTTTGTTAAAACAAAAAAAAAAAAAAACTTTTGGGGTCAAAATGCAAATACACAAAAGTATCAAAACTTTATATAATTGCACAAAAGTCCCTCCAACACCTTTTCCAAAGGTGGCCGGCCATATTGTTGAAAATTTGAAAAAATCTAAAGTTTTGAAAGTGGTTTTTGGTAGGTGAGACAAAGGTGACTTAGATGGTTTGTAAGAAAAAACTTTAAAATTCTTTTAGTCACATCTCACCAATAACTATCACCCACCATTTGAAAAAACAAAACTTTATGAAAAACATAAAACTTTTGAATCAAAACTTCAAAACCTTTTTGTTCTTGGCAAGAACTTCAAGAAATATGAAGAACATACATGAAAACTCATAATAGCTCCATGGATGTTTTCTTTCACCAAAAACTCAAATTTTCACAACTCAAAAGAGGGTTAATATCCTAGGGTACTTAGGGGTTCCAAAAAGCACTTTAAAACCATTTTAACAAGACTAACAAGAACCCAAAAAATCACCCTTTGGATTTGGCCGAAAATCCCAAAACACTTGGCACCAACTTTTAGTTCCAATATTCATGCTTTAATGAAATACATCTACAACATTTGAGATGCTAAATTTTCAAGCAAAATTTATATTCAAAGCAAGAACAAAGCTTGTAACATTTACAACACTTAAATCACAAAATATGAAAAATCACAAAACCCAAAAGGATCCACCATAAACTAGGCCTAGGCTCTGATACCACTTGAAGGATTATTTTGGAAGATGACATGTTCATTTAAGCAACATCATTAGCATGCAATTAACAAATTAAAGGCGGAATCATGCTAGCATGCACTTAAAAACAAAACATTACCCATGAATGTTCAAAGCCTAGTAAAATGGTGAACCAATAATCAACTCAAAACAAAGTGAGTTGAAATATATACCTTTGTAGATTCCTCTTTGTATTTAAACAAAGGCTAATCACCCAAAGAGAGGGCCTTCATTCCTTGCATCTTAGATCTATGGATTTGGATGGATAAAAAAAAAAGGTTTCTCCAAAGTTCCCAAAATCGAGAACCTCTAATGATTCATCACCAAGGCATAATGAAGAAGAAATGAGTGACCTTAGAGGAGTTTGATTGCTAGATGATCCCTCCAAGGTGGCCGAAATTTTAGAGAGAAAGGAGAGCTTGTGTTCTCATCCTTTCCCCAAAAACAACCCTTAATGAATTTTAGGCTATAAAGTCCTTTATATAGTCCCTTCAAATAAGTGACCTAATGGACCAAAAGCCCTATTCTTCTAACATGGCCGGCCTATAGGGTTTATTGGGCTTTCAAGCCCTTTGTTTATTCAAGTTGTCATACAACTTGAGTTAATGGGCTTGACATTCAAATCCCATTGGGCCTTGCGGCCCAAAACTAACCCGAGGTCTTTAACGAACTTATTCGTTTGATTAATTAACATATTAATTAATCCTAGCCTTAGATAAATAATTAAACCATTTAATTATTCTTACTCATCTCTGTTGTTTCTTCAAACTCTACCTTACTCGGTGAACGATCCATTAGGTTCCTTTTAGCGAGGCAGTGGGCGATTAAAACTCTTTCTAATCGATTGTGAATTGAAACTTACTTTCAATTCTCTCGTTAGTGATAATACACTTTTAGGGCTTCGACAAACCATGGTTGACGCCTAGCAGCATGTCATGGTTACCCAAGCTAATCAGAAGAGGTGGAGAACCTATTCAGTTTTAGGATTACAAATGCAATACGGTCTTTCTCTAATACAATACTCTTGACCACATTGTTTGGTTTGATAGTTTATTCATGTCTACTATCCAATGTGAGTCTTGTGCTTATATGATTACCTTGAATGTAATTTGGAACACATTCCTAAATCTCATTCATATTTTGGCCAAAGATTCTTAATCATATCATAGAGTATTCTCCCTCAAACAGTTTGAAGGTTAGAGATCCCTTGTTGCGCATTCACTTGCCTCCATGGCTAAGTGGCTTAACCCCAACGATGCCGTGGACACCCTCCTGATGGAGTGACTTTGACATAATCAAAGATTAAGGACCTAACCACAAGACAAATGTGATGCCTCAGGTCAAAAGACTAATTTGCATTATCCCAACCATGAGTTCTCATGTGACATGAATATGAGAACTCTTCGTTGATCGTGTTCAGTGAACTCATTCTCTATTGAGCACCTACGTACTTGTCTTGATGTCACACACACCAATGGCTCGAGACTAGGCACTCTCTCTGAGAGAAGACATAGCACGTACTGATCTTAACGGACTGTTAATGCCCAATTGACAATCCTATGATCAGGAACGTTTAGGATGTGTCAACGAAAGAATGGTCTCATGAATCTAACTTCTTTAGATCGCATTCTTCCAATCACATATTCCTTGGACTTATCGTTTAAGCATATAACATTTATATGAGACGGCTCAAACAATAATCTTTGCCCTTTACATTTAAACTACATTAGTTTAACTTTGTGAAATGTCCGTACAGTATCATCATATGATTGGTTTTAGGGCACATTTCCAACAACATTATCAACAAAAACACAAACACTTTGAAGAATAAAGAGCAAATTCAAGAACGTGAATACTTTATTTCTTTAAAGGAAGAATTCGGCTACAAAGCCATGTTACAAAATGAGCAAAAAACAAAGAAGGCTTAAAGTACAAAGAGCGAAAGACATTACTTGAAAGTTATGTCCCTGAAACTACGATGGCGGTCTTTATCTATGATGACGGTCTTCAAGAAAGCCTTCCAAAGTCTTCAAAGTCTCTACATCGGTGGGGGACAAGGTAGGCACTTCCATTGCCACACCTTTCTTTTACTCAACGCGTGAAATTTCATCTTAATGCTGAAAAAATGTAGCTTCCTACTTCCAAATAACAACTTGAAATCCTGATTCTTCGATTTCCAACTACTCTCGCTCACTCACCAACACTTCTAAACGTGGTTGGACGGAAGCTAAAGAAGTCTCTGTGACTTGATAACCTTCTGAAGCAGCTTGCTGAGAAAACCGAACTTAGGCAATTGATAAGTCTATTGCCGCAAGTTGTTGAGCTCTAACCTTTGGACTCAACTTCTTCAAGGAAATAGCATGCAAGGAAGAATACTCAGTTAAGGTGGCCATAAGTTCGGCAATGTTGACTCTCAAGACTGAAGAATCAACGTTAAGGTTTTCAATCGCGAAAACAAGATTCAACAAGTTCTAGCATGCAAGGAAGAATACTCATTTGAGGTGGTCATAAGTTCGACAATCTTGACTCTCAAGAGCAAACAATCAACATTAAGGTTGTCAATCGCAGAAACAAGCTTCGACAAGTCCTCATTGAGCAACGTAAGGTCATTTAATGGGCACTTTGAAATCCTCTTCTCAATATGGCTCTTGATATCCATGGCCACGCGAAGCTTGATGCGTTGGATAAGCTGCTCAGTGCCACTAAGGTTTGGCCCTCTCAGAAAGATCTCAGAGCTAGCTGGCAAAAGTGTTGGATGCATGACGGGCTCTTGCATACCTTCACCTATGCACAACAAACTTGGGCAACTTGGCGGATTTGGAACAAGCTCTGCACTGGGCGGATCCCCAATCTTCTCGTCTGTAGGTAGATTACATCTAAATAGCATCTTCGTAAAGGAATGAACGCCTATGTTCACCAAGTCAAAAGAAGAAGAGGGCCCAGCCTAAAGAAGACAAAGAAAGGTGTTAGAAACAAAAGCTAAACCAATGAACGCAGAAGAAAATAACAAGAAAGAAGAAAATACATACATCTTTCTCAAGTGACACACGACCATCAAACTGATGAGGCCTAAACACTTTCTTCTTCTTATAACAAAAATTAATGTTGCTGTCATCCATAGCACTTTCATGTGGTCACTTTTTCAAAACTTGTTGACACTGCCACAAAACAAGTTTAGCTTCGTGCGAATCAACTTTGTCACTTATATCTTCAGAAGCATTTGAATGTTGAGAAGACAAGCATGGGCGTTGAGGAGCTAAAGCCATACGTCCATTTTGCAAAGAAGCTGCACTCACACAATCAAAAGGTGCCAGCTATGTAAGAACCGCAGAACAACCCTCTTTTGGCACATCATTGCGTGAATGAGAATAATTGGTGTCACTTGCCGTCCCCAAGTCTTCACGATGTATCTTTGACCACCAACCTACGTAGGCACAGTTCATTGGATTACTCTTCAACTCGTCCTTAGCCAGCAGAGTAATAGAAGCATTTGTACACGCACGAGTGCAAGACTCCCAATGCATATACATGGCTTACAAGGATTTCGATTGTGCATTTTCCTTCAGTTTGCCTGGCACATATGGACAAAATTAAACTGCCTACTGAAACAGTGAGGACTATACAGCTGAATAATACATCAGTCTCTTTGCCATAAAAAAAACATACCCTGAGCAAAGACTTGTAAGATAAGATAAGTCTGAGAAACGAAGGTGAGAATCATATATGAGGCCTCACAGCGCCAAGCAAACCCTTGCTAGATGGTCCATTCTCAAACCTTCACAACTTCTAGATAATGTCTGCGCCTGCAAATCATCAAGGCTCTTTGCAGAAAGCATGCTAGAGTACTTTGTTATCAAAGGCCCCAGCTTAGCTGAAGTTGATGAAGAAGACCCCAAGTTGTTTAAAGTCGACGAAGAAAAATGAGTGCCAAAGTACTTACCCAACCAACTGTACACATAATGGTAGGGAAGTACTGCAGCACGATCTTCGATGCTCACCGAGTTTGAAACAATACTCAAGCCATCAAAAATATTGGCTAAGACCTGAATAGCAAGGCTAAAAGATTCACCTGTAGCCATCTTGCTAGCCACTTTGAAGATTCCAGGGCGGATAAAGTTGACATCATCTTTGGGGAAAACAAACTTACAAAGCTAACAAACTAAGAGCAACTAGGTAAGATTCTTCCACGTGCTCTGATGCTAGGCCAAGATCCTCAAATGCTTTCAACTCGGCAGGGGCATGGCGTCTAGCTGAACCAATGATGCCTGACGAGTTCTCCTTTTGGCTTAGTGGTCTTCGAATGCTTCTTGTACTTTATGGCATCCCAATACCAAAATCGGATCCATGAAGAAATCTTCATGCTTGACTTACCGTGAGCTTCCTAGGAAAGCTTGTGATACGCCCAAAACAAATAGCGGCAACTCGCAGGCAATCCTCAACTATTACAATGAGAAAATTCATCCACGCTAGGAACAACCTCGTCATAAAACTTGCCCTAGATCAGTAAGCCTCCTATCTTGTGAAGATCCCAAAGTGAAATCGACATTTCCCCTTGCAAAGTGTGAAGTGTGTTGGTCACTGAACACCAATGCTCAAAGAACGCATGAAAGATGGAAGGATGACAATCATAACTAAACAAAGATGCGTGCACAGTGAGATAAAGGCCCACGTTGGTAAGCATATCTAGATCGACTCAAGACATCTTTAAGCCACTCCCAATAAAACTTAACAAACACAGCCTTTCCAGTAGTAGACAAGATGCCATTCCAAGTTATAGCTCCGCTACGGATGCGATCACCAAGAATCTCAAATGAAGCCGGTGAATTGTCACGAACATGGTGCGAAGGATTCAAGATAAGAATTCTTGAAGTACACGCCTTCTTCTACGTATTTGGTCAACCAAAATCTGTCACCTCCCAAGATACTTCAGAAGATCATGACTTAATATGCATCGAGTTGTCTTTTGCAAGAAGAACAAGCGTCTTAGGGCCAATCAATGGCGCACAAAGCTTTCAACGTCGTTCCCCTATCTTGCGAATCACCTTCCTTCGCAAGAATGGTGATGATATTGCTCTTAAATCACTTGAAAAATACAATGGCTGCAATGAAAAAAAAAAAAGAAAAGAAAAGACAACATAAGCATAAGGTGGGAAGGCAAGAAAAAAAAAAAAAAAAGATTGCTTCACTAAAGCAAAAGACATGCAAGACAAACCTCGTCAGTGTTGAAGGATGACAATGACAAAGTCATAATGACAAAAAGAAATCAGTCACACAGTTTAAGCAGCACGGCAAAGAGGGCAGCTACAAGACAGTTCATCAAAGCACGCTACAGTAGTAAAAAAAATCACAACGCTACGCAATCGCACTGCGCAACCCCGTAGTGATTATGCAAGCAGTTTCTTGCACTGTACAGCAACGTCACCACCAAAGGAAAATTGCAACCAAAAGGCACTACACAACGTAACACCACCGTAGTATTTTGCATAGCATTGTGGGGTAAAAACTAACGCATTACAACAAGCTCCAAACATCAAAACTCACAGCAGCATCAGGAAAAAAAAATCCCACCCCACGGCAGTAAGCAGAGTCAATGTGCACGGCTGTTGAGTGCATAAATTTATTCTTTTACACCCTCTTTTACTTAGGTTTTTGACTTAAAATCTTTATGCATCACAAGGTATTTTGTTGTTTGTATTGTATTTCAAGATGAAAGTAAGGGCTTGAAGAAATCATCTTATTTTGAATATTTTAAGAGCTTAGAATAGATAGTTTAAAGCGCAACTTGCCCAAGACCAGACCATAGCCCACAAATGGCCCAAGATCCACCAGAAAATGCCCTTACAAAACAACCAACTTGCAAGCTTTTCCCCAAAGTGCTTAGTACGAATTAGAAAATGGGCCATATAAGGTTGGAAAGCCTTGGAAGTTTTCTTTCTGATGGTCGTTATAGCTTATGATTTGGAGGTTTCGACAATAAATTATGACAAAATAAAGAGGAGCTGTTCAATTACAAATTCTTATAATAGTTAGCTTTTAGTTACTTCTATACTAAAAGTTGATTGTAATGAGCTATAAATGAGAGTCAATTTAAGGATGTAAATATGTTAGATGTTAGAAAACTCCTAAGCCTTTTAATAGGAGAAAAATACACAGAATCTGAAGGAGAAAAATGAGGAGATACACAACATCAAAGAGGAGGAGAGAAGTCCTCCCTCATGAGCCGTTTCTAGGTTCTAGCTTTCCTAACTTTTTATATATTTTGATTGTATGTATTTTGTTATGTTTTTTATTTAGTTTATGGATACTTAGGGCTGCTTTGAAGCCCTAGACATGATTGTATTAATGTTATGATGCAATTTTAGTTTATAAATTTCATTTGCACGCTATAATCAGTTTTCTGTCTCATTTGTTTCAAGCACATATTTTCAAGCTTAGATACCTTGTTTATGTTTGCTTTTTGTTGAGAATGATAAGGATGACTGCCATATCTTCTTTCATTCATTAGCAACATGTGGTTAGGTTCAGAACTAATCATGTAAACTGATTCCATGAAAATATAGGATAAATGCCATGTTCTAGGGTTCATGTGATGTTCATAGTCCTCTTCGTTCTTAATGAGTTTCTAGGTGCTAAATCTGAGTATATGACATGCTAGGTTGCACCTACAAATATAAGTTTGATGTATATGCCATGCATCTCACATGCAAAGAAAGTGAGGATTCATACAATCTAGTTACATGCCATGCTAGATATGTGAACATCTTTGTTGTGCATTTGAAATGGATAAGCTAAAAAATCATCTCATTGATTCATGAATGTTGAGGGGAAGGCCTTAGCTCATTTTAAGTCAGATTTATGTCCTAAAAACGTTTCTAACCTATTTCATGTCTTAGCTTTATTTTTAGATAGTTCTAATTTTTTCCTTTTCTTTCTGTCTTTATTTCTTTTCCAAAATTACTTAAACCCCCTAATTTTAAATCATAGGAGTCATTAACTAAGGCTAATATGTAAGAGTCAAAGGTTTTACTAAGTTGTTTATCAGTCCTTCGTCCCTGTGGTTCGACACCCTTACTTGTGCCACTGTACTATCCTTATATTTGCACTTGAAAGGAACTTCAACAACGGCAAGGATTGTGCGACAAAAACACACACCTAATTGTCTTACAAATAACGGTCAATTGCTTCCTAATTCTACAGGGAGAGCACATACCAAATAGCAAAGGGAAAATCAAAAGAAGGAAGTACATTCCAACCAAAAGAACGAAGCAAATTCCAAACAAAAAATGGCAAGGTGATTTCGGCCACAAAGAGAAAAAAGCATGCTGTTTTTGCAACAAAATCAGCAAAGAAAAGAAAAGGAAACAAAAACAATAAGGAAAGGGCTTCAAAAATCCCAAAACATCAAAGGAAAGTACCTTTCCTTGCCAAAATACAAAAGGCAATCCCTCCAAATCAAGGACAAGCCTTCAAGTTTCCCAAACCAAAAGGGAAAATATCCCCATGGCCAAAAAAAGGAAAAGAGGAAAGGAAAAAAATGCAAATCCTACTTACCCAAGGACAAGCATTAAATCTTTCCAACACCTTGAAGGAAATCACCAGAGCTTTCCAACATTTTGAAGGAAATCACCCTCATTACCAAAATTGAAGAAGGTTCCTACCAAAGAAAGGAAAAATATTTTTTCCCACAACCACAAGGAAAAATCCAAGTCTCAAAGCACACCAAATGTATTTTGTCAAAAAAATTATGGGAAATCAATACGCACAATAAGTATGTGCCGATTTATCCATTTCCAAAATTTCTTTCAAGATCAAGCCTCTACGGCCCTTGAAGAAGGAAAAAATCTCATTTCTTTCAAGATCAAGCCTCTACGGTCTTTGAAGAAAAAATCTCATTTCTTTCAAGATCAAGCCTCTACAGCCCTTGAAGAAATTTATTTATTTTTCCTTCCAAGATCAAGCCTCAATGGCCCTTGAAGAAATGTTTCGTCCAAGAAATACGCCTCAACGGCCCTTGAAGAAATGTTTCGTTCAAGAAATACGCCTCTACGGCCCTTGAAGAAGCAAACTAATTCAAGATCAAGTCTCGATGACCATTGAGTTAGAATATTCACATTGTAGGACTTCAAAACACATTTCCTACATGTGACAAGCACATCCCTACCACGTGCCTTGACGTGGGGGCGTTTGTAGACATGTAAATTTCGTTGCATACAAATGATGCATCACAAAGCTCCACGTGGCATATGACTCATCACAAATGAGAAGAATAAAACTTCCCCAAAATTCAGCAAAAGGGGGGAATCTCTCCTTAAAATTGGCAAGGGGTCCAAATTGCTCTCAAAATCGGAAAGAAAGCTAAAACATCTTCACAAAACAAGCAAGGGATCCAAATTGCTCATAAAATCAATCAATTTATATTCATTATGTATTTATTTATCGATATATTTGCAAACGCTATCCAAAACTTGACAAAGAAAATGCCGAAGGCTTTAGTTTCCGGACTTGGTACCACAATCCCATAGATTGTGTTGAATGGATTGTATATGTACCTAAGTAGTCTCATCCTCACAATCTTTCTATTGATAATGTATCATTGGAAGAACATGTTAGATAAGTCTATCACAGACGACAAATGCTTATTCCTTTGTTGTATGAACAAAGGAACTTGAGAAGATTAGCACAAAGACATGGACACTTTTAGTGTCATAATTCTTCTATTACAAATCGTTGTATGAAGAAATAAGAGTTGCTTTGAACAACCCTTAGTTAACGCAAACACTAGTGCTTGTTTCTTTGTTAAAAACTTGAGAAGTAAGCACAAGGGCATGGCCACTTTATGTGCCATGATTCTTCACTTACATATTGTTGTACAAAGAAATGAGAGTTGCCTTAAACAACTCTAGAAAGTTTGTAATCATGTTTAGAACATAATGGTTGATTGATAAAAATAGTCCATCAACATAGGCTTATGATGATTTTGAATCATTGAGTGTTGAAGTCTTAAATCACTTCAGGAGACAGAAACTAGGCAAGAACTTCACCTTTGAGTCCCTATCCAAATGTTTCACTAAGTTTATAGCAAACTATATAGTGAACAATAACCGCACGCTTTCCAACAATTGAAATAAGTTTCAAGAGAGATAGTGGGAGTTTAAGAGACCATGACTATTGTAGTCAATGGAGAAGTCAAATGAAGAAGGCGAAATAACTCCAAGGGAACAAACTTTCTTTATGAAAGGATGGACACTGGAAGGGGTATTTGCAAGAAATGTCTTGCAAGTGTTAAGAACACACATTTCGAAGGTGTTGTAAATTGTTCTTGAATAGTTCAAAACAGTTGGTTCTTCTACTTGAATGCTTGATTTCGAATTAGTAACTATGTTTTACAATCGTTGTAAAAGTTTGGCTAAGAAGAAGTAGAAGATTAATGAGAAAAGAGAAAGTAATTCACATTCGGAACATGAATAAAATATAGCTCTCTGCAAAAGCAGATAGTACTTCCTTCCTCATATGAACTACCAAAGAAATTGGAAAAATAGAGATTGTCTTTACATTCCAATTTGAATAAGGAACTTAATTCCGTCACTATAATTTTAAGAGATGGATGAATGTTTTGTTTAACAAAACATTGTTCTTTATTAATGAATGATTAGATTATTGTAATCTGATTGATTGTCTCTATAGTAGAGATGATGTGGTAGTGTTAACTGTTTAGAATATAATGATGCTTAAAACCCAAAAGGTTGCAAGGTAGTGACTAATCCCACTGAGTTGTGATACCTCTAAAACATAAATTACAAGTTGGTCATAGATGGATGCTTTGGATCGTTAGATCCAGATCCAATGCCTTTTTGTTAAAATTGTATAGAGGCGAAATGTTCGAATCTTTATTCTTTTGAAAAGAAGAAAGAATCACAAAGTTGTTGAGGTTAATTCACTTAGATGTTAGTGACACTTGACCACAACATAATACTACTCAAGTTGTATGACATTCACCGAAGATCGTTCTCGGTTGGACTATTGTTTATTTTGAATAAACACAAGTCTGAATACTTTGAAAAAGGTTTCAAAGAATTCAAGAATGTAAGTTGATGACTAAGACATCTAAAGTATTTACCTCCTTAGATTTGATCCAAGGAAAAATAACACTTTAGACGTGTTTCCTTGAAAGATATCAAGGAAAGTAGCATCATAAGATAATGGATTTCTCCATTGGGAGAAGAACGAACTCGAATAAGATGTAGTTTGCTGGATGTTATCAATTACTCATATATAGGATATATACTTCTAAGATAGTATGATTGTCAATTAGAAGATCTTCCAAAATTTTCATGACTCCATAAGATGTAGTTGGAAAGAAAGACAAGTCTGAATCGTGTTAAGATTTGGGGTTGTGTGCTAATAAGCAATATTTGTTTGAGAAAAATCTTGTGAGATATCCTTAAATTAACCTTTGCATATCACTTTTATAAACCAACTAATAAATGTTATTTGTTGGGTAGTTCATTGTAATCCTACAGTAGGATTTGCCTAATATAGAGCAAATGAACGAGAGATAGAACTCAAAGAATGGGTTCTTTGAGAGACAAGATGATAATCAATGATAGGAGCATATTTAGGCAACTTAGTTGGCTTGTTCTTGTGCATTTACGTTGTTATTTCTTAGTTCTTTAAGTCTTTTAAGTTATTTTCGTATGTTTTCAGGTTCTAAGGGCTAAAGGAGCAAAGAAGTGCATTTTGGAGCCTTTTGGAGCACTTTTGGGCTAAGGATGGATAGCTTATGCTTGGAGCCAAAGTGTTGGACGAAATTGAAGGCTTTGTATGCACTTTAGGACATAAAACAAAGGGCCTAGCCCATTCTAACACCATTGTCGTGCATTCCCCTTCCAATTACAGCTTTCCCACTTCATACATTCCAGCCTTCCCCTTTGTGTCAAAGCCGTGCATTCTCCTCACCAACAAATAATTCAGCCACATTTATTCATCATGCACTCCAAATACAAATGTATTCTTCCATTCACTCACATGCTTTCCCAACAAATAATTCAGCCACATGCACCCATCATCATGAACCCTTTTGTGCCGTGCATAACATTCCCATTTCCAGCTTTCCCCCTTCATAAAACAATCAGCCACACTTCCACATGCATTCCTTCTTTAATCATTCACTCCCTAGCTGTCATTCCACATGCATTCCCTCTTTAATCATTCAGCCACCTATAAATAAACATCCTTGTTGCAGCCACAAACCATTCATTCATTCACCATTCACGCCAGAAATTCATCCCCTCTCTATAACACATCCATACTTCACCATTCTTCATATTTTCTGCCTAAAAATAAGCCTTGCCGTCCCCTACATCCATCCCTATCCTAAACACATCATTCTACACCATCCATAACCCCCAAAATTCACAACAAACCCTTGTGCGGCAACAAAGAGGAGGAGAAGAGGGCTTAAACGTTCATACAATTCAAGTTTGAGTTGTTGGAATTTTTAGGTGTTTTCCTCTCCTTGATTTCAATGGTTAAATTTACTTATCTTTGTCTTGTACGTATGAGGAACTAAACCCCCCTTGGCTAGGGGGGGATTCGAAACCATGATCATGCTTGCTATATGATTTGATTACCTCTAATTGCGTTTCATAAGTTGTGAATTCAATTTACTTATCTATTTGAATTAAACTGATTTGTGTGTGTTGGTTGAGAGCGCACGCTTAATTATCATGCGTAAATCTAATGCTAGGATATAAGGAAGTTTCTCCTAATCGTTACAAACTTATATTCACAAGTAGTAAAAGTTGATGACCTCAATTGCGTTAAGTAAATTCTTGGCATAAGTTTCATGCAATTCATAGTAACGAATGCTTCGTCAATGCTTATGGTTTTCAAAGAACTTAATGATTCTTGCTTGTATCTCTATTATGCAATTCATGTAGGGAACTTGTGGGGAATGCTTTGGGTTGTCGTATGCAATCATCCAATTCAATAACATTAAGAAAATCTGAGGGTTAATTAGTGCAATTCACGGTTAATCTGGGGCGTTGAGAATTCATGGGTTATTGAAAAGCAATTAGAAATCGTTTTGTGTGCAAGTATGGCATGTGTGGAGATGAACCCCTTAGCTAGCTTCCATTCCATTCATTAAATCCAAATTCGTTTTAAAATCTGTTCGTTTTACAAAGTTTTAAGTTTTGTTTTCAAATTCGTCAAAAACTCAATCCCCTTTTGCTTTAGTGTCCAACTTAGTTAGAAAGTGTCTTAGTTTGTGTTTCTAAGTGTTTTGATTCATTTTATTACCCAATTTCGTCCAAAGTAGTCAAAGTGCTCAAAACTGCCTAGAAAGTGTTTTTAAGGCAGTTTTGAGTGTTTAAAGTGTTGTTTGAGTCTTTTGGTTTGTTTTAGTGTTTTAAGTGTTTAGTTTTGCATTCTTTGAGTCTAGTTTAGTGTTTTAAACTTTATTTTACGTTTTTGAGTCAGTTTCCAAGTGATTTTGCAATCCCTAGTTAATCCCCGGTTAGAATGATCCCTACTTACATCATTACTACAATTGTCACAAATAGGGTTTAATTTATGTGTCACATTCGTAACGCATCAAATTTTGGCGCCGTTGCTGGGGATTAGCAAAGTTGCTAATCCCTTGTCTTGAGTCTTGTTTAAATTGTTTGATTTCTGTTTTGTTTTAATTTTTTTTGCACCGTATGTATGTCTTTTGTTTTTTTTGTGCCGTGTGTGGCAACTTATTTTCTTACTTGTGCCGAGTCTATTAAGTTGGTTACTTATCTTGTTTGCTCTTGTGTGTAGATACTAGTTTATGACCCGTAGCTCACAACCTGTTCGTGAGCATATCTCCGACTTTGACGGCGATTTCGAGAGGACTTTGAAAAGGAACAAGAAATTGCAAGAGTCTAAGCCTCCTAGTCCCGAACCTGAAGTAGAAAAGCAAGAAGTTGAGGTTGAAGAGGAGGCCACGGCAAGGTTTGAAGAAGAAGTACCAACCATGGCAGCGGACAATCAAACCATCAAGGAGCTTTCTGCCTCGGGTTTGGCCAATGCAGCCCCTCTTTGCATCCAATACCCCAATGCAGCCCCTGAGAAGACCGATGAGTTTGAGTTGAAGTCCAGTTTGCTACATCATATACCCAAGTTCCATGGGTTATCAATGGAGGACCCTAATAAGCATTTAAAGGAGTTCGAAGTAGTATGCTCAAGTATGACACCGGTGAATGTGGACAGCAACATATTGAAGATGAAGGCTTTTCCTTTTTCTTTGTTGGAGAAGGCCAAGGATTGGTTGTATGAGTTGGCTCCCGGAACTGTCACATCATGGGAGAGTATGAAGCGAGCCTTCTTGGAGAAGTTCTTTCCGACATCACGAGTCATTCTTCTTCGCAAGAAGATTAGTGGAATTCAACAAAGCCAAGGTGAATCTTTTCCAACTTATTATGAACGTTTTAAAACTCTTATTGCTTCATGTCCACAACACCAAATGAAGGAGGAGCTACTTCTTCAATATTTTTACGAAGGTCTTTTACCACTTGAACGGCAAATGTTGGATGCATCCGCGGGAGAAGCTCTAGTGGACAAGACACCCAGGGATGCCAAAACTCTCATTGCTAATCGAGCACTCAATGCACAACAATATGAAGGTGTTGGGCAGAGAGACACCCCATGGCCACATCATGTAAATGAGGTAAGTTCTATTTCTGAGTTACAATCCCAAATGGCTAACCTTACGTCTATGTTGTCGTAGTTTGTTGAAGGCCCCAAAGCGCAAGGAGCTACAATCTGTGGTGTATGCTCCATTCAAGGACACCAATCTGATCAATGCCCTCAATTAATTGAGAATGGAGGGTGGGAATCTGCCAATGCCGTGGGTTATGGGAATCAAAACCAACCAAGGGGTGATCTTTTCTCCAATACTTACAATCAAGGATGGCGTGACCACCCAAATTTCAGATGGAGAGATGCACAACAACCTGCCCATCAAAGTGGATTCCGACAACCCCCGGGTTTCTTTCCAAGGCCAATGGCACCACAACCACCTCCTCAAGCACAATCATCCCAAACCAACCAGGAACGTCTATGAATGATGATAAAACATATCAATTATTAACCACAATGGCACAAGGAATGCAGAACCAATCAAAGGAGGTTAATGAGCTAAAGAAGCAAATGGGACAAATGGCCGAATTTTTGGGACAATTCTGAGACCAAGGCAAGCTTCCAAGCTCAACCATTGTCAATCCAAAGGGAGGGTTCGAATCTGCCAAAGCAATCACTTTGAGGAGTGGAAAAGAGGTTGGCACCATATCCACACCACCCAAAACAAGTCCTAACGAAGAAGAAACATTGCAACATGAAGAGAAGGCTGAAGGGAAGCCCACGGCAAGGACACAACCTCCTTTGCCGCAAGCACACAAGGACCAAAATTCATCCAATGCATCCCATTCGGCCACCAAAGGTAAGTTGGGTTCAAATTTGATTAATTCTAACCCCGTTCCACCCAATGTTCCTTTTCCTCACAGATTTTTGCAAACAAAGAAGGAGGAGCATGAGAAGGACATTCTTGAAACGTTTAGGAAAGTTCAAGTCAATATCCCGCTCCTAGATGCCATAAAGCAAGTGCCCAAATACGCTAAGTTCTTGAAGGAATTGTGTACTACGAGGAAGAGGGCGTCACATAAAGAGGTAGTAAGGGTAAGTGAAAACGTTTCCGCTGTTTTACAAAGGAAGTTACAACCAAAGTGAAAAGATCCAGGTAGCTTTACAATTCCTTGTATTATTGGTCAAACTAAGTTTGAACATGCTATGTTAGACTTAGGAGCTTCAATTAACGTCATGCCATATTCTATTTATGCTTCAATGAACCTTGGTGAATTGAAAAATGATGGTGTGATTATTCAGTTGGCCGATAGATCTAATGCCTACCCAAAGGGCGTATTGGAAGATGTCTTAGTGCAGGTGAATAATTTGATATTTCCGGCGGATTTCTACGTTCTTGAAATGGAAGAACCTAGCCATGCTCCATCTTTGCCGATTCTTCTTGGGAGGCCCTTCATGAAGACAGCCCGAACAAAGATAGATGTGTTTAAAGGCACTTTAACGATGGAATTCGATGGGGAAGTGATTGATTTCAATATTTCTGAAACTATGAAATTTCGTAATAATGATCACTCATGTTTCTCTATTGATATTCTTGATTCTTTGGCGCAGGTACACCTTGATCAATTACATGGAGATGCACTTGAAACGGTCATCACAAATGGCATAGAAACGAAGGGTCACATGGAGGGCACTATAGCACCCCACGGCATACAATTGAACAACTATGCCGTGGCCTTTGATGAAGATGTAATTGAGACCGTGGCAGCCCTAGAGTCATTGCCACGGCTCCAAGGTAAGTCCCCTAGTCCAATTTCCATTCCAATTTCGACTAATAAGTTGCTTTCTTCTATAGAACAACCACCTACCCTTGAGCTCAAACCATTGCCAAATCACTTGAAGTATGTGTTCTTGGGAGAGCAAGACACATTGCCCGTCATTATAGCTTCATCACTCACGGCACAAGAGGAGGAGAAGTTGGTGAGGGTTCTCAAAAAGCACAAAACAGCCATTGGGTGGACTTTGGCCGATATCAAGGGTATAAGTCCTACCACGTGCATGCATCGAATTCTCATGGAAGAAGGCGCTAAACCATCAAGGGAAGCCCAACGTCGACTCAACCCACCAATGATGGAAGTAGTGAAGAAGGAAATCATCAAGTTGCTAGATTGTGGCGTCATCTATCCCATCTCAGATAGTTGTTGGGTTTCACCGGTCCAAGTGGTTCCCAAGAAGTCCGGAGTCACGGTGGTGAAGAATGAAGAAGATGAACTTGTGCCTACACGCATTCAAACCGGTTGGAGGGTGTGCATTGACTTTAGGAAGCTAAATGCCGCAACAAGGAAAGATCACTTCCCTTTGCCATTCATTGATCAAATGCTTGAAAGGTTAGCCGGTCATTCTTTTTATTGCTTTCTTGATGGTTATTCGGGTTATAATCAAATTGTCATAGCGCCAGATGATCAAGAAAAGACCACCTTTACTTGTCCATTTGGTACTTTTGCATATCGTCGTATGTCATTTGGTTTATGCAATGCACCGGCCACTTTCCAACGATGCATGGTAAGTATCTTCTCTGATTATGTTGAAAAGATAATTGAAGTATTTATGGACGATTTTAGTGTGTTTGGAGACTCATTTGATGCTTGTTTGCATAATCTCACTTTAATCTTGAAAAGATGCATGGAAACTAACCTTGTTTTGAATTGGGAAAAATGTCATTTTATGGTTAAACAAGGTATAGTTTTGGGTCATATCATCTCTGAAAAAGGGATTGAAGTTGATAAGTCTAAAATAGATCTTGTACGTCACTTACCCTCTCCTACTTCGGTTAGAGAGGTCCGTTCTTTTCTTGGCCATGCAAGATTCTATAGGCGATTTATCAAAGATTTCTCAAAAGTTGCACAACCTCTTTGCCGCCTCCTACAAAAAGACGTGGCGTTTGAATTCACTAAGGAGTGCACGGCATCATTCAACCAACTCAAGGAGTTGTTGACCACGGCACCCATTATTGTTCCCCCGGATTGGAGCCTCCCGTTCGAGCTTATGTGTGATGCGTCCGATTATGCTTTAGGGGCTGTTTTGGGACAAAGAAAGGACAAGAGGCCGCATGTCATCTACTATGCCTCACGGACGTTGAACGATGCCCAGTTGAACTACTCCACTACGGAAAAATAACTTCTTGCCGTTGTCTTTGCTTTAGATAAATTTCGATCATATCTAATTGGTACTAAAGTAATTGTTTTCACTGATCATGCAGCTCTAAAGTACTTGCTCACCAAAAAGGAGGCCAAGCCCCGGCTAATTCGGTGGATGTTGTTACTTCAAGAGTTCGACATCGAGATTCGTGACAAGAAGGGAAGTGAAAACGTGGTGGCTGACCACCTAAGCCGAATGGTGCATAATGAGGAGTCCCTACCCATTGCAGAGACATTCCCCGATGAACAATTGCTGTCCATAAAGGTTAGTACACCTTGGTATGCCGATATAGTCAATTTTTTGGTGTCAAAACGTATTCCAAGTGAGTTCAATAGGCACCAACGTGACAAACTTAGGCATGATGCACAGTTTTATGTATGGGATGATCCATACTTATGGAAATTTTGTCCCGATCAGATTATACGTCGTTGTGTGCATGATTCTGAATGTCATTCAATTTTGAGTTTTTGTCATACATATGCATGTGGAGGGCACTTTGGCACACAACACACGGCCCTCAAAGTGTTACAATGTGGATTTTATTGGCCTAGTATTTTTAAGGATGCTAGAACGTTTTGCTTAACATGTGATAAATGCCAAAGAATGGGTGGTATTAGTACAAGGGACCAAATGCCGCAGGTTTCTATCCTAAATGTTGAAATTTTTGATGTTTGGGGTATTGACTTTATGGGTCCCTTTCCAAAGCTTGAAAACGGGACATGAATTTAAGGTGAACGGGCATCGTTTGAAGCCCTATTATGAGAACTTTGTGGAGCACACCGTGGATGACACCCCCTTGGGTGCCGTGGGCTCCAATCTGGAGTGATTGGGTTCTTCGTCCGGCTGCAAGACGTAAAAGAAAGCGCTACTTGGGAGGCAACCCAATACACTGAATAAAATAAAGCATGTCCATTGATCTCCGAGAAATTACAAGTGCGTGAAAAAAAAAAAATAATAATAATAACAAAGAGAAAAAAGAAAGATGGAGCTTTCACAAAGGTTGTTCACGTGAAGCCCCACTACTTGGCAAAACTCCAGGAGCGGGAGGCATCGAAGATAGATCATTTCGAGGCCTTAATACTTGGTGGAATGCTAGATGACGCAGGAAAAAGGTGCCTCTGGAAGAAAGCCGCAAGACTTTGACGGTCACTTTGAATTCGACCTTCAGATTCTTGCAGCTGATCAAGCTTCCTCTTCATGCTCGTCGAATAATTATTTGCAAGCACGTGCAAACCTCTATTCTCGCGCTTAAGCTGTTTGATCTCTTGCTTAAGATTTTCCACCTCCGCCATCAATGATTCAACTTGACGGAATCGAGCAAGTAGGCGTTGGCCCATGTTGGACACAGAGCTCGCACACTGAACACTGAGAGCTAGGGACTCTTGAACGGCCAACTCATCGGACCGTCCTGAAAGCAGCCTACTATCTTTAGGAGTGAGGAGGTTCCTAGCTACTATGGCAGCTGTTGTTGCATCCGTCATCACGGAGTCTTCACCTGTAAGAGGGCCATGAGAAGATAAGAAAGACGGGCACCAGACATTACCCTGACGCGGCGCACCCGTATCACTGCCGAGACTCAAATCTAAGCAAATGTTAGATGGGTTAGCCATTTTCAAAGATGTTAAAAGAGAAGGGTTGGATGGAGTAAAATCTCAAAGGGCCGAAGACGATTTTCACGAATGGGCAATCTTCAAAGTGTGCATCTTAGAGGTGATCGATACCTCTATAAAAGGAGAGGCGACACAACCACCGATTCAAAATTGAAGAAACACCACTCTTCAAATCTTAAAAGCTGGATTTTCCTGCGTAAAGTTCGTCAACACTCTTCAGACACAATCTCGGCTTTCCAGATAACGCACTTTTGCCGATAAGCGTGGGTGACAAAACCGCAATCTCGGCTTTTCAGAGAACGCGTGCAACTTTGTCAAAAGATCTCTGACAAAGTTGAAAACGCGTGGAGGTCATTATCCCAACTACCACACTTTTGCCGACAAGCGTGGGTGACAAAGCCGCAATCTCGGCACTACTACTAGACATTAAAATTCCTATATACGTCAACATTCATGGCAAGGCATACATCCAAAGACGCATGACTTTTCTTCTCGGCCGAGAATGTAGCTGCAACCAAACCTCTCAACATGCTCAGTTTTCTTCTTCCCTTGAGAACACCTATTCAACCATTGATGTACCCCCAAAGAAGATACCAGATGCCTGGAGTACAGATGAGGCAGGAGGAAACGGTAGATCGAAGCATGTGGAGACAAGCGCAACAAATATATGTGCTGATTCATTCGCTACTTCTTCAAAAGCAAAAGTATCTCATATCATCAAGGGCGAAAGCAAAGGTATCTCATATCATGCTCTTTCCCTGTCTTTTCCTTTGTCCTTGTTCTTACTCGCATGGCAAAGAGAAAGAGAGCAATCAGCCGGCATTTGGAGTTAGTCTTCCGATCTGGAACCGACTACCTGGAATCTATTCCCTGGTTGCTTACCTAGCGTTGCTCTCGAGTAGTCATCTTCAACGGTTGATACACTTCCAAAGAAGGGACCACATCTGCTTGGAGAACAGCTAAGACGAGTGACAATGAAACATCAATCTTGTGGATCGTCAGCAAACGCAACAATTGCATATGCTGAGTCATCCTCTAACCCTCTTCAATACGAATTGGAAAGATTGAACAAAGAAACAGGTCATCACCTCCACCTCGTGCTTGTCTGCCATGTGTCTGAATTTTGAAACCGCCAATGCAATCACCAAGGAGAAGAAGGAATTTACACTCCATAACCAGATTTGCGTCCCTAAACCTCTTCTCTTTGTTATTTACATTCTGCCATGTTTAATGAGTTTAGTTGCTGTTTATGTGTTTGCTTGTGTTTAGTGTGGTTTTAAGCTTGAAACATTGAGGACAATGTTTGATTTAAGTGTGGGGAGGTAACTAAGTATATTTGATGCAAATTCGTGGGATTTTATCACCCATAACTGCAAATGTTGTTCCTTGCCGTTTTAAAGTGTTTTTAAGCTGTTTTGGAGTGTTTTAGTGTGTTCTGTTTTATAAATCCGAAAATCACATAAAAATTTGAAAAAAAAAAAAACATGTTTTGAAAAGCCTAAAAAGAGTGTTTTGAGTCGTTTTTGTGTGTTTGTGTCTTAGGGTACCTTCCAACGCAATGATGAGGATTTGGTTTTTAATTGCATGACTGTTAAAAAGAGTTATAAACATGGAGAAAAGTTTGATTTACTCTTGGTATATGCTTGGTTATGGTTATAATGTATGACTTCACATGCAATCATAAAAGAAAAATTAGTTTTTGTAACATGCTTGAAGGAAGGAACTCAAACAAACACTACAACCTTGTGAGACTTGAGCCTAAACGTTATTTGGAGAGTTAAAATCTGTGCATTATTGTTTTCTAAAGTCGTTGCATGATCTCATTATTCTTTGCTTGGTTACTACTTAGAAGGCGTTTCATCATATAGTTCCAAATGCTAGAACTCATGCCCATTTCATTCAAAGCATGTTATTGATTTGCATAAACACATATTCAAGAAGAAGTTGTGTAGTGACGACCACCAAAGCCAAATTGCCGTGTATCCTACTTCTTTATATGTTTAAGTTAACCCCATTGAGCCTTGTTAAGCTTACATTCTTTGTTAACTGATAGGAGCATATTCATGCGACTTAAATGGCTTGTTCTCGTGCATTTACGTTATGTTTCTTTAGTTATTTTAGTACTTTAAGCTATTTTCGTGTGTTTGTAGGTCCAAAGGGCTAAAGGAGCAAAAAGATGCATTTTGGAGACTTTTGGAGCACTTTTGGGCTAAGGATGGATAGCTTATGCTTGGACCCAAAGTGTTGGACGAAATTGAAGACCTAATTGAAGACCAAAGTGTTGGAACCTTGTTCCCTTTAGTTCTAGGACATTTAAACCTTTCCTATATCCATTGCACATGCATTCCTTTAATCCACATGCATCTCCATAAATCATCCAACACACTTTCTCTCCCAAAAACCGTACACACCATTCACCCTAGATTCTAATCAGCCATTCACCAAAACCATTTCCCTTTGTGCCGTGCACATGCATACACACTTCATTTCAGCCACATGCAACCATTAAACATTCAATCATTTCACTCCACTTAATGCCGTGAGTTCCCATCAGATTTCCAACCTAATTCACATGCACTCCCTTTAATTTATTCAACCTAGCTGTCAAAGCACATGCACATTCACCCTAATCATTCACATACACAATCTGCCATCATTCACACATTCATTCCACATGCATTCCCTTCATATAAATCAGCCACATGCACCCATAATCATTCAACCAACTTTGCACATGCATTCATCATCATAACCTAGCTGTCATTCCACTTTAATCCACATGCATTCCCTTCACAAATCAGCCACATGCATCTCCCATCACCATTCCAGATTTCCACCAAGTTCCTAGCTGTCATATTCCCTCCTTTTCACCTATAAATAAGCATCCATTGCAGCCACAATGGATTCATTCCCATTCATACACAATTCATTCACCATTCACGCCAGAAATTCATCCCCTCTCTATAACACATCCATACTTCACCATTCTTTATATTTTCTGCCCAAAAAGAAGCCTTGAGGTCCCCTACATCCATCCCTATCCTAAACACATCATTCTACACCATCCATAACTCCCCATCCCTCCAAACCTATCCTTAGACCTTGTGCTACAACGAAGAGGAGGAGAAGAGTGCCTCAACGTTCATACAATTCAAGTTTGAGTTGTTGGAATGTTTAGGTGTTTCTTTTCCTCAATTCCAATGTTTAATTTCAATTCTCTTTGTTTTGTACGTATGAGGAACTAAACCCCCCCTTGGCTAGGGGGGATTCGAAATATATGTTTATGCTTGCATTTTGATTTGATTACTTCTAATTGCGTTTCATAAGTTGTGGATTCAATTTGTTTAACTGTTTGATTGATAACTTATTTATGTATGTTTATTGAGAGTATACGCTTAATTTTCATGCATGAATATGACGCTAGAATATAAGTGAGTTTCACCTAATAGTTACGAACTTATATTCACAAGTAGTGGAGGTTGCTTATAAACAATCGCGTTAAACGAATTCTTGGCATAAGTTTCATGCAATCATAGTAATGAATGCCTCGTCAACACTTATAATTTTCATAGAGCGTAATGATTCTTGCTTGTATCTCTATTATGCAATCATGTAGGGGACTTGTGGGGAATGTTTTGGGTTGTCGTATGCAATCATCCAATTCAATAACGTTAGGAAGATTTGAAGGTTAATTAGTGCATCACGGTTAACTTGGGGTGTTCAGAATTCATGGTTTATTGAAATGCAATTGGAAATCTTTTTATTATGCAAGTGTAACATGTGTGGAGATGAACCCCTTAGCTAGTCATCCCATCCATTCAAATCCATCACATTCATATTTACATTCTGTTTTTAATTAGAATCTGTGCAATTAGTTTAATTTCGTCCAAAACTCAATCCCCCCTTACTTTAATGTCCAAATTAGTTAGAAATCAATTTAGTTTGTGTTTTTAAGAGTCTTGAGTCAAGTTACAACTTAATTTCGTCCAAATTTGGGTTTAAGGTCAGAAACTGCCTAGTTAGTGTTTTTAGGCAGTTTTGAGTCTTTTGAACTTGTTTTGAGTCCTTTGAGTCTTTGTATTGTTCAAATTAGTTAGAAAGTGTTTTGGTTTGTGTTTATAAGTGTTTTGATTCAATTTGTTACCCAAATTCGTCCAAAGTACTCAAAGTGCTCAAAACTGCCCAGAAAGTGTTTTTAAGGCAGTTTTGAGTGTTTTGGGTGATGTTTGAGTCTTTTGGTTTGTTTTAGTGTTTTAAAGTTTAGTTTTGCATTCTTTGAGTCTAGTAGAGTGTTTTATATTGTGTTTTTACGTTTTTGAGTCAAATCCAAGTGATTAACAATCCCTCCTAATCCCCAGTCCTGAACGATCCCTACTTATACTTATACTACAATTGACAAAAAGAGGGTTTAATTTGTGTGCGTATAATTTTCGCATCAAATTTTGGCGCCGTTGCCGGGGATTAGCAAATTTGCTAATCCCTTGGATTGTTCGTTTCTGTTATGTATTTTAGTTTTAGTTTTTGATTTGTGTTTTGTTTGTTGATTTCAAGTACTAGAAAAGCACAACATGGCACTTGATAATGCTTCTCTTTTGTCACAGCTCATGGAAAGGTCCCAAATGCAAAGCGTTGATATATTCGATCTTCAATCAAGGAATAACGTGTTTTCCAATACTTACAATTCGGATTGGAGTGATCATTCAACTTCTATGCGGTGGGAACCTCAAAACTTTCAACAAGAAGGATATTGGCAGCCACCTCATATTCAATATGCCCAACCAAACTCAAGTTCGTCAATAGATTATAATGAAAAGCTTAATGAATTAATTTGTTTGGTGCAGGGCTCACAAAATCAACTCGAGGAGGCTCAACAAGGAGAATATTGGCAACCATATGAGGAGTTCTATACAACACCTATGCAGCCACCACAACCTACCCAAACAAATTCAAGTGAGTCTTTGTATAATGATACGGTTAGTAAGTTACTCACCAATTTGTCTCAGGGGCAAGAAGATCAAAACAAAGCAAGGCAAAATCAAGACAAAAGGTTGGACCACTTGGAAAAGCAAATTGGGCAGATAGCGGAGTTCATAGGACAATTTCAAGACCAAGGCAAACTCCCTATTTCAACCATGGCAAATCCGAAGGAGGATGAAGGACTGCAATTTGAGGAAGAGGAACACACCCAAGCCACGGCAAGGGAGGAAACACCTTTGCCGCAGGCACCTATTGCACCTACGCCATCCAATTCAGGTATGGTTGTTCCAAAGTTAATTATTTCTAACCCCGTTCCACTGAATGTCCCTATTCCTTGCAGGCTCATGCAATCCAAGGAAGAAGAGGGTGAGAAAGGCATCTTCGAATCCTTTCCAAAGAATGAAGAGCAAGATGTGACTGGGGAATGTCTAGAATTCATCAAAGAGGATATACTTGAGACAACAATTCGCAAGGAAATTGGATTTCATGACACAGGACAAGTCATAACGCTCAAAACACCAAATCTAGCTGAAATTTCTAGTCTTACAACTTTCGAAGGGGTGTTTATTCTTGAGTTTATGTTGGAGCACACAGGTAAGCCACCTCCCCGAATTTCAATTTTGATTTATACTAATATGTTGTTAATGATTCAGGCACCCACTTTAGAATTTAAACCATTACCGGATCATTTCAAGTATCACCTTCCATTCAAAGATCAAGTCCATGCCGTTTGATTTAAAAAAAAAAAGAAGAAAAAAAATAATAATAAAAGAATGTAGCCTTCACAAAGGTTGTGTACGTGAAGACCCACTACGTGGCGAAACTCTCGGAGCGGAAGGCATCGGAGCAGGAGGCATCGGAGCGGGAGGCATCGGAGCTAGAGCATTTCAGGCCTCAATACTGGGTGGAACGCTGGATGACCCAGGAAAAAGGTGCCTCTAGAAGAAAGACGCAAGCCTTTGACGGTCACTTTGCATTCGACCTTGAGATTCTTGCAGCTCATCAAGCTTCCTCTTCATGCCCGACGAATAGTTATTTGCAAGCACGTGCAAACTTCTATTCTCGTACTTAAGCTGGTTGATCTCCTGCTTAAGATTTTCCACCTCTGCCATCAACGATTCCACTTGGCGGGACCGAGCAAGCAGGCGTTGGCCCATGTTGGACACAGAGCCCGCACACTGAACACTGAGAGCGAGGGACTCTTGAACGGCCAACTCATCGGACCGTCCTGAAAGCAGCTGACTATCTTTGGGAGTGAGGAGGTTCCTAGCTACTATTGTAGCTGTTGTTGCATCCTGCATCACTGAGTCTTCACCTGTAAGAGGACCGTTAGAAGATAAGAAAGAAGGGCGCCATACATTACCTTGACGCGGCGCGCCCGTATCACTGCTGAGACTCAATTCTAAGCTAAGGTTCGATGGGTTTGCCATTTTTCAAAAGTGTTCAAAGAGAAGGGCTGGATGGAGTTAAATTTCAAAGGGCCGGAGACGATTTTCACAGAAGGGCAGTCTTCAGAATGTGTATGTTGGTGGTGATCGATAGCTCCATAAAAAGCCAAGGCGACGCGTCCACCGAGTCAAAAAGCCGGAATTTCCTGCGTAAATTTCGGCGACGCTCTCTCGGCTTTTCAGAAAACGCGTTCAACTTTGTCAAAAGATCTCTGACAAAGTTGAAGACACGTGGAGGCCATCATCGCAACTACACATCTTTAGCCGACAAGCGCAAAGTTCGGCGACGCTTTCTCTGCTTTTCAGAAAAAGCGTGCAGCTTTGTCAAAAGAGCCGCATCCGCACTACTACGTGTCGTTCAGAAAGCGAAGGGGCGTCTTTCAGAAATCGAAGGGGCGCCTGCTCAGAAATCGAAGAGGCGTCGGTCAGAAAGCAAATAGGCGTATTCAAAGATCGAAGAGTCGTCACTATTTCAAAAAGCCGGATTTGCGGGATCAAAACGTTTGTCGACAAGGGTAAAAGAACAACACTTGCTATTGGGAAATCCCTATATATGTCGACCTTCATCTTTTATGGCAAGGCAGACCTGAAGAAAATGCCCAACTCTTCCTCACCTCTGAGGGCGCACTCCCAGCAAAGCCTTTCGAAATACTCAATTTTTTCTTCTTCCCCAAAGATGATACCAGATGCCTGGAGTACAGATGACCCAGGAGGAAACGGTAGATGGAAGCATGTGCTGATTCATTCACCACTTCTTCAAAAGCAAAGGTATCTCATATCATCAAGGTCAAAAGCAAAAGTATCTCATATCATGCTCTTTCCCTGTCCTTTTCTTTGTCCTTGTTCTTACTCGCATGGCAAAGTGAAAGAAGCAATTAGCCGGCACTTGGAGTCAGTCTTCCGATCTGGAACCAACTGCTTGGAATCCCTTCCCTGATTGCTTACCTAGCGTTGCTCTCGAGTAGTCATCTTCAACGGTTGATACACTTCCAGAGAAGGGACCACTTCTGCAAAGGGGAGCAAGTAAGGCAAGTGAAAATGATACATTGAAGCATGTGGAGACAAGCTACAACTGCATATGCTGAGCTATCCTCTAACCCTCTTCAATACGAATTGGAGAGATTGAACAAAGAAACAGATAAAAGGAGGAAGCTCAGACCTTCGGGGGAGACCAAAAGAATCCTGCTGCTCAGTTCAAGAGTAGCACAAAGGAAAATCAACGAGTGGAGGAGACCAAAAAGAATCCTCCAGCCCAGTTCAAGAGTAAGCCTGTGGAATCACCAAGATCAACCCATGCATTCAACAAAGGAAGACCGAGAAAGCACTCCAATTCCAGATTTGCGTCCCTAAACTCTTCTCTTTGTTAGTTACATTCTGCCATGTTTAGTGTGTATAAATGCTGTTTGTGTTTTTACTTATGTTTTATGTAAATCTATGCTTAAAACATTGAGGACAATGTGTGATTTAAGTGTGGGGGGGTAACTAAGTATATTTGATGCAAATTCGTGGGATTTTATCACCCATAACTTCAAATGTTGTTCCTTGCTGTTTTAAGGTATTTTTAAGTTGTTTTAGAGTGTTTTAGTATGTTTTGTTTTGATAACTCTGAAAATCACATAAAAATTTGAAAAACATGTTTTGAAAAGCCTAAAAAGAGTGTTTTGAGTCATTTTTGTGTGTTTGTGTCGTAGGTCACCTTCCAACACAATGATAAGGATTTGGTTTTTAATTGCATGACTGTTAAAAAGAGTTATAAACATGGAGAAAAGTTTGATTTACTCTTGGTATATGCTTGGTTATGGTTATAATGTATGACTTCACATGCAATCATAAAGGAAAAAATTAGTTATGTAACATGCTTGAAGGAAGGAACTCAAACAAACGCTACAACCCTAAGAGACTTGAGCCTATAACGTTCTTTGGAGAGTATAATCTGTGATTTCTTGTTTTCTAAAGTCGTTGCATGATCTCATTATTCTTTGCTTGGTTACTACTTAGAAGGCGTTTCATCATATAGTTCCAAATGCTAGAACTCATGCCCATTTCATTCAAAGCATGTTATTGATTTGCATAACACATATTCAAGAAGAAGTTGTGTAGTGACCACCACCATAGCCAAATAGCCTTACTTCCCATATTTCGTATATGTTGTAAGTTTTAACCCCGTTGAGCCTTGTTTAGCCTTTATTCTGTGTCTACCCACATTTTCCTCACCTAGCCTAGTTTAGGACAATCCCCACCCTTGTTCTTAAAAGATAGTGAGCATGACTTAATTGAATTCCTTTTGAGTTACATTATGAAAGAAAATAAGTGTGGGGGAGAGAATCTTTAAGTGTTTATGTATGTTTTGAGATTCAAAAAAAAAAAAAAAAAAAAAAAAAAAAAAAAAAAGAAAAGAAAGAAAGAAAGAAAAAAAAAAAGAGTTTGAAAAAAATGAAAGAATCAGTGATTGAAGAAAGGGTCCAAAACACCAATTCTGGCCGTAAATTGTCTAAATTCTCCCTTTCTGTTCAAAAGTTGAGTTTTCATTCAAAAGTGAATTCTTAGTTGATTCAAGTGCTTTGCTCACTATTTCTTTAAGAACCTTTGTTTTCCATATCCCTTCTTTGTTATCCACACGCCCCGAACCCCATTACAACCCGTGACTTCAATCTTGAGTGTTATGTGTTTCAATTTGTGGAGTTTGAACTTGGTATGAGCATATGGTGTCACTGGTTCTCGCGTCTAAGTAGTAGCATTCCATTCATGAGATCATATCTAAACATGCTTATTAACTCCAGAAATTGCTCTCTTTGTGATATATATATGTGAGTGTTCGTTTTCATTAATCTTCTCACATATGACTAGATTAGGGTGTGTAGTTAGAAAATCTGAGTGAAAATCGAGTGCATATCTTGTAAGGAATTGAGCAAATTCTCTAAGGCATGTTACTACATTCAAAACATGGTTTTAAATGCTTAATTGTGAAATAGTATGTAGTGACTATGATTAAGAATGTACTTAAGTGTGAAGATAACTAAAATCTGTGAGAATGATGATTTTTAACATGTCATGTGCATTGGAAATCCCTAAGACGGTTGTTGGAAGGTTTAGGTTGTTTTTTACGTGTTTAGTGTCGTTTTGTTTATTTGTTTTTATTCTGTTTTGCTCGAGGACTAGCAAAAGATAAGTGTGGGGGTATTTGATAGGAGCATATTCATGCGACTTAAATGGCTTGTTCTCGTGCATTTACGTTATGTTTCTTTAGTTATTTTAGTACTTTAAGCTATTTTCGTGTGTTTGTAGGTCCAAAGGGCTAAAGGAGCAAAAAGATGCATTTTGGAGACTTTTGGAGCACTTTTGGGCTAAGGATGGATAGCTTATGCTTGGACCCAAAGTGTTGGATGAAATTGAAGACCTAATTGAAGACCAAAGTGTTGGAACCTTGTTCCCTTTAGTTCTAGGACATTTAAACCTTTCCTATATCCATTGCACATGCATTCCTTTAATCCACATGCATCTCCATAAATCATCCAACACACTTTCTCTCCCAAAAACCGTACACACCATTCACCCTAGATTCTAATCAGCCATTCACCAAAACCATTTCCCTTTGTGCCGTGCACATGCATACACACTTCATTTCAGCCACATGCAACCATTAAACATTCAATCATTTCACTCCACTTAATGCCGTGAGTTCCCATCAGATTTCCAACCTAATTCACATGCACTCCCTTTAATTTATTCAACCTAGCTGTCAAAGCACATGCACATTCACCCTAATCATTCACATACACAATCTGCCATCATTCACACATTCATTCCACATGCATTCCCTTCATATAAATCAGCCACATGCACCCATAATCATTCAACCAACTTTGCACATGCATTCATCATCATAACCTAGCTGTCATTCCACTTTAATCCACATGCATTCCCTTCACAAATCAGCCACATGCATCTCCCATCACCATTCCAGATTTCCACCAAGTTCCTAGCTGTCATATTCCCTCCTTTTCACCTATAAATAAGCATCCATTGCAGCCACAATGGATTCATTCCCATTCATACACAATTCATTCACCATTCACGCCAGAAATTCATCCCCTCTCTATAACACATCCATACTTCACCATTCTTTATATTTTCTGCCCAAAAAGAAGCCTTGAGGTCCCCTACATCCATCCCTATCCTAAACACATCATTCTACACCATCCATAACTCCCCATCCCTCCAAACCTATCCTTAGACCTTGTGCTACAACGAAGAGGAGGAGAAGAGTGCCTCAACGTTCATACAATTCAAGTTTGAGTTGTTGGAATGTTTAGGTGTTTCTTTTCCTCGATTCCAATGTTTAATTTCAATTCTCTTTGTTTTGTACGTATGAGGAACTAAACCCCCCCCTTGGCTAGGGGGGATTCGAAATATATGTTTATGCTTGCATTTTGATTTGATTACTTTTAATTGCGTTTCATAAGTTGTGGATTCAATTTGTTTAACTGTTTGATTGATAACTTATTTATGTATGTTTATTGAGAGTATACGCTTAATTTTCATGCATGAATATGACGCTAGAATATAAGTGAGTTTCACCTAATAGTTACGAACTTATATTCACAAGTAGTGGAGGTTGCTTATAAACAATCGCGTTAAACGAATTCTTGGCATAAGTTTCATGCAATCATAGTAATGAATGCCTCGTCAACACTTATAATTTTCATAGAGCGTAATGATTCTTGCTTGTATCTCTATTATGCAATCATGTAGGGGACTTGTGGGGAATGTTTTGGGTTGTCGTATGCAATCATCCAATTCAATAACGTTAGGAAGATTTGAAGGTTAATTAGTGCATCACGGTTAACTTGGGGTGTTCAGAATTCATGGTTTATTGAAATGCAATTGGAAATCTTTTTATTATGCAAGTGTAACATGTGTGGAGATGAACCCCTTAGCTAGTCATCCCATCCATTCAAATCCATCACATTCATATTTACATTCTGTTTTTAATTAGAATCTGTGCAATTAGTTGAATTTCGTCCAAAACTCAATCCCCCCTTACTTTAATGTCCAAATTAGTTAGAAATCAATTTAGTTTGTGTTTTTAAGAGTCTTGAGTCAAGTTACAACTTAATTTCGTCCAAATTTGGGTTTAAGGTCAGAAACTGCCTCGTTAGTGTTTTTAGGCAGTTTTGAGTCTTTTGAACTTGTTTTGAGTCCTTTGAGTCTTTGTATTGTTCAAATTAGTTAGAAAGTGTTTTGGTTTGTGTTTATAAGTGTTTTGATTCAATTTGTTACCCAAATTCGTCCAAAGTACTCAAAGTGCTCAAAAATGCCCAGAAAGTGTTTTTAAGGCAGTTTTGAGTGTTTTGGGTGATGTTTGAGTCTTTTGGTTTGTTTTAGTGTTTTAAAGTTTAGTTTTGCATTCTTTGAGTCTAGTAGAGTGTTTTATATTGTGTTTTTACATTTTTGAGTCAAATCCAAGTGATTAACAATCCCTCCTAATCCCCGGTCCTGAACGATCCCTACTTATACTTATACTACAATTGACAAAAAGAGGGTTTAATTTGTGTGCGTATAATTTTCGCATCATTAACCCACACTATCCTCACCTAGCCTAGATTAGGACTTTCCATACCCTTATTCTTGAAGCATAGCAAAGCATGATTTGAATTGAACTCCCTTTGATTAATGTTTGGCAGAACCCAATTGTGGGGGAAGTAGGTTTCATGTGAGTTAGTGTGCCATAGGCACGGGTGGAAAAGAGAAAAGGAAAAAGAAAATAAAAGAAAAAAAAAGAATTTCGTGGAAAAAGAAAAAGAAAAGAAAAAGTTGTGAAAAGAAAGAAAAAAAAAGAGTATGAAATAAATGAAAATAAGTTCACATGTTTGTGGTAGTTGAGGAAAGGGTCCAAAAATGTTGAATATGGCCCTGAGTGTTGCTTAGTTCTTCCCTTTGTGTTAAAAGTTGATTTCTGTGTTTTAAAGTGAGTTCTAAGTTTCGATTTCATTACTTTGCTTGCTATTGCTTTAAGAACCTTTGTTTCCCTCTATCTTTCCATTGTTAACCAATACCCTAAGCCCCATTACAACCCTTGACTTCTATCTTGAGTGTTGTGCATTTCAATTTGTGGAGTTTGAAGTTGGTATGAGCATATGGTGTCAATGGTTCTCGCATCTAAGTAGTAGCATTCCATTCATGAGATCATATCTAAACATGTTTATTAACTCCAGAAATTGCTTTCTCTGTGATATATATATATATATATATGTGAGTGTTCTTTTCATGTTTACATCAATCTTCTCACATATAACTAGATTAAGGTGTGTAGTTAGAAATTCTGAGTGAAAATTGAGGGCATATCTTGTAAGGAATTGAGCAAATTCTCTAAGGCATGTTACTACATTCAAAACATGGTTTTAAATGCTTAATTGTGAACTAGTATGTGGTGACTATGATTAAGAATGTACTTAAGTGTGAAGATGACTAAAATCTGTGGAGATAATGAATTTTTAACATGTCATGTGCATTGGAAATCCCTGAGGCAACGTTGGAAGGTTTAGATTGTCTTTTGTTTGTTTTGTTTTGTTTCGTTTTGTTTTGTTTTTCTGTTTTGCTCGAGGACTAGCAAAAGCTAAGTGTGGGGGAATTTGATAGGAGCATATTTAGGCAACTTAGTTGGCTTGTTCTTGTGCATTTACGTTGTTATTTCTTAGTTCTTTAAGTCTTTTAAGTTATTTTCGTATGTTTTCAAGTTCTAAGGGCTAAAGGAGCAAAGAAGTGCATTTTGGAGCCTTTTGGAGCACTTTTGGGCTAAGGATGGATAGCTTATGCTTGGAGCCAAAGTGTTGGACGAAATTGAAGGCCTTGTATGCACTTTAGGACATAAAACAAAGGGCCTAGCCCATTCTAACACCATTGCCGTGCATTCCCCTTCCAATTACAGCTTTCCCACTTCATACATTCCAGCCTTCCCCTTTGTGTCAAAGTCGTGCATTCTCCTCACCAACAAATAATTCAGCCACATGTATTCATCATGCACTCCAAATACAAATGTATTCTTCCATTCACTCTTTAATCATTCACTCACATGCTTTCCCAACAAATAATTCAGCCACATGCACCCATCATCATGAACCCTTTTGTGCCGTGCATAACATTCCCATTTCCAGCTTTCCCCCTTCATAAAACAATCAGCCACACTTCCACATGCATTCCCTCTTTAATCATTCACTCCCTTGCTGTCATTCCACATGCATTCCCTCTTTAATCATTCAGCCACCTATAAATAAACATCCTTGTTGTAGCCACAAACCATTCATTCATTCACCATTCACGCCAGAAATTCATCCCCTCTCTATAACACATCCATACTTCACCATTCTTCATATTTTCTGCCCAAAAATAAGCCTTGCCGTCCCCTACATCCATCCCTATCCTAAACACATCATTCTACACCATCCATAACCCCCAAAATTCACAACAAACCCTTGTGCCGAAACAAAGAGGAGGAGAAGAGGGCTTAAACGTTCATACAATTCAAGTTTGAGTTGTTGGAATTTTTAGGTGTTTTCCTCTCCTTGATTTCAATGGTTAAATTTACTTATCTTTGTCTTGTACGTATGAGGAACTAAACCCCCCTTGGCTAGGGGGGGATTCGAAACCATGATCATGCTTGCTATATGATTTGATTACCTCTAATTGCGTTTCATAAGTTGTGAATTCAATTTACTTATCTATTTGAATTAAACTGATTTGTGTGTGTTGGTTGAGAGCGCACGCTTAATTATCATGCGTAAATCTAATGCTAGGATATAAGGAAGTTTCTCCTAATCGTTACAAACTTATATTCACAAGTAGTAAAAGTTGATGACCTCAATTGCGTTAAGTAAATTCTTGGCATAAGTTTCATGCAATTCATAGTAACGAATGCTTCGTCAATGCTTATGGTTTTCAAAGAACTTAATGATTCTTGCTTGTATCTCTATTATGCAATTCATGTAGGGAACTTGTGGGGAATGCTTTGGGTTGTCGTATGCAATCATCCAATTCAATAACGTTAAGAAAATCTGAGGGTTAATTAGTGCAATTCACGGTTAATCTGAGGCGTTGAGAATTCATGGGTTATTGAAAAGCAATTAGAAATCGTTTTGTGTGCAAGTATGGCATGTGTGGAGATGAACCCCTTAGCTAGCTTCCATTCCATTCATTAAATCCAAATTCGTTTTAAAATCTGTTCGTTTTACAAAGTTTTAAGTTTTGTTTTCAAATTCGTCAAAAAATCAATCCCCCTTTGCTTTAGTGTCCAACTTAGTTAGAAAGTGTCTTAGTTTGTGTTTCTAAGTGTTTTGATTCATTTTATTACCCAATTTCGTCCAAAGTAGTCAAAGTGCTCAAAACTGCCTAGAAAGTGTTTTTAAGGCAGTTTTGAGTGTTTAAAGTGCTGTTTGAGTCTTTTGGTTTGTTTTAGTGTTTTAAGTGTTTAGTTTTGCATTCTTTAAGTCTAGTTTAGTGTTTTAAACTTTATTTTACATTTTTGAGTCAGTTTCCAAGTGATTTTGCAATCCCTAGTTAATCCCCGGTTAGAACGATCCCTACTTACATCATTACTACAATTGTCACAAATAGGGTTTAATTTGTGTGTCACATTCGTAACGCATCAATCAACAAATATAACAACCTCGTTCCTACACCACTAGCTCTAAGGTAGTCGAAAATGATCTATAAACCGTCTTAGTTGAGTGGTTTGAACTTTATGACTATGTCATAGAGTTACACCTCTTAATTCGAAAGAAATAAGAATGAAAATCCTTATGACCACATTGAGTGTATATACGACATATACTCAAGGAAATTTGACCCAAAATAATGAAACATTCATACCTAATTGGTAGCTTAAGTTGACTACAATCAACGAGATTGGTTGATTTGGAAGAAACCATCTTTGCCGTTGTGTTAATTCAAAGATTGCTAGCTACAACTAAACAGTGATTCAATGTTTGGACATAATATGGGTTTCCGAAACCATTATCAAGATAGTCTTGATAATATGTATCTAAGACTAGGAATCACAAGACGTGTAAGTTGTAGTGATCCATCCATCATGAATCTTAGCAAGCTAGTGGGAGCTATAATGGTCTTATGAGAGAAAGATCAAATCGTTTGATTTCTCATGAAGATGTAAATGAATTTTTTGTTTATTAGGTTTATAAAAGATTAGTGGGAGTTAATCATATTCCTAAATTTGAACATATATATGATATATTAATTTTGGAAATGAAAGGAATTCTTCTTCATCAAAGTTATGACTTTAAACATTCTATAATGATAAAATGCATATGGGAGTCATAGTCTATATATACATGCGATGGAAATCTATAATGATAGATTTCAAGATATAATTAGATTATCTCAATCCCTATTGATAGACGATAATAAACTTCAAATGAAAGTACAATTCCAATCAGACTGGGAAATTGCTTTTCTAAAAGGGAATGTGTAAAATCCCACATCGACCAACAGAGAAGGGGTGATGTTCCTTATATGTACATGCTCCCCTCCCGATAGTGAGGCCTTTTAGGAATTCACTGGTTTCGGATTCCATTGGAACTCTGAAGTTAAGCAAGTTCGGGCGAGAGCAATCATAGGATGGGTGACCCGCTGGGAAGTTCTCGTCTGAATTCCCAGAAACAAATCCGCGAGGGAATGGTAAGCCCAAAGAGGATAATATCATGCTACGGCAAAGCTGAGATTGGGATGTATCTGAGCCAGGTTTTGATCTTGGGATCTGTGGGTTATGAGCCCACCACGTTTTTGCTGAGCCACTCTGTCGTTCGGTGCGGATATGTCGGGGAGGACGGTGGGTTCCCCTTAAGTAGGGTGGATTATAAGATCCTACATTGACCAATGGAGAGGGGGTGATGTGCCTTATTTGTACATGTCCACTAGCACGAGACCTTTTAGGAACTCACCGGTTCCAGATTCCCTTGGAACTCCAAAGTTAAGCGAGTTCGGGCGAGTGCATTTCTAGGATGGGTGACCCTACTAGAAAGTTCTCGTCTGAATTCCCAAAAACAAAATCATAAGGGCGTGGCTAGGGCCCACATCTCAGTCTCAACTCCGCCGCAACACTTTATTGTCTGTTTTAGGCTTACCATTCCCTCACGGAATTGTTTCTAGGAACTCAGACAAGAACCTCCTAGTGGGTCACCCATCCTAGGATTGTTCTCACCTAAACTCGGTTAACTTCAGAGTTCCGATGGAATCCGAAGCCAATGAGTTCCCAAAAGGCCTCGTGCTATAAGGAGGGGAACATGTACATATAAAGCACATCACCCCTTCTCCGCTGGTCGATGTGGGATGTTACAATGTGCTATAGGGAGGAAGCATGTACATATAAAGCACATCACCCCCTCTCCATTGGTCGATGTGGTATCTTACAATCTACCCCACCTAAGGGGAACACGGCACCCACGTCGGCACATCTGCACCGAACGGCAGAGTAACTCTGATACCATTCTATCACTTCCCAGTCTTGACTCTGCCATAGCACGATATTGTTTGCTTTGGGCTTACCATTCGCTCATAGTTTTGTTTCTGGGAACTCACGAGCAACTTCTCAGTGGGTCACCCATTCTAAGATTGCTCTCGCCCAAACTCGCTTAACTTCAGAGTTCCAGTAGGTGACCCACTGGGAAGTTGTTCGTGAGTTCCCAGAAACAAAACTGTGAGGGAATGGTAAGCCCAAAGCGGACAACATCGTGCTACGGTGGAGTCGAGACTGGGATGTGATAGAATGGTATCAGAGTTACTGCCGTTCGGTGCAGATATGAAGACGAAGATGCCGGGTTCCCCTTAAGTGGGGTGGATTGTAAGATCCCACATCGACTAATGAAGAGGGGGTGATGTGCCTTATATGTACATGTTCTCTTCCCTAGAACACATTGTAACATCCCACATCGACCAGCGGAGAGGGGGTGATATGCCTTATATGTACATGCTCCCATTCTTATAGCACGAGGCCTTTTGGGAACTCATTAGCTTCGGATTCCATCGGAACTCTGAAGTTAAGCGAGTTCGAGCGAGAGCAATCCTAGGATAGGTGATCCACTAGGAGGTTCTTGTCTGAGTTCCTAGAAACAAATCCGTGAATGAATGGTAAGCCTAAAGCAGACAATAAAGTGCTACGGCGGAGTCAAGACTGAGATGTGGACGATTGGGATGTGATAGAGTGGTATCAGAGTTACTCTGCCGTTTGGTGCAGATGTGAAGACAAGGATGCCGGGTTTCCCTTAAGTGGGGTGGATTATAAGATCCCACATCGACCAATAGAGATGGGGTGATGTGCCTTATATTTACATGCTCCCTTCCCTATAGTGCATTGTAACATCCCACATCGACTAGCGGAGAGGGGGTGATTTGTCTTATATGTACATGCTCCCCTTCTTATAGTACGAGGCCTTTTGGGAACTCATTGGCTTCGGATTCCATAGGAACTCCAAAGTTAAGCGAGTTTGGGCAAGAGCAATCTTAGGATGGGTGACCCACTGGGAGGTTATTGTTTGAGTTCCTAGAAACAAATCAATGTAGGAATGGTAAGCCTAAAGCAGACAATAAAGTGCTACGGTGGAGTCGAGACTGAGATGTGGACGACTGGGATGTGACAAAATGGTATCAGAGTTACTCTGCCATTCGATACAGATGTGAAGACGAGGATACCGGGTTCCCCTTAAGTGGGGTCGATTATAAGATCCTACATCGACCAATGGAGATGGGGTGATATGCCTTATATGTACATGCTCCCTTCCCTATAGCGCATTGTTACATCCCACATCGACCAATGGAGAGGGGGTGATGTGCCTTATATGTACATGCTCCCCTCCTTATAGCACGAGGCCTTTTGGGAACTCATTAGCTTCAGATTCTATCGGAACTCTGAAGTTAAGCGAGTTCGAGCGAGAGCAATCCTAGGATGGGTGACCTACTGGGAGGTTCTTGTCTGAGTTCCTAGAAACAAATCCATGAAGGAATGGTAAGCCTAAAGCAGACAATAAAGTGCTACGGCGGAGTCGAGATTGAGATGTGGACGACTGGGATGTGATAGAATGGTATCAGAGTTACTCTGCCGTTCGGTGCATATATGAAGATGAGGATGCCGGGTTCCCCTTAAGTGGGGTGGATTATAAGATCCCACATCGACCAATGGAGATGGGGTGATGTGCCTTATATGTACATGCTCCCTTCCCTATAGCACATTGTAACATCCCACATTGATCAGCGGAGAGGGGGTGATGTGCCTTATATGTACATGTTCCCCTTCTTATAGCACGAGGCCTTTTGGGAACTCATTGGCTTCGGATTCCATAGAAACTCTAAAGTTAAGCGAGTTTGGGCGAAAGCAATCCTAGGATGGGTGACCCACTAGGAGGTTCTTGTCTAAGTTCCTAGAAACAAATCCGTGAAGGAATGGTAAGCCTAAAGCGGACAATAAAGTGCTACGGCAAAGTCGAGACTGAGATGTGGGCCCTAGCCACACCCTTACAGTTTTGTTTTTGGGAACTCAGACGAGAACTTTCCAGTAGGGTCACCCATCCTAGGAATGCTCTCGCCCGAACTCACTTAACTTTGGAGTTCCTATGGAATCCGAAGCCAATGAGTTCCCAAAAGGCCTTGTGCTATAAGAAGGGGAGCATGTACATATAAGGCACATCACCCCCTCTCCGCTGGTCGATGTGGGATGTTACAATGTGCTATAGGGAAGGGAGTATGTACATATAAAGCATATCACCCCCTCTCCATCGGTCGATGTGGGATTTTACAATCCACCCCACTTAAGGGGAACCCGGCATCCTCGTCTTCACATCTGCACCGAACGGCAGAGGAACTCTGATACCATTCTGTCACATCCTAGTCTCGACTCCGCCATAGCACGATATTGTCCGCTTTGGGCTTACCATTCCCTCATGGGTTTATTTATGGGAACTCACGAACAACTTCTCAATGGGTCACCTATCCTAGGATTACTCTCGCCCAAACTCACTTAACTTCAGAGTTCTAGTAGGTGACCCACTGGGAAGTTGCTCGTGAGTTCCCAGAAACAAAACTGTGAGGGAATGGTAAGCCCAAAGTGGACAACATTGTGCTACGGTGGAGTCGACTGGGATGTGATAGAATGTACCCTTTTGACTCCCAAAGAAGCATAATGCGTAAATAGAATCCTTTATACATACATAGAAAGGTGATTTACGTATTTCATATTGTATGAACAACGTTGATATGAGTTGTACCAAGATCGGTACAAGACAGTATCAGTGCAAGCCCAAGATCAGAACCATGGCAACTGTCAAGTAAGTCCTTAAGTATTTAAGAAATATTAAAGGATATATTCCTCAAGAATGAGGAAGAATTAAAGTAACGCAATGGAAGCGTAAATGTATTAGATTATGAATCTAATATTGTATCCATCATTGGATGTCTCTTCATAATGAATGAAGAGATAATTGGATATCTCTTTATTATGACTAAAAAGATATTTGGGTGGAAACGTTATAAATAATGACTTTAGCGTGTTCCATAATGCATGCAAAATATATCGCCATATAGAAGCTTACAACAATGTTGTTTGGATGAGAAAGTTCATTTATGAACTCTCTGATGTGGTAAAAGATAGCACACAAATTAAACCCTATAATTGTAGTATGTGTAAGTAGGGATCGTTCTAGGCCGGGGATTAGAAGGGATGCTAATCTACACAATTTAAACTCTAAAACACTAAACTAGACTCAAAAACAGAAAACTTGACTCTAACAACTCAAAACAAGCTAAATAGACTCAAAACACACAAACTAAGTTAAATTGACTCAAAACAGGTACTAGAAAGTGATTTGGATGAAAATTAAACTAAAAAGATTCAAAATACTAAATGGGGACAGATTCTAACTAATTTGACACAACAAAGTAAAGGGGATTGGGTTTTTGATGAAATTGAAGTAAAAACAAATAGATTTAAAGACTCTAAACAATTTGGACGAAATTGGGTGAAATATGGGTGAATGGCTAGCTAGAGGGTTCATCTCCACACATGACACATATGCATACAAATCGATTTCCAATTATTATTCCTATAAACCATGAATAACAATGCCCCAGATTAACTGTCAGCAACACTAATTAACCCTCAGATTTTCCTTAAGTCATTGAATTGGATGGACAACGCATCAACAACCAAACTATTCTTTAATAATTCCTTACATGAACAACATAATAGAGATACAATCAAAGATCATTAAGCTTTGTGAAAATCATAAGCATTGACAAGGCATTCGTAACTATGAACTGCATGATACTCCTGCCATGGATTTACTTAACAATTGTGACTAGCAACCTCCACTACTTGTAAATATAAGTTCATAACTATTAGGTGAAATTCCCTTATATTGTAGCATCAAATTCATGCATGCAAACTAAGTATGCATCCTTAATCAACATACAAGAATATGTTATCAATCAAACAGATAAGTAAATCGTATTCATGTTTTATGAAACAATAACAGGAGGAAATCAATTCATATCACTTATATGTTCATGGCTTTGAATCCACCTCTAGCTAAAACAAGTTTAGTTCCTCATGTTTGCACTTAAACAAAGATAAATTAAATTAAACATTGAAAGCAAAAGATAGAATACACCTAAGAACGTTCCAGCACTCCAAGCTTGAATGTGATGGCACGGCTAAGGCTCTCTTTTCCTTTCTCCTTGCTATGTTGCGGCATAAGGGTGATTTCTATGATTGATGGTTGTGTGGTGTCAATTGTGGTGAGAGATGGGTTGTGGTAGAATGTAGTATTTATAGGGATAAAACACACGGCATAGAGTCATTGTTTTGGAGAAGAATTAAACACTCCAAATCCACAAGGAAAAGGCCACCTAGAAATCAGAAACCAAAGAGAATAAGGATAGGGGGTGTGGCAAGGCTTCTAAAAAGAGATAGGTCTTCTAGAAATAGGTTTTTATGTGTCCAAGTTTGAAAAGAACCCCCCTTGTAGCTGGAATTAAAGTAGCAAAAGATTAGGATAGGATAAGATAAGATAAAGTTGGATAAGGTTTGGATAAGATAAGATAGTTTAGATAAGGTTCAATGTTTCTTGCTCTTTCCTTATCTTTTTTGTCTTGAATTTGTTTCTCCAGATTTGTAGCATGTTCCTAGCCTCTTTTGACTTCAAATTCGTCCATCCACCTTGCTCCATACGCAAGCTATCCATTCTAGCCCAAAATTGCTCTAAAATGCACCAAAATGCACTTTTTTGCCATTTAAACCTACAAACACACAAAAATAGCTTAAATCACTATAATAAATAGAAACTAACTATGTAAATGCAAGAAAACAAGCTAATTAAGTCGCATAAATATGCTCCTATCACTCTTCATTAGGTTTCAACTAGAAAGTGTCCCTAGTGTACCCACACTACGACACTAATAGGGTGATAACTCAAGCCAGGGAATCAAGGTCTCATCAAGATCCGAACTCAAATGAGAGATTGAACCACATGATTGAGAATCATGTACAATGGTGATGTCATTATTCTCAAGGTTGCTTCTATGGATAACATAAAGATATCCATTGTCTATGCCTACTACTCTGCCATTTTTAAAATGGTTTAATTATTTATGGCTAGGATTAATTAGTATGTTAATTAATCAAACGAATAGGTTCGTTTTAGAACTCGGGTTAGTTTTGGGCCTTAAAGCCCAATGGGCTTCAAATTTCAAGTCCAATAACTCAAGTTGCATGACAACTTGAAAACACAAAGGGCATGAAAGTCCGATGAACCTACATGGCCGGGCATAGAGAGTGTGAGGGAGAATTGGTTTTAATTTCAACTATGCCACTCAATGTAAGTGGCTATAGAAAGGAAATTATAACTATTCCCTCATAAGGGTTTTTTAGAGAGAATAGAAAAACACAAAAAACTCTCTCTTCTCTTAGGAGGCCGACCACCCTAGGAAGAATGGACTAGCATCCATTTCTTCCTAGGTCACTCATCTCTTCCTCAATGCTCTCCTTGGTGTGGAAACTTAGAGGTTCCCTTTCTTGGGAACTTGGAGAATCCATTTCTTCATCCATATCCAAGAAGTCATGGAGCTAAGAAGCAAAGTTCCTCCATCCACATCCATGGAGCCAAGGAGTAAGGAGACTAAGGAAGGAAGGCCCTCACATGGGTGAATATCCTTTGCTAAGCAAAGAGGTGCTTCAAAGATATAAAAGTTTATCAACTCTTTTATTCAAGATTTGAGTTGAGTCTTGGTTCACCATAAATACCAGGCCTTGAATTTCATGGCTAAAGTTTTGTTTTTGAGTGCATACAAGCATGATTCTACCTTTAATTGTTAATTGTATGCATAGATGTTGCTCAAATGAACATTTTTTCACCAATTATTCCTTCAGAGGGCAGCTCAATTCGTTGAGCTGATCACCTTGTGGCACCGAGACGAAGCACGAACTTTCAAACGATGCGATGAGAGAAAGATGATATGAAACTATGGATTCAAATATGATAAGTAAGTTTCTCCGTTCAAACAGTTGGAAGAAGAAACTAACTAAGAATCCATACACACATCTATTTTCAATGATGATGTGGGTGAGTTAGCACAAGATTAAAGGCATGAAAAAGGGTATGCAACTAGGGTTTTAGATGAAGAACAAGAGAGGAGGTTGGGGAGCTTAAAACCACTCTTTAAAACCTAATATGTCTAACCAATGAGGAAATGAAATCCTCTAACCTTATAACAAAAAACCTTTGATTGTTGTAGACAAGAGTATAAAAAGACACTTGTCAAATGTAAAAGCAATCTGAGCATCTTAATGGCAAAAGCTTAATCCCGTATAAAAGGTGTATGTTAGCCCATGTGGGCTGCCTTAAATTTCATGCTTAGCTCGCATAAAAATAGCTAGCAATTCTGACAAGACAACTTCGTTGTCAAAATGCATAAGAAATCTAAACATGAAATGCACGTGCATGTACAAATCTTACTTGTGATGAAGCAACAAAGATCTAATAAGCATGTATGGTACATGAACTAAGTTTAGACTTCACAATATTCATGAGAAGATGGAACTCTTTCTGAATGGATTGTATATTACAACCATATGAGCTGTGAAGGCCAGTGGCCCACTACGTGGTGGCTAGGAGCCTAGGTTCCAAAGTATTTCCTTGTTTTGGCATGGCTATTTGGGACATCTAAGAAGAGATATGATGCGTTGTATCCTCAAAGTATCACTTGAGTACCCACTTACTAGAAGTTTGAAACTCATTCCTGGACATACATCATGTCAAACTTGCTTTTTGGGGAAATTGATTACTCAACCTGCCAAAACAAAGATTAATCACAACCCCCTGAAGTTTCTTCAAAGATTCAAGAGGATATTTGTGGACCTATCCAACCAACATGTAGACCATTTAAATATTTATGATGTTGGTTGATACATCAACATGTTGGTCATATGTTTGCCTACTATTCACACGCAATGCTGCATTTGCGAAACGTCTAGCACAAATTAAGTCGATTCAACTGGATAATGCTGAAGAGTTTAGTTCGTAGACTTTCGACAATGATTGCATGTCAATTAGGATTGAAGTTAGACATCCAGTATCCTATGTTCACATCAAAAATGGCTTCGCAAAAGTGTTCATTAAGCGCCTTCAAGTGATTGCTCGGACCTTGGTCATGAATACCAAGTTTTCAGTATTTTGAGGGCTATGCAATTTTGCACACATTTTGCGAATTGTCACTTTGATAAGATAGTCTTCCCGCTAATAGGGGGAGATAAGAATGTTAACGTTCCTGAGCAACGCCATGAATTGTCGTGGATCCCTGCACTACACAATTTGAAATTGATGCATCATATTTAGATTGACAGAGCGTTGCTTAAAGCATACCTGTTGTTTTTACTGATCTAGCAAAGATGATGATATCACATATACCCACTGCAAACACGCATGGAAGGATAGGTGTACTTAACGTATGTTAAGCATCGCGCCTGAATGACAAGCTATCCTCGAAGGACAATTGGCTGCATAGCCTAGTACATTGGCAGCTAACTAATCATTTACTTATACCTTGAAGCGTGGCATACCTATTAGTTCAAAGGATTTACAACCCCAAAAGAGGAAGCCCACGACTTTAACTAGTGAAACTAGTTTGAATCTGACCATCGCTTGCTCAACCATTCCAACACATGAGGTTATTCTAGATTACAAAAGCATCTTGGAAGAGACGAATATGATGATAGTCGACGATGCATTTGCATACAGATTAGCTACTAATATGATGCTGAGCGATGGCATTGAACGACGCTCCATTGGTGAATGTCAACATAGACCTAATTGGTTGAACTGGAAACAAGCAATCCAAGTTGAACTTGAGAAACGTAAATCGTTTGGGCCTGTAGTTCCTACACCTCCACATGTGACGTTTGTTGGCTACAAGCGGGTTTTTGTAAGGAAATGTAATGAAAAGAATGGAATAGTGCGATATAAGGCATCGGTTTGGGCCTGTAGTTCTTACACCTCCACATGTGACGGCGCGTGAGGGACCCAAGACCTACATAAGGTTTTTCGACGTCTTGAAACACATGGTGTTATCCGTTTGTGCAAATTCGTTGTCTAAATAGTAGTTTTAGACATAGTTTGGTTAAATGTCAAGAAATGCTTAATTAAGTCAAGGTATTGTGTTCACAAGTCCCAAAGAGGTTAAAGTAGAGATAGGCAATGAGTCTAGCGATGTGTCGTGCTTTCTATACCTATGAGTACATGATTATCATGCACATGCACATATGTTTCATATAGCTAGCTAAGGTCGTCGGTTATTTGCAAATATTGATGTTTCTAGTAGATACTAGATGGCTAGTCGATGCTAGCTAATGATTGACTAATGCCTTTCCACCTACTTGCTATACTATACGACTATACTATACTGGTTGATGCTAGTATTATTGTTTTGATATAGATATGAGGTGTTTATGTTATGTGTATTGATCGATGATTGTGATGATATGATTACTTTGGAATTCTTGTTGTGAATACTATATATTAGTAGATAGCATATGTAGTTTTCAAATTATATTTGTTTTCCAAAACAAGGGTTATTGTGTTCAAAATGTTTTTAACTAGATAAATGTTCGATCCACTCACACTTTGTTTTTTGATCCATTGAGGACATAGTGAGACCAAGGTAACTTTTGGGCCAGATAAGTGGACATGGTAGTTAGGCTATTCACCTACGGATTATGTTGTTCCTTTTTCTGCTATTTTGTCTAGTTGTAAAAATGATGTCTTGATTGTGCAAAGCACTACACTTAATTTGTGTAACTGTTTATCGACTGCTAGTAGCTCTTGATTGATATGATAATAATGAGATTGTATCCCTTAACATGTGTCCCCAAGTCACTTATAAGTTAAAAAAATACCACTAAACCGTAATATGAAATATGAAATGCACCTCTATTTTTAATTCTTGTGTTAAATAAGCATACAGCGGTAATATTTTATTCTTAGGCCATGATGACCAATTAGTATGTATGTATTAAGTGCGGAATTACGGTTGCATCCTCGGTTGTTCGGTTGTTCGATTGTTCGATTGATAGATTATTGGATCTTGGCATTGCATTGCAGCATTGAATGTGGAAATAGAAAATTGAATAGAGAGAGAGAGAGAAATGGAGTCGGCGGTGGTTTCGAATCAAGCGGCGGAGTTCGATTACTTGTTCAAGCTCTTGATGATCGGCGACTCAGGCGTCGGCAAGAGCAGTCTTCTCCTCAGCTTCACCTCCGATTCCTTCGAAGACCTTTCGCCTACCATCGGTTTGCATTCCCAATTTCTTCGTTTCAATTTCTTCCGTCGTATTGTTTTTCTTCGCAGATTCTTCATTGTTTCCTTTTGGTGGTTGCAGGTGTTGATTTTAAGGTCAAATATGTTACTCTCGGAGGCAAAAAACTCAAGCTTGCAATTTGGGATACAGGTAAATCCCAATTCACTCGCTGCTTTTCTTGCTAATTTTGTTTTGGAGATTTTTATGTTTCTAGATGCCCCTTCTTGTGATTTGATTTGGGGCCCTTTGAATGTGTCATTTACCCACATTTTGGAGGATAACTTTTCGAAATTTCGGATTATTTACAAAAAGAAACGATTGAATTAAGTCGAAAATGTAGTGTTTCTAAAGGATTTAGGATATATGTAGATCACTGTAATGTGATTCATCATTTTACTGGTCTTTATTTGTTGAGCACAGGCCCGTCTGGTCCTTTCTTGTTCAAGGGATCAAAGTTTCAGAATGTAAATAATGATATAAGAACTTCGATACACTTCTGGTTTTTCTTTTTTCTGCTGTGTTGCCAGGTGATAGTATTGATTGCCAGTTGTTACTCATCATCTTAAAGATAATATGGCTGTCATAGTAACTAAGTCGCTATATCTATATTGTCATTTGTAAATTTCTGTTGGTTAATTTTTATTTTTCTTAGGGTATTTTTTATCAAACCAACCTAGTTTTGATTGGGAGTACTTTTATTATCATTCCCTCCTTCCCCCCATTTGTTAATATTTTATTTCTTGGCATAACTGTAGAAGCAAGCGTTTTGTTTTATGTGTATATTGTTATTACTTTGAACTTAAGTTGTTCAAGTGTTCTTGTGCAACCACATGTGGTTTCAAAGCACAAATAAGATTATTTCGAGTTGGGAATGAATCAGAAGAGTGGCTGAAGATTTAATATAAATGGTTGAACTCCATTTAATTGATGTGATAAAAATTACTGGAGTCATGCCACAGTTCACCTTTGTATTCTGCTTGACATTGAGACTTTCTCCATGTCATCATTTTGTTATCAAAGCAATATTTAACTTGACATTCGATATCCTTCATTGTTCTTTTGCTTAGCGTTCAATTTTATTGTTAATTGGTTTTTCATAGCTATCCTTCACCACTTTTTTAAGTAAAGAGGAGCGTTTGAACTGCTATTTCTAACATGTTCTAAATGTTTATTTACTCAGCTGGTCAGGAGAGATTTAGAACCTTGACAAGTTCATATTACAGAGGTGCACAAGGAATCATTATGGGTAAGTGTTACCTACGCCTGGTTTTATTATTCTTTCAAGTGAAAACTGCAGATAATGATTTATTGCATTGTTGCAAATAGGATGCTGCCTCTGTTCTTGAATTTCGATGTGTGTGTTACAAATAGGATACTATTTGTCTGAGTGATCTAATTATGTTCAAAATTGATAAATCAAAATCTTGTCTGAAAATGTTGATTAGCGGATTTTAATGTAATATATGGCGATTTAATGATTATCATATTGTTTATGTTGAATGTGAGAAAATAAGTGAGGCACTGTTGTTGATCAAACATGACTAAATTTTCACTACGATTATTTTTTAGCAAAAAGAGGGTGCTTCTTCTCTGTATATAAAGTGAGAGCAGCAAAATGGTGAAGCATTTGAAATACCAGAAAATACCCTCCACAAATTAAAAATTCAATACATTATCATCTAATTAATGAGGGACAAAATAATAAATTCATGACATTTTGAATGAAAACATTTAAAATAAAAACCAACCCACATAGTGGGTAGTTCATGGCTTTGCTTCATTTCCTTTTTTTTGAATAGTTTTGTAATAAAAAAAATATAAATCAGTTTTTTAAATATAAAATCTAAAAGACATAATCTTACATAGAAAGGCCAATTGCAGTGTACGTGTGTGGCAAGAGGCTAGTAGTATCTAACTTCCAAACCCAACAAGTTTTAAGAGGGTGCTATAGAGGTTTATCTTGAAAAACAAAAGAATGCAACAGATCTGTGCAATCTCGTATATATATTGCATGTGAGAGTTCTGGTGCTCTTTCTTATGTAGGACATTGCATGGTGGGCGCTGCCTACAATCATAGTGTGCTTTGAAGATATTAGTAACCAGGAAAGATTTGGAGAAAAGAAAGTTTTGGAGTTACTTAAAGGTCGATAAATTTGAGAATGGAGAGTACAAATGGAGAAGATAGTTAAGGAGGCGATTTCAAGGAACCAATACATACAAAATGAAAGATTTCAAGGAACCAAGCTTTTAACAGCACAATTTCCATATCCCATTCCGATTATTTGGAGGATTTTAGAGAAGAAAGGAGTATGAGTAGCATATATCCAAGCTGTAAAGGATATGTATGATAGAATAAGGACTGCCATAAGAACTCATGAAAGACAAACTGAAAACTTTCCCATAACTATAGGGTTACATCAAGGCTCAGCTTTAAGTCCTTACCATTTTACATTGGTAATGGATGAGTAAACGAGACATATTCAAGATGATATTCCTTGGTGTATGCTTTTTCTAGACTATATAGTGTAGATAGATGAAACTCAGGAGGGAGTAAATGCGAAGCTTAACCTTTGGCGGGAAGTGTTGGAATCTAAAGTTCTTCGCCTAAGTAGGTCAAAGACAAAGTATATAGAGTGCAAGTTCAGTGGGAACAAAGGTTCAAATGAGTTAGGGGTGAGTACTAGAGATCAGAAAGTACAAAAGAGCGAACGCTTTCGCTGTCTTAGATCTATCTTGCAGAAAAATTGAGAATTGGATGGAGACCTCAACCATAGAATACAAACTGCATGGATGAAGTGAAAGAGGACATCGACTGTGTTGTGCAACTGTCGTATGCACTAAAGCTCAAGGGAATGCCTAAGACAAAGAGTATTAAAGCTTAATAAAAGCGTAAGTCTGTAGCGGAGATGAGAATGCCTTGTGGATATGTGCGAACACGAGAAAGGATAGGATTAGGAATGAGGATATCCGAGGTAAAGTAGCAGTAACTGAAATTGAAGATAAGATGAGAGAAAATCAGTCACGGTGGTTTGGACATGTGAAACGAAGACCTACAAATACTCCGGTTAGAAGATGCGGTTACGAGGCAAAGGCTTAGGGCCAAAGGGGTAGAGGACCTAGAAAGACTTGGAAAGAGACTCTAAGAAAAGACTTGGAGTACTTGGATCTAATGGAAGACTTGGAACAAAACCAAGTGCAGTGGCGTTCTAGGATTCATATAGTCGACCCCACTTAGTGGGATAAGGCTTTGTTGTTGTTGTTGTATTCTGATTTTCTTTACAAGAAATACCTTCTTTTAGGGTTCAAATATAAAGCACCTATGCCAAGCACTCCTTTATGCCTAATATGGTTGGAAGAAATACCGTTTAGTTAGAGGCTTCAAATAGAACACTCAAGACTCATTAAAATCCTGAAGGACACATTACGTAATACGACTCTTTTAGAAAACTTAAAGACCTTGAGTTGCTAAGAAATAAAAGAATTGATTCCTAAATTGATTCTTTGACATTAACACTTCACGTTATATTTATTTATTTTATTATATACTGATTGTTTTCACCATGGTGGATGTTTTGTTCTAGAATTAAAAGTCTGTATTGTAAGATTTGGGCAAATGGTCTTAGTCTTGTGCTACCAAAGTGAATGTTTATCTTCTAATTGCATTTGGATTGTATTAAAAAAATTGCATTTAGATGAAAGGTAGCATATTTATCATTTAAATGTAGTTATTCGAACAAATTTTGTTTGGGCTCTAATTGCATTTAAAATTTTAGATGAAACATAGCGTGTTTATCATTTGTATCTCCTAAAGAACTTTAACGCATTAGTCATTTGTGGTGATTCAAGGGTAATAGTAACCTATAAGGTTATACCGATGCCCATGTTAGAGTGGCTCATTAAGTCTGAAATTATTTGGAACTTGCTAGGCTCTGATTAAGGAATTATTTTCTTAAAAGTATTCATTTGGTTTTTATTACTCCAACAGTTTATGATGTAACAAGGCGAGAAACATTTACAAACCTTTGTGATGTATGGGCAAAAGAAATAGAACTCTACTCAACAAATCAAGACTGCATCAAGATGCTTGTTGGGAACAAAGTTGATAAGGTATTCCAAGGTTCCAATTTAAATTTCTCTGGAGAAGTAAGCTTATTGTTCAATCATTTTGGGGGGCCATGAAATATTTGTTGGTTCATTGTGAGTGCAATTACAGTGCAAGCTTTCATAAGTAGGCATTGCAGATATCTGTTTCATATGCTCACATTGTTAACATATTAAATTTGCTTGTACCTTGCATATTAGTTTGTAGTTAAAGAAGGGGTAAGGGTTCAAAACATGGTCATTCTCTCTAAGAGGATAAACAGATTACTGGAACTCTTTAAATCAGATTTTCATGGTAGTTCTAGTTGGAATAACGTCTTCATTTTCTGGTTTATGAACTGCAACCTATTCTGTCATGTGCTACTTTTACATGCAAAATGAGGGTTTTAGAGGCTGTTCCACCTCGTCGTTTGATTTTGATTTTAAATTCTGTGTGTATTTTTTTTTTCAATCCCTATTATGTCTCGTGCTATTGTTAGATTACCACAAGCTGTCCTGGTTTTCTATTTTGGATTTCCCTTACTTGTTAGGCACTTGGTATGCAAGTTTGGTGGACATATAAGTAAATAAAGACAGGCAAGATTACAGATCAAGTTGATCTGAGGTTCTTATTTTTCCAAGCACCAAATTCTCGATGGCCTTGGACCATTATACTATCTTGTTTAGACGCCTTTTGCTCGTTTAATACTTATTCAGATCGATCCTTATTTTCCAGGAAAGTGACAGGGTTGTAACAAAGAAAGAGGGAATAAATTTCGCCAGGGAATCTGGGTGCCTCTTTATTGAATGCAGTGCTAAAACTCGAGTTAATGTGCAGCAGTGCTTTGAAGAGCTTGTTTTAAAGGTTCAGAGACCTTTTCAGTTACTATTTCTTTTTGCTAACAAGACCTTTGAATTTGTAGTCCCATTTATTGTGTCTGCACTAACCCGTGGATCTCATGTGTTGAGAATAAATATCTAGGAAAAAAAGAAAATAAGACTGAATATGCAACTGTTTGCATCGTAACAATGGAAAGGAAACTTTGATAGAACTTGCTTAAAAGAATTATGGTAGATTAATTAGACGTAGGTTGAATGCCTGATAATCTTACTATCCAAAAAGAATGGTAGCTCAAATTAAATGATGGCCTGATAATTGTAACTATGTATATGCAGATTCTGGATACTCCCAGTCTCTTAGCCGAGGGGTCTAAAGGGGTGAAGAAGAATAACATCTTTAAGGAGAAACTGCCGCAGGCTGACGCATCAACGAGCGGATGTTGCTGAAGCTTACTCACTTGTCTCAAACTAGTGCATTTCAGATCTCTAATTAGCACTAAATTGGTCCCTTGTCACTCCAGAAGGAATTATTCTCATTCTATGAAGTGCAAATCTCTTGTAAAATATAGCTCATCTGATTTCTTCCGCATTTTTTTTGTTTCCTATGGGACTAATTTGTGCGTACAAACACAATTCATATTTAATATATTCCCACTTTGATATTACCTGATTGTGGCAACATGAACGAAGCATACAAAACTAAAATAAAAATTGTAAGGCATATGGGGCAATTTCTCTTCAACTCATACCATTCCGAGTATAAACTCTCTCTCTCTCCCTTTTTTCAGTGTAGCTTAGAGTAATAATATTGTTTGTAATAACAAAATGTAAGTAGAGATCAGTGTTGTTCATTTGGCAGCTGTCTCGAAAGAACTTTGCACTAAGTATCCAAGTCTAGGGGCCTGTTTGTAAGTACATTTTAAAATAATTAAAAGTACTTTCAGATCAATAAAAATGCATGACGGTTTGACATAAAAGAAATTGAAGTGTTCCTAGGTTAAAAAAAACACTTTTTAAGTATCTTTCCCAAAGCATTTGCATTTTTATTAAAAATTTAATGTGCTTCTAATAAAAGCGCTTCAACTGAAAGTGCATTTAAACATAAGTGCTTCTTAAATAAGCTGTTCCAAACAAGCCATAATTTTGTCGGTACGATGGTGTCCGATCCCTATCCTGATTTAAGGCATCCACTTCTTCTTCTTCCTCCTCCTCAACTCAATCAGCAAACCTAAGGTTGCCATTGCTGAGCAGGCGCTAGGTTCTCGTCTCTCCCTTTAGCTACTTTTCTGCTCCCAAGTAAAGCTAGTTGTAGTGATTCCAACAGTATGAATGTAAATTCAGCAACCCCTTCTGGTGTCACTTCTTCTGCTCTCACAAGATTCAACCCGATGAGCGCTGCTGAGAGAGACGCAAGGGATGCGATTTCTCATAGAACATCGGATGCTTTGGAGTTGTTGAAAGGGAGGGAACTGCAGGCTCAGCGTGTATAATTTATTAACTCACTCTGAAAACAAGCTGCTGCTATGCTATGCCTATCATATCATTTCTCTCACTCACTCTCTACTTACAATTTTTATAAACACATCGGAATCAAAATATGACTGTTAATGATAAAGGAACCGTTAACTTTTAATTTAGCAATGTCAGATTGTAATATGGTCCGCATTACTTGAGCTAGGAAGATGTAAGGTCTTTTGTGAAGCTGCATAATGTGCCGTCTCCTGTATTATTGTGAACTCTACCAAATTTTATTGGGTCACTCGAATGATTGAATCAAACGAGGCTTGATCAAAGTAGTTCAAATATTTAACTGCAGGTGTGTAGGGACGGCCATACTTTCATATGGTCTGAGCTGGATACGAGAAAACGCAGCTCCTGCCATGGCCACGGTGCTCTCGTTCCTTTCGCCACTACCACGGGAATCGCTTTTTCTTTCTTTTCCTCTGGCTACAAAGATGTTTCAGTTCACCAGGTTGTCTCTTGCCTGCCCATGGATTAAGCAGCAATTCGAAAGGTTAACCTATTTGGGAATCTCCGAATCTACGCTTATTTTCTACTTTCTGAAGCATTACGTCTCTTACTACGCACACATTTCGTTCCTTTTTGATTATGTATCAAGTACCAAATACTAAATACTGTTGTTACATCTTTGTTGTCAGGTTACAGAGTGCAGACATTCATAAGTGGAATTGTACAACGAAAACTAAAAGGGTATGTGAAAACTAGAAAGTCTGCTTTGCTTTATTGGATCAAAACACCAAAAGTAACAACGGGGTTGTGTTGAGATCATTGCTCTTCGATCATTTCTCTCAACTTATCATATTAAATTGTTTGGTTTGGGATTGTATTATAACATTACGGGCTCGTCTGATATAAATAATTGGATTGAAATGGATAAGGATTGTATTATAACATTACGGGCTCGTCTAATATAAATAATTGGATTGAAATGGATAACTTACCAATTAAAGGTATGTTAAATGGAAAAATTAGAAAATTATGACCACCTAGAGGACAAAAGATGGATTATTGTACTTTACGAGCCCAGTAACCTTTCTATAGATTAAAATAAAGACTTTATAAGTCATTGTGAAAAAAGAACCCCAAAATGGAGGTGGAGAACTTTTGACTCTCGTGAAAGCAGTATGGAGTGCTTCTGTTTGGCAATTGGTATTGGTAGGTAATGTAGCAACACCTTCTTTTGTGTCAAAAGGGGCACCCATCTCATCTCATCTCATCATGTAAAATGTGGACCTTACCTACCCTTGAGTGTTTTTGTTTGACCATGGCCTTCCACATGTTAAAAATTCTTTGTGCCTGTGCCTAACAATTGGGAATTTGTTGCGGATCCATAAGCGCTCACATCAAAAACTTCGCACTAAATGAGCAAACGAGAAGTGCAAGGAGCCTTCAGCCGCTGAAAGAGCAAGAATCAATAATACTATTCTGAAAGTCTCCCCTAAATAACATAAATATGAAAAACAAAAGAAAAATATTGTAGCAGGAACAACAGAGAATCCCTTGTTTTTCTCCTGCACCAGTTTCTTATGTAACGCATCTTTGCAAATGAATCATCATGCGTTGGAGCGAATATCCATTGACGAATCATAATTCTGGAAGTAGATTGTTCTTCCCCCATATGATTTATTTTCCGGAAAATCTACTGAATTTGTGGCCAACTGAAGGGAAATGACAGATTCAAGCGTTCGGTTTTCTTAATCGATAACTAAACCCGTATTCATCAACAACAAGAAACTGTATGCTATTATCATTTAGCAACAAGTAAAATTGTTGGCCTGCATTAATCTCAATGCTTTATGAACTACACACATTGATAATCTAATAGTTTGACGTCTGCATATGGAAAGTAATACATAAGCTATAGAAGCTGGTTTGCTTCCTGAGACCACTTGATTCTGAGGAGCTTGAGCAACATTCTCGCCTTTGTTTTTGTTTGACCACTGCACTGGCTCTGCAGAAGCAATAGCAACTGAGTCAACACTCCGCCACTAATCGCTTCTTCCCGTGCCAGTAAAGAGTCATTGCATAGAATTATGAGCGAGCCAACGGCACTATCACTGCCTCCGTGATCATCTGATACCCTGAAAACCATCTTAACAACAGCTTGAATGCCGTTCGGATTACTAATCACTGCCTCTCTTGCACTCTCTAGTCCTAAAAGCTTCTCAAGCGTGGCCACTGCCAACGGTGCCAAGTTTCTTTTGTGTCCTTCCACACTAGAAATCATGTAGGAAGTGAGCCCATTCACCACGCCTTGTTTGACCAGAAACTCTCTGTTCTCTTCCAGGGAAGACAATGCTGATACAGCTTTAATTGCAGCATCTCCATCCTCCTCCGAATTCAAGTTCTGGTGAAGCAGCTGAGCCAATATCTGATGCAAGAGTTGGTTGTTCTTTCCCAACATAGAACACAGTCCTTTTGTCTCTGGAGACGTTGATGCTGCCTCTATGAGATGGCACAAACTCATCCTGATTGAGGTGGTGCTGTTCGCGAATAAAGCTTGGAAGGATGCTAAGTTATTCTCTTCTCTAAGCATATTGAGTGACTCCAACTCGCTGAGAGGCAGCAGTGTTATGATGCAACAAAGCGCTTGCTCCACAAAATCTATATGGTAGTAGCACTCTTCATGGAGTTTCTGTTTTTCTTTCAGTTCGGCTTCTCCTCCTCCAAACACAAGCTCCAATAGTAAAGGCAGGAATCTCAGCTGAAGCAACAAATTATTTCTGAATGGCGATTCTAGCTGGGAGAAAGCTCGAATCTCTTTGAGCGCTTGAACCTTGCTTTCTAAGGTACCCTCATCACGAGATTTGAGGCCGCATTTGAGTGAAGATAAATAATCAATTGTCTGCAAGTAATGAGGATCAAATTGGTTGTCCATCTCCAGCCACTGATTGATGAAATGGCGAAGAGTATGATTTGGCACCATGGATGGATCGTGAAGCTTCTGCATTGTGACAGGACATGAGAGATTACCTGAGGAAAGCCATTTTTCGATGCTCGACCTGTCGTAGGTTTGGCCTGTGCAGAGAGTGACTGGATCTTTGAACAAGTCCAGACTGATTGGGCATTTGAACAGATGGGGAATTCTCATTTCTTCAACTTGTTCTTTCATATATGGACAACGGATGAAAACCCAACTCAAACAAATTTACAAATGCATGAGTGTGTGTGTGTGTGTGGGTGGGTGAGGGGTGGGGGGAAGAATAACATTACCAACATGCAAAACAGAAAGAGGAGGGAGAAGAGAGGTGGTTTTATCTTTGTGGTTGTGAATTGTGAAAGAAAGAGTATTTGATTTCAACGAAGAATATAGAATAATTGGACAAATGGTCCCCCCCCGACCCCACGTCTCTCTCTCCATTGATTATTACTTCAGTCAAACTGACCAGCCATTGGAATTGTTATGTCATTCAAGGTATGAATCCACCAACATTAGACAAACTTAACTTAAAATGAATGACTTTATCCTCGCGTGACATTGTGATCTATTAACATAATATTGCGCGCCAGAAAAACTTAGAGATAATATTGTTCATTATTATATCGGACAATCACGACAGCATGCCATTTTTTTCTACTAAATACTACGTGGATATGAAAAAGAATTTACACATGACATTATTGAGAGTAGTACAGTAACAGCGAACCTGATGTAAGTCGTTCCACGCCACAAAGAACGTCAAAGTAATAAAATTCAGCAAAACTTAAGTTTCATTTGCTAGCCTTTTGTTATTCATAGTCATAGTCAAACGCAAAATGACGACAATAATTAGGATAATTTTGGTCTCCCTCGTCTCATGGGTGAACAAACCAACCTTCAAACCTTCGATTCAGTTCGATTTGAACTATTCCAAAATGCCCGACTCCCTATATTATTATGTTTTCATCTCTTCTAAACAATAATAATTTTTCTTTAAATAAACAACAATGTCAAACCCTTTTTCTGACTCTGACGTGACTGCAATGCTAGACAACTTGCTAGAAAAAAAAAGGTGATTGAGTTTCCTGAATACAAGCGCCCCTGCAGAGATGAATCGCGTTAACGATCCTAGGTACTACAAATATCATCGTATCGTAAGTCATCCTGTTTGCAAGTACTTCATCCTTAAGGAGCTCATCATGAAGCTAGCACAACAAGGGTAGATCGAGCTTGACTTTGGAGACACGGGCGCAACACATACTACTACAATTGCGCTTAGATCCTTCGACCCCATGCCACTCCAAGTTACGCATGACCACCCCCCCCGTCTATGCTTAAGCTACACGACACCTTCTGCACAACAATCACTGGGGGCAAGCGACCAAAATGCACCTACTGACGATGAAGAAGGGTGGACATTGGTGACCTACAAAAAGACAAAGTAGCCAAGACCACAAGCCACACGGCCAAAGGTTGAACAAGGGAGAAAGCACCGCCGTCGCAACTATAGAAAGCCTAAAAGGAGCGTAAGAGCTGCTAAGCCAACGTACGCTGGGGAACCTATGGAGCAAGAGCCACGCATTCCTGTCTCCTTGCACGAGTACTTCCTGAAGGACTTCTTCCAACAGTGCATTACTATTGCCTGTCACATGGTTGAAGTAGAGATAGAAGAGCCCTCAAAAGGCAAAGTTATCGCCATCGAGGAAGAGAAGACCTTCATGCCTAAAGAAGACTTGCCAACATACTTTAGCATTGAGGAAGCACTACTATTGACCTAGGAAATGCGAAAAGCACTAGTAACGGTCTTAACGAGTTCCGACAACCATGAGGTGCAAGAAAGCAAGGATGAAGGCTTAAAGCTTCGACCACATGAATATGCCATATGTTGTGTCGCCCATGATGCAATCAACTTCACTGACGATGACTTGTTGCTAGGATAAAAGCCTCACAACCGTCCTCTCTTCATCTCTAGGTATGTAAGAGAGAACAAAATCAACTGCATACTTGTGGATGGTGGGTCGGCCATAAACATCATGCCAAAGTCAACAATGACGACAATCGGCATCAAGGTGGATGAACTATCCCGAAGTTGTCTCCTAATCCAAGGTTTTAACCAAGGAGGACAAAGAGCAATAGGCATGATTCAAGTGGAGATGACCATTGGCGAACTCAAATTAACCACGATATTCTATGTGATTGATGCAAGAACTTCATACAGCTCGCTCTTAGGAAGGCCTTTGATCCACGAGAATGGAGCGGTGTCGTCCACCCTTCACCAATGCTTGAAGTTCTACCGAGAAGGAGTAAAGGTGATACAAGGTGACACGAAGCCATTCACCGAAGCTGAATCACATTTCGCAGACGCTAAGTTCTACATGGATAAAGACATGGTGCTCGAAGCTCTTCCAAAAGTAATCAAATCCACAGGCAAAGCCTCACCTAAGAAACAAGAGTGGCAAGTCGTGCCCAAGAAACAAGAAGGGAAAGCTGTACCATCTTCAAGCAAAAATGACAATGAGCCTGTTAAACTCGTAACAACTAAAGAGAGTGTGATGCCCTCAAAAGGATTAAATACACCTGTTTTCCAATACATCCCCCCTGTTGAGAAGAGAGAATGGGTAATCCCCATTCAAAACTGGAACATGTAATGCCGACACACAGCTGCACAATGATGATGTAAAGTTGCTCAAGATAAATGCTGTTTTACCTCTGACATGGCTAGGTAATGCTAAAATTTCAAAACCACCACAAGGTTTCGTAAGACCCCTGCCAAACGGGGCGGAACCAATCTCTTTTCCAACCAAGAGGATCGAAGAAGGTTTTGACCCAAACACCTACAAACTCATGTTAAAGGCTGGGTACGATTGCGCCTCATCTTCAAATCTTGGAAAAAAGAATGCAACCCCGTCAACGACAAAGAATATGACCTCACCAAGACTCAAAAGAAGTTGAAGGAGCATGGTTATGAAGTTAATAACAACAAATTTGAACTTGGCTTCACGCCAAATACTGACACACCCCGACCTGACATGTCTGCTAGGACTCCGAATCGAGTTGTGCTGGCCAACACTTGGAAGGTGACGAAGCCATAAAGTGTAGTGATGTGGAAAATGTGAATAATTAAACCTAAAAGTGAGTAAATATATAAGAGTTCGCTGTGAACGGGAATGAACCCATTTAACACATGATGTCAGAGCATAAGTACAGTACAGTAAGATGGGGTGAGAATTATACCATCGAAGATAATCTTGTACACCAAGATTTTCCAAGAATCCTCGTCGATAAGAAAGCTCGGCTACTAAAACCTGGAGGGGCGAAAAACAAGGGTGAGTGGGCCTGAAAATAAAGTTTTAATAAAAACTTTGAAAACGTTATAACCCCTCGTCGTAAAACATGTATAGTTTCCAAGATATACATACTACGTATAAGTATGAAATCAAATGCAAATCAACAATAATTCTAGAAATATGCCAATCACAATACCTCAACAGTAGCATAATAAAATCAGATGCTCATCGATCTATGCTAGCACACAAGTCGGAGTTGCCTAATGTAACTTGTACGACTGGACTGATGCTCATCAATCTATGCTAGCGCACAAGTCGAAGTTGCCTAATGCAACCTGTACGACTGGACTGATGCTCATCAATCTATGCTAGCACACAAGTCGAAGTTGCCTAATGCAACCTGCACAACAGGACTGGATGTAATCATAATATACGCTCTAATGCTATAATCACGTGAAGATTGGCGCTATTCGCGGTCACATACGAGTCAGAGTTTCCTATTGCAACATGTACAACATGACTAGCACCTACTTGGATCCAAGGCGAGCGTGTGCTGTAGATGTGAACATACAATTGAATGACTGGCCCTGGCCCTTGGCGAGCACTAACACCTAGTGTAGCAATGATGAGCACACTACATAAACAAAGGTTCTAAAAGCGATATAAGCAAAATAATGAAATCAACACTTATAATTCAACTTTTGATTGCAGAAATCAACTTTAACCACGAAGGGAAGATTCACATATCACTTAGGGCCAAATTCAAACTTTTGGACCCTTTCTTCATCAACTAATACTTTTGAGCTCATTCTCACTTCTTTTCATCCTTTTTTTTTCTTTTTCTGCACAACTTTTTCTTTTCTCTTTCTTTTTTTACGGTTTTTTTTTACTTTTTTTATTTTTTTTTTTGAAACACAAAACGTACTACTTCACCAATTCATAAAGACAAATTCTTCCCCCACACTTGTTTTTTTACAAATTGTAGATCACAAGGAATTCCCAACAAGTCATGCTCCACTATTATTTAAGAACAGGGGTATGGATAGTCCTATACTAGGCTAAGTAGGGATAATGCAAGCTAACAAAGAAAAATAGGCTAAATAAGGCTCAAAGGGGTTAAACCTACAATACAAATGCAAAGGGAAAAGGCTTTTTGGCTCTGTTTTAACTAAACAACTTCATCTTGTTATTTGTTATGCAATCAATTTTATGCTTTGAATGAAACAGGCATAAGTTCTAGTATTTGGAACTAAAATGATGAAAAAGCATTCTAAGTAGCAACCAAGCAAAGAAATAATGAGATCATGCAACGACTTTAGAAAACAAGAATATCAAAATTAATAACTCTCCAAACAAAGAATAGCCTCAAGTCTCTCAGGGTTGTAGCGTTAGTTTGAGTTCCTTCCTTTAAGCATGTTCCAAAAACTGATTTTTTTTTCTTTTTGCAAACATCAACTACAACTAAGCATAAACCAAAGAGCATATCAAACTTCCACCCATGTTTGTAACTTTCTTTAACAGTCATGCAATTAAAAACTAAATCCTCATCATTGTGTTGGAAGGTACCCTAAGACAAACACACAAAAACGACTCTTTTTGGGTTTTTCAAAACTTTTTTCAATTTTTTTTGTTTTGTTTTTTTTTTGTTTTTCAAATTTTCATATTTTCCTTTCAAAACACATTAAAACACTTCAAATTTTCGTATTTTCCTTTCAAAACACAGTGAATAACAACTTTAGAAGTGATAGGTGATAAAATCTAACGAACATTCATGAAAAACACTTTGTTTACCCCCCCACACTTAAACCAAACATTGTCCTCAAGCACATAGAAATCGGCTGGAAAGATCAAATGGTTAACTTGCACCACATTTTCACTTACATGTACCACCTCTTTCTCCCGAATTTGTTTCTTTGTTGTACAAAGTTTCTTCAAAAACTTAGCATACTTCGGAATTTGCTTTATTGCATCAAGAAGCGGGATATTGACTTGCACCTTCCTGAAGGTCTCTAGAATGTCTTTTTCATTCTCTTCATTCATAGATTGCATAATCCTGCTAGGGAAACACACATTTGGTGGAATAACATTTGAAGGAATTGAATTTGGACCTACCTTAGTTGAGTTAGACGGCATAGGGTGCTTAAGGGGCTGCGACAAGGGGTGTTCTTCCCTTGCCGTGGCCCTTTCTTCTTGTTGCAACAACTTTTTGTCCTCCTCTTGGGTTGGTTTTGACATTTTTTAACTTTTTCCAATCTCCTTGCCACTTCTCAAAGTGATGGTGTTGGCGATTTCAAAACCTACCTTTGGATTGACAATGGTTGAACTAGGCAATTTTCCTTGTTCTCTAAACTGTCCCATGAACTCCGCCATCTTGATTTTGTAATCCTTGCTCAACGAAGTTAGTATTTGAAGAATTGTATCGTTATCCATTGACGAACCTGATTTGGTTGGGCAGATTGTGGTTGAGGTTGTGTTGGTGCGAATGGCCTTTGAAATATCACGGGGGGTGGCTGTCTAAATCCGCCTTGTTGTTGAAGTTGTTGAGGCTCCCTCCACTTCATGTTTGGGTGATTTCTCCAGCCTGGATTGTAATTGTTGGAGTATGGATCATATTTTGGCTGATTTTGGCCTTGATAACCAATGGCATTGGCACTTTCCCATCCCCCACTCTCTATCAATTGAGGGCATTGATCAGAAGGGTGTCCTTGCATAGAGCACACGCCACAAGTACTTGTTCCTTGCATTTTGGATTCTTCAACAACATGTGACACAAGAATAGTGAGATTTGCCAATTGAGATTGAATTTTGGCCATTGAACTTACCTCATTAACTTGGTGTTGCCGTGGGGGGTCCCTTTGTCCAACTCTTTCGTATTGTTGTGCATTCATGCCTCGATTTGCAATTAAGATCTTTGCATCAACTGGTGTTTTATGAACCAAGGCACTTCCTGCCGAGGCATCTAACATTTGTCTCTCAATTGGAAGAAGTCCTTTGTAGAAATATTGAATTAAAAGTTCTTCCTTCATTTGATGTTGAGGGCATGATGTAGCTAGAGTCTTGAAATGCTCATAATACACTAGAAAGAATTCTCCTTAGCTTTGTTGAATTCCGCTAATCCTCTTCCTTAAAAGAATGATTCTCGAAGTTGGGAAGAATTTCTCTAAGAATGCTCTCTTCATGCTTTCCCAAAAAACTGACGGTTCCAGGTGCCAATTCAAAGAGCCAATCTTTAGCCTTGTCCATAAGAGAGAATGGAAAGGCTTTCATCTTCAAAATATTCCCATCCACGTTGATTGGTGTCATGCTCGAGCACACCACTTCAAATTCCTTAAGATGCTTGTTTGGATCTTCCATGGACAACCCATGGTATTTGGGAATGTGATGCAGCAAACTAGACTTCAATTCAAACTCATCGGTCTTGCCTTGAGCTACTCTAAGGTATAAAATGCAAAGAGGGACGACATTGTCCAATCCTGAGGCTGAAAGTTCCTTAAATGTTTGATTGTGCACAGGCATGTCTTGTTCCTCTTCCTCTTCTTCTTCAAACTCGGATTCCGAGCTAGAACTAGATGGATTGGGTTTTGGTTGCTTCCTCTTCCTTCTCAAAGTTCGTTCAAAATCGTCGTCAAACTCCAATATATGTGCACGAACAGGTTAAGAATGTCAAGTCATAAACTAGTACCTAAAACAAAGTAAACAAAACAAAACAAAATAAAAAACACAAGAAAAGCAAAAACAGAAACAAAGGGGAGATTAGCAATTTTGCTAATCCTTAGTAACAGCGCCAAAATTTTATGCGTAAGTAGGAATCGTTCTAGGCCGGGGATTAGGAGAGATGCAAATCTACACTAATTAGACTCAAAAACATAAAACTAACCTAAATTGACTCAAAACAAACTAAACTAACTCAAATAACTCAAAATAAGCACTAAAGGGTGATTTGGACTAAAATCTAACTAAATTGACTCAAAACATGAAAGGGGGGGTTTGTTTGGACGAAAATTGACTTAAAACTAATAAGTTGCAGAACTAGGTAAAGGTTGCATGAAATTAAGGTGACTTAAGGGGTGAAAGGCTAGCTAGAGGGTTCTTTTCCACACATGACACATATGCATACAAATCAATTTCCAGTTATTATTCCTATAAACCATGAATGACAATGCCCCAAGTTAACCGTGAACTGCACAAATTAACCATCAGATTTTCCTAAATTCATTGAATTGGACTCAGCGATGCTATCAAATTATTCTTATCAAGTTCCCTATATGAACTGCATGATAGAGATACATATCAAAGATCATTAAGTTCTATGAAAATCATAAGCATTGACATGGCATTGGTAACTATGAACTGCATGATACTTCTACCAGGAATTTACTTAACGTGATCGTGACTAGCAACCTCCACTACTTGTTAATATAAGTTCATAACTATTAGGTGAAATTCCCTTATATTTTAGCATCAAATTCATGCATGCAAACTAAGTGTGCACCCTTAATCAATATACAAGAATAAGTTATCAATCAAACAGTTAATTAAATTGCATTCACGATTTATGAAACAATAACTGGATGTAATTACTTCATATCACATATATGTTCATGGCGTTGAATTCACCTCTAGCTAAAACGAAATTAGTTCCTCATGTTCATCATAACTGAAAACCAAATTAAAACAAACATTGGACTAAAACTAAGGATAGAATACACCTAGAAACGCTTCAGCAATCCCAAAGGCTTTGGATGGCAGGCACGATTCCAAGCTCTTCTTCCTTACAAAGTTGCAGCACAAAGTGTTTAATTTCTCTGAATTTCTCTCTAAGGCCCCCTCTCAATTATGCGGCAGATGTGGGTAATTATGCGGCAAGGTTGTGTTGGAGATGGATTACACACTCCAATCCCACAAGGAAAAGGCTAATTACATGGCAGAAACCAGGGAGAATAAGGAGAGGGTGGTGCGGCACCTTTTTAGGCTTCTAGAATTCTAATATTAGGTGTTCTAATGTAAAAATAATTCCCCCATGCAGTTGGAAATAAGGTAGGATAGGATTAGGATAGGATAAGATTAGTTTGGATAATGTTAGATAAGATAAGATTGGGTAAGGTTGAGATAAAATAGGACTGGATAAGGTTTTGAATAATGCTCCTTCTCTTTAGCTGATTCCTTATCCTCTTTTGATCTTAAAAAACGTCCATCCACCTCTCTCCATGCATGTGCTATCTATTCCAAGCCCAAAACTGCTCTAAAATGCTCCAAATTGCCTTTTCTTGCCACTTTTTCCATTTGGACCTACAAACACACGAAAATGGCTTAAAACACTCTAACAAATAGAAACTAACTTACTAAATGCAAAGAAACAGGCTAACAAAGTCGCATAAATATGCTCCTATCAAGTTGTTAGGATCACTTTGGAATATCTTCCAGCCTTTTGTACCCCATAAAAACTTGCCTTCTAGCCACTTTTACAAGTCCTTTTTAGTCTAGGCGAATTACACAATTCTGATGACCTATTTTTCCTCACTTTTCATTCACTTTTAAGAAAAAACCCTAGCTGTTCCATATAGTTCCACCACTACTGAATACTCATCACAAAAGGATGTTCTTGGAGAAGTTCTACATCAGAATTGCTTCAGGGGTTTCCTCTCCTGAATTTATTTTCACTCATATTCTGCATTTTCATTTTAATTTCTGTGAACATGATGTGTAACTAAGTTCATAGCTAGGGATTTCAATGTAGCCTTGCAAAATTGATCCATGCTTTTAAGTTAAGTATTCAGTTTATCAATTTGCTTCCTGTTTCATTCATTGAATCGATTGTTAAATTTGTTTGTTGATTTTAATGTTTGATCACCATTAGGGTTAACTACAGATTATTGAATCAAGATTAGAGTAAACATCATGCTTAATCTTGGTAGACATGTGAATGAACGAAGAGAATGCTATGCAAACATCCTTCCATGTATTTTCTTTTGGTTCTTTAACGTTTTCTTGCATGCTAAAGACTCTTAATTAGGAACCGAAGTTGAAAATCCCAATTAGGTTGCAGATTAGGAGAATTTGATCAAAACCACACATCATATGGCTGATCATATATATGTAAAACGAACTCAGGAAACAGGTTAGTAGTTGAATACGGCATAACTTTATAAACATGGAATTGGTTTTGTAATGGTGAATTTCAATCTCTGGCCTCATCTTCATTGCTTCTACATCAATATATTATTTGCTGCTACATTCTTTGCATTTTAATTTAATTAAGCTTACAGCACAAAAACTATTCTCAATTGATTACTTTCATTCTTTAGTTAGGGTTCTTTCAAAGTTAGTAATTTATAGAGGTGCAATCAGTTCTTGTGGTTCGACACCCTTACTTGTGCCATTATACTAACCATATTTTTGCACTAGGAAGGAACACAATAGGGGTGGAAGAGTGGGTTAAGTCTTACAATGGGCTTGCCATAATAATGCGGTTCAATTTTGCCTTTGGCGATAATCGAACTTAAGACACCTCACTTACAAATGAAGAAGAATACCATTAAACCATAGTACTAAGTGCTATAACGACTGTTTAAACTGTCATGTTATCAAGAAATTGTATGAAAGCTCTCTAATATACGTGGCAGTGGAAGCTAATTAATTTCCCACTCACAGGGTCGTAGAATATCACTTAATTTTGAATGCCTACATGGGTATGCATTCATAATTTATAATCATTCTTATTAGTTATTACTGGATTCCTTGAACGTGAAATGGAGAAGGATCTGGATTCTATCCTCTCGTATTTTTTCTTCTTTTAAGTCTCATTCTATTTAAATGTTTACGATTAAATTACGTCAACATCTTATATTAACTTTTTAATAAAAAAAAAGAAAGGTAAACAAAAAGTGTGAGGAGGGAGAATTTTACTCCTGTATAATGAATCCATTTAGTGGCTCTATGCTTTGACTCTTGACTAGCCAAACTTTCTAGCAAACATTGCTCTTGTTCTAATTCTAATTAGTCAAATTCTTTCAGCAGGTAGGACTTCCCCCTTCCCCCGTTTCATGATTGTCGGGTCACGGAGTATGGGAACTACAACACATAAATGGAAGTCGAATTAGATTTCTTAACCCTTAAAATATGATTTGCTTGAACCCCAACACGCCCTCTTTTTAATACTCTCTCTTAAGTTGGAGAGTAAATGTTAGAATTTTTCTTTTCTCAATGCCTTTGTAAACATGTCTGTCAATTGCTGAGAAGTGCCAATATGCTGAGTTGTAACGGAACCACCCAAAAATATACAATTCCTGGTTGTAGAACGACGAGTCATTAGCGATCCGGTCCAATCAGAATCACAAAAAGCTTTCAAAGTTAACTCATTATTTGATGGGGAAAAACAAGCATTGACTTGGTGTAGACTTGATAAACCTCACAATCTGGAATGCAATATCCTAAATTATTTTAATTAATTAATCAATCCAAACCAGTATGATGAAAGAAGAGATTTAAAATTGGGTGTAAAAAGAGAGCACACCGCTATAACAAAATTTTCTTTGTCAATATCCGCACCAATCAAGGATAAGTTATTTGACTATGAAGTTCTTAGGCTTTGCAATGCTGGTGGATTATCAGCTAGTACACCTAACATAAGGGTAATTAACTAACATTATATAGACAATGTGGGTGTATAGATAAGAGCCCCCCAACACTAGAGACTACAGTAGGTAAATGTTGGGGAAAAAGTTGTAGAGAGAGGGGGAGAGAGCCAAGAAACAAAGACACAATTCAAATTAAAAGAAAATGTTGGGTTTTGAACATTATCTTGTCTGCCATTAGAATTTAGGACAGTTCATTCAAATTCCACTAACAGTAGACTAGACATCCTTGATCATGTTTACATAAATAAATATAATAACAAACAATCCCAAACGTCAAAATTAATAAGATTAAATTAGCATCTATAATAGCCGAAGGGCAAACGTAATCTATGGAACTAACTATATATATATTAACCAGTAATTGGTTATTAAGATGAGCTTCAACTTTATCTTTTTTTATTTTGGTTAGAATATTAAGCTACAATGAGCTTCAACTTTATCTTTTTTTAGTTTGGTTAGAATATTAACCATTGCTCTTATATAGATATATTATTCTTGCTGGTTTGTTGCCTTGTGTCCTTTTGGTTTGTTGGTCTTGTCGTTTCTATCTTTCTTTCTTTTTTTGTCGTATTGCCTTGCCGTTTGCAATTATGGTTTGGGAGATTCTAAGGTGCGGACGAAACGTGGGGCAACGATGTAACTGCTGAGAAGGAACGAGCTTACGAGTAGAATCAGGTTGTTGTGACCCAGTGCAATTAAAAACTTTTAAATGTTTTTTATTGAGTTGGTATCTTTTATCTGAGGGAGGGAAACAGGGAGCAAGAAGGAAAATGGTTGTTGATTGCGTTGAAGAAGGAAAGAAAGGAGTTGGAGTTTGGAACAGATTTGAGGTGGATTGAAACTGGAATGCAACTGCGATTTGGTAATCCTATAACTTTAATTTTTTGGTTTTGTTCAGTGGGTGTGTTTTATGGAGAGGGAGAGGGTGATTAGGGTTGTCTCCATAGGAAAAGAAAGGTAGAGAGACGGAGGTGGTGAAGAGGGCAGTGTGGATTGATTGGGAGACGATAAATCCCATACCTGTAAATATTTTTTTTTTTTTTGTTCAGTGGGTGTTTTTTTGTCGAAGATAGAAGGTTGTATTTAGAGGGGGTGGGCGAGGAAGAGAGGCACATAGAGGGAGGTGTTGAAGGGTGTCTGTGAGCGCTCAATTAATTGCGGATTGAAGTTGTGCTTGGATTGTAGTTGACACGGTTAGTTCATTCACAACCTTTGAAGAAACCTAGATCGTAAAGGTGTATCTTTGAATAAATGTAGAACCTATGTTATAATCCATTTCCATTCTAGTGTGGCTTTTTTAAAATTCGGGATTTGAATCCATAATGGTGGGTGGTTACTAGTGGATTTGGTTGAAATCGTAAAATTGGATTTTAGATATATATATATGTGTAAAAGTTGTGCTGGGTTGTGATAAGTTGTGTTGTACTTGTGTAACTTTGTTACAAGTAGGCATTGAAGTATAATTCAATGCAGGATGAGTTAGAAGTAGAAGAAATCGTTGTTGAGAAGGAGGATATAGATGCATGAATGAATTAGGTGCAGAGAGAGTTGAATTGTGGTACTAAGAGTAGACAAAAAGTTGAAACCCAAATTGAGAATGGAGTTTAATTCGTTATATGAAGGGTATATACCTTTTAGAGCAATCGCACTTGCAAAGGTGTTAGGGATTCAGGAGCACAGTAGTAGAAAGTCCATCGACAGTAAATGTTGGTTAAGGAAATAATTTGTTTATTGCAAACAAGGGAAGAAGAAGGAGGATGGTAATCCCAAACCTAATAAGAAAGGAAAAAGGGGGAGATGCTAGAACTGAGTGCAAGGTGAAACTTGCACTGAATAAGGGCAGTGGTTGTGAAAAGTTTGTTGTAACATATTTCAATGAAGCACACAACCACCCTATGTCAAGTGCATCACACTGATTTAGATCACACCGTTGAGTTTCAGAGGCAAAGAAGGCGATGATTGAACAAGGCACGCAGACCAATATTTATAACAAGTGGCTATATTGGGGGTACAAAGTGGAGGAATTGGAAATATTGGTTGCATCCCAAGGATATGTATCCTTTTGAACAATAATTGAGCTTATCTAATCGGGTGCGGAAATGTTGAAAGACCATTTGGAGGATGAGAAAGAGAAATGATGTGGTAGAAACTAACACACAAATTAAACCCTTTTTAGACAATTGTAGTATGAGTACGTAGGGATCGTTCTAAACCGGGGATTAAAAGGGATGCTAATCAACACAAACTGGACTTAAAAACTGTAAACTAGGCGAAACTAACACAAATAAGAACTAAGGGAGTTTTTGGACAAATTTTGCACTGAAACAACTAAATTGCAGAAACAAAGTGAATTTGGACAAAAATTGGGTCTCGTACGAGACATAGGTGAAGGGCTAGCTAGAGGATTGTTCTCCACACATGAAACATATGCATAAAATCGATTTCCAGTTATTATTCCTATAAACCATGAATGACAATGCCCCAAATTAATCGTGAACAGTACTAATTAACTCTCAGATTTTCCTAATTTCATTCAATTGGACTCAGCGACGCAATCAAATTATTCTTATCAAGTTCCCTATATGAACAACATGGTAGAGATACATATCAAAGATCATTAAGTTCTGTGAAAATCATAAGCATTGACAAAGCATTCGTAACTATGAAAAGCATGATACTCCTGCCAAGAATTTACTTAACTCAATCATGACTACTGACTTTTACTACTTGCAAATATAAGTTCATAACGATTAAGTGAAATTCTCTTATATTCTAGCATCAAATCCTTGCATGCAAACTAAGTATGCATCCTTAATAAACATACAAGAATAAGTTTTCTATAAAATAGATACGTAAATCGCATTCATGTTTTATGAAACAATAGCTGGATGTAATCAATTTATATAAGACATATGATCATGGCTTCGAATTCACCTCTAGCTAAAAAGAAATTTAGTTACGCATGTTCAACATAACTGAAAAACAATCTAAAATAAACATTGAAAATAAAATAAGGATAGAAAAAACTCTGAAAACTCCAATGGTTGAATGGCACACACTCTCCCCCTTTGATATTTGCTGCACAACTTGTTTATATAGGGCAAAGGGCACGGCTGAATCCAAGGAGAAAAAGGATTAGGGTGTTTGAATGGATTATGACTCCAAGAATCAGATGGGAAGTATTTAGAATAGGATAAGGACTCCTTTTGTAGCTGGAAGTAAGATGAGATAATGTTGGATAAAATGGGATAATGTTGGATAAGGTTATATAAGATAAGATAAGACTGGATAAGATGAGATAAGTTTGGATAAGGTTGGATAAGATAATGTTCCTCTCCAACTAGGATTCCTTTTTCTTGTGTAATTCCTTGTCTTCTAAGCCTCAACTTTAATTTCTCCAGATTTTAGTACATGTCTAGCACCATTTAAACACCAAAAACGTCCAGCCCATATGCACTTCATGCATGCTATCCAATCCAAGTCCAAAACTGCTCCAAATTGCTCCTTTTTGCCATTTATTATCATCTTTACCAATTGGACCTACAATAATACGAAAATAACTCAAATTATGATAATAAATGAAAATTAACTAAGTAAATGCAAAGAAATAAGAAAACAAAGTCGCATAAATATGCTCCTATCAAGAAAAAGGATTCATTTTCTTTCAAGATGGAGATTGACGAACGCAAAACATTTGGGAATTTCTTTTGGAACATCTTGGGAAACAAATGAGCGTGTGTTGATACCCCTTGGAACTTAAGCAAATAAATACATATAACACACTACTAAGGCCATATGAATGTGTACTAAAAAAATCAAAAGCTTATTTGGTGTCAAAAGTACACAGTTTTCTCTTAAGTGTAATTGGACTATTTTCGGCATTCATGTGATCAAACAGTTGTGCGTTTGACACCCTATGGAACATAATAAAAAAAATACATATAAAACACCACTAGCACTATAAAACCGTGTATTCAAAAGATCAAAAGCTTATTTGGTGTCAAAAGTACATAGTTTTTCTTCATAAAATGTATTTAGACTGTCTTCACCCTTCATGGGAAAAAAACAAGCATGCATGCGACACCATTTGGAACTTTAGCAAATAAAAACATATAGCACACTACTAGGACCATAAGAATGTGTACACAAAATATCAAAACCTTATTAGCAAATAAAGACCAATAACACACTACTAGGACCAGAATAATGTGCATTCAAAATATCAAAAGCTTATTTGATGTAAAAAGTACACAATTTTTTCCATATAAAGTGTATTTGGACTATTTTCGGCATTCTTGGAAAAAAAACGACCGTGCGTTTGACAGCTTTTGGAATTTAAGAAAATAGCTACATATAACACACTACTAGGACCATAAGAATGTGTACTCAAAAGATCAAAAGTTTATTTGGTGTCAATAGTACACGTTTTTTCCTTATAAATTGTATTTAGACTGTTTTCAGCAATCTTGGGAAAAAACAAGCATGTGTTTGACATCCTTTGGAACTTAAATAAACAAATACATATAACACACTAGTGGGACCACGCGAATGTGTACTCAAAAGTTCAAAGGCTTATTTGGACTAGAAAGTACACATATTTTTCCTTACAAAGTGTACTTGGGATATTTTCAGCTTTCTTGGGAAAAGAGGAGCGTGCATTTGACACCCTTTGGAAATTAAGCAAATAAATACATATAACAGACAAGTAGGACCAAATCAGCAACACAGAACAAATCAACAACGAACCAAGATTTGCACAATGGACATAATCATCAAGGATCAACGCTCGTCGATGATACCATATTAACAGTCTCAGTTGTATCACAATAACGAAGAGAAAACGAAGAAGAAAAGGAAGGAAGAAGAAGGACACAGTGAAAACTAAGAGAAAATCGGAATATTCTTTTGATTATTTGATACTCTCTTACAATCTCACATTCTCTTCCTTTATACAAGAGTAACTGCCCTTTCTACAATCTTAGCTGACTAGGATTAGCTAACCAATGTCAACAATCTCTATTAGAGAAATAATTTAAATATGATTTACATAATATGGTCTTCCAAAAATTAATCTGTTGCATATACATGTAGGTTAACAACTAATTAATATATATATATATATATATATATATTTTATTGTTGCGGGATAACAAATTTGAAACCTAGGTCAGCGTTGGCCAAACTTATTGATAGGAGCATATTTAGGCGACTTACTTAGCTTGTTTTCGTGCATCTATGTTGGTAATTCATAGTTATTTTAGTCCTTTATGCTTCTTTTGTGTGTTTTCAGGTTCTAAGGGCTTAGGGAGCAAGAAAGTGCATTTTGAGGCTATTTGGGGCACTTTTGGGCATGGATTGGATAGCTTAATCATGGAGCAAAGAGGATGGACGAAATTGAAGCCTTGTATGCTCTTTGGGGACATCAAACAAAGGGCCTAGCCCAATCAAACAAATCCTTTGAGCCATGGAAAACCTCTAGCCCAATCAAACATATTATACCATGCAAACCAACCTATTTTAGACCCATTCTATGTACTTAAACCCTAGCCTTTTAAACTAGCCTTATTATCACTTCCATTCACTTATCACTCACCACATATCATTCATTTATCACTTAACATATCATTCACTTATCATGTCATTCACTTCCATTCACTTATCACTTATCAAAACCACCTATCATCACTTATCATCACCACATATCATTCATTTATCACTTAACATATCATTCATTCATCTCCTTATCATAACCATACACCTATCACTTATCACTTATCACAACAACAACCTTGCACATGCACTCCCATTCTTTAACCCAATTCCTTTCCAACATCTCACATGCATTTCCACCTTCCTACTTCATCATTTCATCACATTCTCCCTCTTTAATTCCACATGCATTCACTTCATCATTACACCACCATTCATTCTTTATTCCACATACACTCATCATCACACAACCTAGCTAACCCTACATGCATTCTTTATGCAACTCTTCATCATTCCACCATTCATTCTTTATTCCACAAACAAGTCACATGCATTTCCACCTTCCTACTTCATCATTTCACCACATTCTCCCTCTTTAACTCATTTCATTATTCATTCACTTTGCATTCATTCAATTCCACCCCACATGCACCCTTTATTCTTCATCATTGCAACCATGGCACATTTACACCAACAAAACAACTCCCATGCCATGGCCTACTCATATTCCCATTTCCTTTCCAACATCTCACATGCATTTCCACCTTCCTACTTCATCATTTCACCACATTTTCCCTTTTATTTCCACATGCAATTCTTCATCATTGTAGCCACAAACATCTTAAACAAATAGCCATATACATCTCCACTCCTCCTATAAATACCCTTGCATTCATTCATTCAAGAATCATCTCATCTCATTCACAACACAACACACCACAAACACTTCCTTAGCCTTGAGTTTCTCTCCCTTAGAATCCAAAAACCATCTTCCATTTCCACCACTCCTCATCCATTTCCATAATTTCCCAACACTTCCATCCCCCCAACCAACTATCCCTAGACCTTATGCTACAATAAAGAGGAAGATAAGAGGGCCTAAACGTTCATACAATTCAAGATTGAGTTGTTGGAATGTTTAGGCGTTTCTTTGATTTCAATGTTTAATTTCAATTCTCTTTGTTTTGTACGTATGAGGAAATAAACCCCCTTAGCTAGGGGGTGATTCGAAATATATGTTTATGCTTGCATTTTGATTTGATTACTTCTAATTGCGTTTCGTAAGTTGTGGATTCAATTCGTTTAACCGTTTGATTGATAACTTATTTATGTATGTTTATTGAGAGTGCACACTTAATTTTCATGCATGAATATGACGCTAGAATATAAGTGAGTTTCACCTAATAGTTACGAACTTATATTCACAAGTAGTGGAGGTTGCTTATAAACAATCGCGTTAAACGAATTCTTGGCATAAGTTTCATGCAATCATAGTAACGAATGCCTCGTCAACACTTATAATTTTCATAGAGCGTAATGATTCTTGCTTGTATCTCTATTATGCAATCATGTAGGGGACTTGTGGGGAATGTTTTGGGTTGTCGTATGCAATCATCCAATTCAATAACGTTAGGAAGATTTGAAGGTTAATTTAAGCGGACCTAATTAACCCGGGGTGATGAGTTTCATAATTTATTGAAATGCAATTGGAAATCTTTTTATTATGCAAGTGTAACATGTGTGGAGATGAACCCCTTGGCTAGCATCCATTCATTCCATTTCATCAATTTCATATTTACATTATATTTTAATTGCAATTTGTTCATTTAGTTTATTTCCGTCCAAAACTCAATCCCCCTTTACTTTATTGTTCAATTTAGTTAGAAATCATTTTAGTTTGTGTTTTTAAAGCATTTTGAGTCTTTTGGTTTGTCTTAGTGTTTTAACGTTTAGTTTCACATTCTTTGAGTCTAGTTTAGTGTTTTATATTGTTTTTACGTTTTTGAAGTCAAAATCCAAGTGGTTAACAATCCCTCCTAATCCCCGGTCTAGAACGATCCCTACTTACATCCATACTACAATTGACAAAAAGAGGGTTTAATTTGTGTGCGTATAATTTTCGCATCAAATTTTGGCGCCGTTGCCGGGGATCGAACCCGGGTCACCCGCGTGACAGGCGGGAATACTTACCACTTTGATAGGAGCATATTTAGGCGACTTACTTAGCTTGTTTTCGTGCATCTATGTTGTTAATTCATAGTTGTTTTAGTAGTTTAAGCCATTTTCGTGTGTTTTTAGGTTCATATGGCTAAGGAAGCAAAAAGATGCATTTTGGAGCATTTTGGAGCAAAATTGGGCTTGGAATGGATAGCATATGATTGGAGCCAAAGTGTTGGACGAATTTGAAGGCCTTGTATTCATTTTGGACATAAAACAAAGGCCTAGCCCATTCTCTCTTAAACCAACCCCAAGGCCATGCATTTCCTTCCAATTCCAAAGCCCACAATCACTTCAAAAGCCATGCAAAGAACTATCCATTCCATCAAAAACAATCCATCAATTCACATGCAAAACCACCATTAACACACATGCACCCAAACAAAGCCAACCTAGCTAACCCTACATGCATTCTTTATGCAACTCTTCATCATTCCACCATTCATTCTTTATTCCACAAACAAGTCACATGCATTTCCACCTTCCTACTTCATCATTTCACCACATTCTCCCTCTTTAACTCATTTCATTATTCATTCACTTTGCATTCATTCAATTCCACCCCACATGCACCCTTTATTCTTCATCATTGCAACCATGACACATTTACACCAACAAAACAACTCCCATGCCATGGCCTACTCATATTCCCATTTCCTTTCCAACATCTCACATGCATTTCCACCTTCCTACTTCATCATTTCACCACATTTTCCCTTTTATTTCCACATGCAATTCTTCATCATTGTAGCCACAAACACCTTAAACAAATAGCCATATACATCTCCACTCCTCCTATAAATACCCTTGCATTCATTCATTCACACATCATCTCATTTCATACACAACACACCACAAACATTTCCATTCTCTCCTTAGCCGTGAGTCTCCCTTAGAATCCAAAAACCATCTTCCATTTCCACCACTTCTCATCCATTTCCATAATTTCCCAACACTTCCATCCCCCCCAACCAACTATCCCTAGACCTTATGCTACAATAAAGAGGAAGATAAGAGGGCCTAAACGTTCATACAATTCAAGATTGAGTTGTTGGAATGTTTAGGCGTTTCTTTGATTTCAATGTTTAATTTCAATTCTCTTTGTTTTGTACGTATGAGGAAATAAACCCCCCTTGGCTAGGGGGTGATTCGAAATATATGTTTATGCTTGCAATATGATTTGAGTACTTCTAATTACGTTTCATAAGTTGTGAATTCAATTTGTTTAACTATTTGATTGATAACCTATTTATGTATGTTTATTGAGAGTCGACGCTTAATTTTCATGCATGAATTTGACGCTAGAATATAAGTGAGTTTCACGTAATAGTTATGAACTTATATTCACAAGTAGTGGAGGTTGCTTATAAACAATCGCGTTAAACATATTCTTGGCATAAGTTTCATGCAATCATAGTAACGAATGCCTCGTCAACACTTATAGTTTTCATGATGCTTAATGATTCTTGCTTGTATCTCTATTATGCAATTCATGTAGGGAACTTGTGAGGAATGCTTTGGGTTGTCGTATGCAATCATCCAATTCATTAACTTAAGGAAAACTTGACGGTTAATTTAAGCGGACCTAATTAACCCGGGGCGTTGAGAATTCATGATTTATTGAAAAGCAATTGGAAATCGTTTTATATGCAAGTATAACATGTATGGAGATGAACCCCTTAGCTAGCATCCATTCATTCCATTTCATCAATTTCATATTTACATTATATTTTAATTGCAATTTGTTCATTTAGTTTATTTCCGTCCAAAACTCAATCCCCCTTTACTTTATTGTTCAATTTAGTTAGAAATCATTTTAGTTTGTGTTTTTAAAGCATTTTGAGTCTTTTGGTTTGTCTTAGTGTTTTAACGTTTAGTTTCACATTCTTTGAGTCTAGTTTAGTGTTTTATATTGTTTTTACGTTTTTGAAGTCAAAATCCAAGTGGTTAACAATCCCTCCTAATCCCCGGTCTAGAACGATCCCTACTTACATCCATACTACAATTGACAAAAAGAGGGTTTAATTTGTGTGCGTATAATTTTCGCATCAAATTTTGGCGCCGTTGCCGGGGATTAGCAACTTTGCTAATCTCTTGGATTGTTTTATTTTCGTTTGTGTGTATATATTTTTAGTTTTATTTTGTTGATTTTAGAAGCACAACATGGCACTTGATAATGCTTATCTTTTGTCACAGCTCATGGAAAGGTCCCAAATGCAAAACGTTGATCTTCAATCAAGGAATAACGTGTTTTCCAATACTTACAATTCGGATTGGAGTGATCATTCAACTTCTATGTGGTGGGAACCTCAAAATGTTCAACAAGAAAGATATTGGGAGCCACCTCATATTCAATATGCCCAACCAAACTCAAATTCGTCAATAGATTATAATCAAATTCTTAATGAATTAAACTCTTTGGTGCAGGGTTCACAAAATCAAGCTAAGGAGACTCACCAAGAAACATATTGGCAACCATATGAGGATTCATATGCACCACCACAGCCTTCCCCTCAATCTTCACATCCAAATTCAGGTATATCAAATTATTATAAAGAAGTTATTCAACAACTGAATTCTGTGGAGCAGGGCAGGGAAGCTCAACCATTTCAACAAGACGCATTTTGGCGACCAATTGAGGATTTCTATCAAGCAAAAAAGTTGGCTGAGTGGAACAGTCAATTTAGGCAGAATGCAGAATGCATGGAACAAATTCAAGAACAAATGGTTGAAGATGAGCCCATGGATGAATTGCTACTGCTCGAAGAGGAGGAGGATGCACAAGGCACGGCAAGGGAAGAACAACCCTTGCCGCAACCTCCCAATATTCCTACACCACCCCATTCAAGTAAGGTTGTTCCAAATTTAATTATTTCTAACTTTGTTCCCCCAAATGCACCCTTCCCTGGCAGGTTCATACAATCCATGAAAGATAAGGGGAAGAAAGACATCTTGGACACCTTTCCAACAATTCACGAGGAAAAAGTGGTTGAGGAGCATCCTGAATTCATCAAGGAGGAAATTGGAGTGGATCACACAGCCACAACCTTCAAAATGTCCAATCTAAATGAAAACATCCCTTGTGCATTTGTTGAATGTGCTGCGACTTTAGAGCCAATATTGCAGCCCATAGGTAAGCCACCAACTCAAATTCCAATTCCCACTTCAATTAATCGTGTGTTACATTCTTCATTGCAGGCACCTACTCAAATCCAATTTGGTGAAAGAGTTTACATGGATCTTAGGACATATCTCTATTCCACTCCATACAAAGATCCAATTCTTGAATGTTTTGAGAAGCATTTCGTGGAGGATGTACTTAAGTTCTTATTGGAGCATGTAGGTAAGCCACCAACTCAAAATCCAAAGTCGTTTTTGACTAATATGTTGTTGATGTCAATGATTAGGGCACCCACTCTTGAAATTCAACCATTGCCGGAACATTTCAAGTATCATCATCCATTCAATGATCAACTCCATGCCGTGGGTTCCATTAAGGCATGATTGTGTTCTTCGTCCGGCTACAAGACGTAAAAGAAAGCGCTACTTGGGAGGCAACCCAATACAGTGAATAAAACAAAGCTTTTTCATTAATTTTCGAGAAATTACAAATGTATCTAACAAATGGAGCTTCACAAAGGTTGTTTTTGTTTTTGTTTGCGTGAAGACCCACCACAAGGCAAAACTCTAGAAGCGGAAATCATCGAAGCAGGAGGCATCGAAGTAGGAGGCATCGGAGCAAGAGGCATCGGAGCAAGAGGCATAGGAGCGGAAGGCATCGGATATAGAGCATTCCAGGCCCCAATACTTGGCGGAACGCTGGATGACCCAGGAAAAAGGTGCCCCTGGAAGAAAGACGCAAGCCGTTAACGGTCACTTTGCAACCGACCTTGAGATTCTTGCATCTCATCAAGCTTCCTCTTCATGCCTGATGAATAATTATTTGCAAGCACGTGCAAAGTTCTATTCTCGTGCTTAAGTTGTTTTATCTCTTGCTTCAGGTTCTCCACCTCCACCATCAATGATTCAACCTGACGGGAGCGAGCAAGGAGGCGTTGGCCCATGTTTGACACAGAACCAGCGCACTGAATGCTGAGAGCCAGGGACTCTTGAACGGCCAACTCATCGGACCGTCCTGAAAGCAGCTGACTATCTCTGGGAGTGAGGAGGTTCCGAGCTACTATCGTAGCTGTTGTGGCGTCCTGCATCACGGAGTCTTCACCTGTAAGAGGACCGTTAGAAGATAAGAAAGAAGGGCGCCATACGTTACCTTGAAGCGGCACGCCCGTCTCACTGCGGAGACTCAATTCTAAGCTAAGGTTCGATGGGTTTGCCATTTTTTAAAAGTGTTCAAAGAGAAGGGGTGGACGGAGTAAATTTTCAAAGGGCCGGAAACGAGTTTCAGAATGAGAAATCTTCAGAGTGTGTAAGTTGGCGGTGATCGATAGCTCTATAAAAAGCCAAGGCAACGCGTCCACCGATTCAAAAAGCCAGAATTTGAGGCGTAAAGTTCGGCGACGCTCCCTCAGCTTTTCAGAAAACGCGTTCAACACATGGAGGCCATCATCGCAGCTACACGTCTTTAACCGACAAGCGCAAAGTTCGGCGACGCTTTCTCTGCTTTTCAGAAAGCGCCTGCTCAGAAATCGAAGAGGCGTCTTCAAAGATCGAAGAGTCGTCACTATTTCAAAAAGCCGGATTTGCGGGATCAAAATGTTTGTCGACAAGGGTAAGAGAACAGTACCACCACTTGCTATTAGGAAATCCCTATATTTGTCGACTTTCATCTTTTATGGCAAGGCAAACCTGAAGAAAATGCCCAACTCTTTCTCACCTCTGAGGGCGCACTCCCAGCAAAGCCTTTCGAAACACTCACTTCTTTCTTCTTCCCCAAAGATGATACTAGATGCCTGGAGTACAGATGACCCAGGAGGAAGCAGCACAACAAATACATGTGCTGATTCATTCACCGCTTCTTCAAAAGCAACGGTATCTCATATCATCAAGGTCAAAAGCAAAAGTATCCCATATCATGCTCTTTCCCTGTCTTTTCCTTTATCTTTGTTATTAATCGCATAGCAAAGTGAAAGAAGCAATCAGCCGGCACTTGGAGTCTATCTAGACTCTATTCCCTGGTTGCTTACCTAGCTTTGCTGAGCTATCCTCTAACCCTCTTCAATACGAATTGGAGAGATTGAACAAAGAAACAGATAAGAGAAGGAAGCTCAGACCTTCGGGGGAGACCAAAGGAAGCCTGCTGCCCAGTTCAAGAGTAGCACAAAGGAAAATCAACGATGGAGCAGCGCAGTTCAAGAGTAAGCCTGTGGAATCACAAAGATCCAAGCCTCAATGCAATTACCAAGGAGAAGATGGAATTTACACTCTATAACCAGATTTGCGTCTCTAAACTCTTCTCTTTGTTAGATACATTCTTCTATGTTTAGTTTGTTTAATTGCTGTTTATATGTTTGCTTGTGTGTAGTGTGGTTTTTAACATTGAGGACAATGTTTGATTTAAGTGTGGGGGAGTTACTAAAGTGTTTTGATGAAAATTCGTAGGGTTTTATCCACCATAACTTCAAATGTTGTTTCTTGCTGTTTTTAAGTGTGTTTAGTGTGTTTTGACTTAAAAATTCGAAAATCACATAAAAATTTTGAAAAACATGTTTTGAAAAGCCTAAAAAGAGTGTTTTGAGTCGTTTTTGTGTCGTAGGTCACCTTCCAACACAATGATAAGGATTTGGTTTCTAATTGCATGACTGTTAAAAAGAGTTATAAACATGGACAAAAGTTTGATTTACTCTTGGTATATGCTTGGTTATGGTTATAATGTATGACTTCACATGCAATCATAAAAGAAAAAAATTAGTTATGTAACATGCTTGAAGGAAGGAACTCAAACAAACGCTACAACCCTGAGAGACTTGAGCCTATAACGTTCTTTGGAGAGTATAATCTGTGATTTCTTGTTTTCTAAAGTTGTTGCATGATCTCATTATTCTTTGCTTGGTTACTACTTAGAAGGCGTTTCATCATATAGTTCCAAATGCTAGAACTCATGCCCATTTCATTCAAAGCATGTTATTGATTTACATAACATATTCAAGATGAAGTTGTGTAATTGCCACCATAGCCAAATAACCTCACTTCCCATATTTCGTATATGTTGTAAGTTTTACCCCCGTTGAGCTTTGTTTAGCCTTTATTCTTTGTCAACCCACATTATCCTCACCTAGCCTAGTTTAGGACAATCCACACCTTTGTTCTTAGAAGATAGTGAGCATGACTTAAATGAATTCCTTTTGAGTTACATTATGCAAGAAAATGAGTGTGGGAGAAGGAATGCTTGTTCTTAAGTATGTTTTGAGTTTCAAAAGAAAAGAAAAACAGAAAAGAAAAGAATGAAAGAAAAAAGAGCTTGAAAAAAATGAAAGAAATAGTGATTGAAGTAAGGGCTCAAAACACCAATTCTGGCCCTAAATTGTCTCCCTTTTTGTTCCAAAGTTGAGTTTTCATTCAAAAGTGAATTCTAAGTTGATTCAATTGCCTTGCTCACTATTTCTTTAAGAACCTTTGTTTTCCATATCCCTTCTTTGTTATCCACACGCCCCAAGCCCCATTACAACCCGTGACTTCAATCTTGAGTGTTATGTGTTTCAATTTGTGGAGTTTGAACTTGGTATGAGCATATGGTGTCACTGGTTCTCGCGTCTAAGTAGTAGCATTCCATTCATGAGATCATAATCTAAACATGCTTATTAACTCCAAAAATTGCGTTCTTTGTGATACATATATGTGAGTGTTCGTTTTCATGTTTACATCAATCTTCTCACATATGACTAGATTAGGGTGTGTAGTTAGAAAATCTGAGTGAAAATTGAGTGCATATCTTGTAAGGAATTGAGCAAATTCTCTAAGGCATGTTACTACATTCAAAACATGGTTTTAAATGCTTAATTATGAACTAGTATGTGGTGACTATGATTAAGAATGTACTTAAGGGTAAAGATGGCTAAATTATGTGGGAATAATAATTTTTAACTTGTCATGTGCATTGGAAATCCCTGAAACGATTGTTGGAAGGTGTAGGTTGTGTTTTACGTGTTTAGTGTCGTTTTGTTTATTTGTTTTTATTCTGTTTTGCTCGAGGACTAGCAAAAGATAAGTGTGGGGGAGTTTGATAGGAGCATATTTAGGCGACTTACTTAGCTTGTTTTCGTGCATCTATGTTGTTAATTCATAGTTGTTTTAGTAGTTTAAGCCATTTTCGTGTGTTTTTAGGTTCATATGGCTAAGGAAGCAAAAAGATGCATTTTGGAGCATTTTGGAGCAAAATTGGGCTTGGAATGGATAGCATATGATTGGAGCCAAAGTGTTGGACGAATTTGAAGGCCTTGTATTCATTTTGGACATAAAACAAAGGCCTAGCCCATTCTCTCTTAAACCAACCCCAAGGCCATGCATTTCCTTCCAATTCCAAAGCCCACAATCACTTCAAAAGCCATGCAAAGAACTATCCATTCCATCAAAAACAATCCATCAATTCACATGCAAAACCACCATTAACACACATGCACCCAAACAAAGCCAACCTAGCTAACCCTACATGCATTCTTTATGCAACTCTTCATCATTCCACCATTCATTCTTTATTCCACAAACAAGTCACATGCATTTCCACCTTCCTACTTCATCATTTCACCACATTCTCCCTCTTTAACTCATTTCATTATTCATTCACTTTGCATTCATTCAATTCCACCCCACATGCACCCTTTATTCTTCATCATTGCAACCATGACACATTTACACCAACAAAACAACTCCCATGCCATGGCCTACTCATATTCCCATTTCCTTTCCAACATCTCACATGCATTTCCACCTTCCTACTTCATCATTTCACCACATTTTCCCTTTTATTTCCACATGCAATTCTTCATCATTGTAGCCACAAACACCTTAAACAAATAGCCATATACATCTCCACTCCTCCTATAAATACCCTTGCATTCATTCATTCACACATCATCTCATTTCATACACAACACACCACAAACATTTCCATTCTCTCCTTAGCCGTGAGTCTCCCTTAGAATCCAAAAACCATCTTCCATTTCCACCACTTCTCATCCATTTCCATAATTTCCCAACACTTCCATCCCCCCCAACCAACTATCCCTAGACCTTATGCTACAATAAAGAGGAAGATAAGAGGGCCTAAACGTTCATACAATTCAAGATTGAGTTGTTGGAATGTTTAGGCGTTTCTTTGATTTCAATGTTTAATTTCAATTCTCTTTGTTTTGTACGTATGAGGAAATAAACCCCCCTTGGCTAGGGGGTGATTCGAAATATATGTTTATGCTTGCAATATGATTTGAGTACTTCTAATTACGTTTCATAAGTTGTGAATTCAATTTGTTTAACTATTTGATTGATAACCTATTTATGTATGTTTATTGAGAGTCGACGCTTAATTTTCATGCATGAATTTGACGCTAGAATATAAGTGAGTTTCACGTAATAGTTATGAACTTATATTCACAAGTAGTGGAGGTTGCTTATAAACAATCGCGTTAAACATATTCTTGGCATAAGTTTCATGCAATCATAGTAACGAATGCCTCGTCAACACTTATAGTTTTCATGATGCTTAATGATTCTTGCTTGTATCTCTATTATGCAATTCATGTAGGGAACTTGTGAGGAATGCTTTGGGTTGTCGTATGCAATCATCCAATTCATTAACTTAAGGAAAACTTGACGGTTAATTTAAGCGGACCTAATTAACCCGGGGCGTTGAGAATTCATGATTTATTGAAAAGCAATTGGAAATCGTTTTATATGCAAGTATAACATGTATGGAGATGAACCCCTTAGCTAGCCATTCCATCCATTCTATCCCTTCGTTTTATAATTCTTCCTAGTTTATTAACTTGTTTTGTTATTACAATTTTCATCAAAACAAAACCCCCCTTTTACTTTCTTGTTCTTAGTGCTTAGAATCTGTTTAGTTTATGTTTTAAAATGTTTTGAGTTTTTGGTTTGTCTTAGTGTTTTAAAGTTTAGTTTCACATTCTTTGAGTCTAGTATAGTGTTTTATTTTGTGTTTTTACGTTTTTGAGTCAAATCCAAGAGGTTAACAATCCCTCCTAATCCCCGGTCCAGAACGATCCCTACTTATACTTATACTACAATTGTCAAAAAGAGGGTTTAATTTGTGTGCGCATAATTCTCGCATCAAATTTTGGCGCTTATGGAAGAGTACCAAACGCAAAGAGTTGGTACATTTGATCATAATCAATCAAGGAATGACGTGTTTTCCAATACTTACAATTCCGATTGGAGTGATCATTCAAACTCTATATGGTGGGAACCTCAACATATTCAACAAGAAGGATATTGGCAACCATATGAGGATTCATATGCACCACCACAGCCTTCCCCTCAATCTTCACATCCAAATTCAGGTATATCAAATTATTATAAGGAAGTTATTCAACAACTGAATTCTGTGGAGCAGGGCAGGGAAGCTCAACCATTTCAACAAGACGCATTTTGGCGACCAATTGAGGATTTCTATCAAGCAAAAAAGTTGGCTGAGTGGAACAGTCAATTTAGGCAGAATGCAGAATGCATGGAACAAATTCAAGAACAAATGGTTGAAGATGAGCCCATGGATGAATTGCTACTGCTCGAAGAGGAGGAGGATGCACAAGGCACGGCAAGGGAAGAACAACCCTTGCCGCAACCTCCCAATATTCCTACACCACCCCATTCAAGTAAGGTTGTTCCAAATTTAATTATTTCTAACTTTGTTCCCCCAAATGCACCCTTCCCTGGCAGGTTCATACAATCCATGAAAGATAAGGGGAAGAAAGACATCTTGGACACCTTTCCAACAATTCACGAGGAAAAAGTGGTTGAGGAGCATCCTGAATTCATCAAGGAGGAAATTGGAGTGGATCACACAGCCACAACCTTCAAAATGTCCAATCTAAATGAAAACATCCCTTGTGCATTTGTTGAATGTGCTGCGACTTTAGAGCCAATATTGCAGCCCATAGGTAAGCCACCAACTCAAATTCCAATTCCCACTTCAATTAATCGTGTGTTACATTCTTCATTGCAGGCACCTACTCAAATCCAATTTGGTGAAAGAGTTTACATGGATCTTAGGACATATCTCTATTCCACTCCATACAAAGATCCAATTCTTGAATGTTTTGAGAAGCATTTCGTGGAGGATGTACTTAAGTTCTTATTGGAGCATGTAGGTAAGCCACCAACTCAAAATCCAAAGTCGTTTTTGACTAATATGTTGTTGATGTCAATGATTAGGGCACCCACTCTTGAAATTCAACCATTGCCGGAACATTTCAAGTATCATCATCCATTCAATGATCAACTCCATGCCGTGGGTTCCATTAAGGCATGATTGTGTTCTTCGTCCGGCTACAAGACGTAAAAGAAAGCGCTACTTGGGAGGCAACCCAATACAGTGAATAAAACAAAGCTTTTTCATTAATTTTCGAGAAATTACAAATGTATCTAACAAATGGAGCTTCACAAAGGTTGTTTTTGTTTTTGTTTGCGTGAAGACCCACCACAAGGCAAAACTCTAGAAGCGGAAATCATCGAAGCAGGAGGCATCGAAGTAGGAGGCATCGGAGCAAGAGGCATCGGAGCAAGAGGCATAGGAGCGGAAGGCATCGGATATAGAGCATTCCAGGCCCCAATACTTGGCGGAACGCTGGATGACCCAGGAAAAAGGTGCCCCTGGAAGAAAGACGCAAGCCGTTGACGGTCACTTTGCAACCGACCTTGAGATTCTTGCATCTCATCAAGCTTCCTCTTCATGCCCGACGAATAGTTATTTGCAAGCACATGCAAAGTTCTATTCTCGTACTTAAGTTGTTTGATCTCTTGTTTCAGGTTCTCCACCTCCGCCATCAAAGATTCAACCTGACGGGAGCGAGCAAGGAGGCGTTGGCCCATGTTGGACACAGAACCAGCGCACTGAACGCTGAGAGCCAGGGACTCTTGAACGGCCAACTCATCGGACCGTCCTGAAAGCAGCTGACTGTCTTTGGGAGTGAGGAGGTTCCGAGCCACTATCGTAGCCGTTGTGGGATCCGTCATCACAGAGTCCTCCTCTGTAAGAGGGCCATGGGAAGATAAGAAAGACGGGCACCATACCTTACCCTGACGAGGAGCGACCGGATCACTGCTTAGACTCAAATCTAAGCAAAGGTTCGATGGGTTGGATGAGCTAGCCATTGTTCAAGAAGTTAAAAGAGAAGGGTTGGATGGAGGAAAATCTAGACGGGCCGAAGATGATTTTTGGGAAGTCTTCAAAGTGTGCAGATAGAGGTGATCGATCACCTCTATTAAAGGAGAGGCGTTCACCAATTCAGCATTGAAGAGACACCGCTCTTCAACACCGGATTTTCTGGCGTAAAGATCGCCAGCTCTTCAGACGCAATCCAAGCTTTTCAAAAAGCGTGTGCAAATTTGTCAAAAGCTCCCAGCTTTTCAGAAGACGCGTGGAAGGCGAGAAATCAGCTGCACACTTTAGCCGACAAACGTGGGTGACAAAGCCGAAAGCTCCCGGCTTTCCAGAAAGCGAGTGCAACTTTGTCCAAAGCTCCCGGCTTTTCAGAAGACGCGTGGAAGACATTGACGCATCCGCACTGTCATTTGCCATTCCTATATACATCAACATTCATGGCAAGGCATACACCCACAAATGCATAATTTTCCTTCTCGGCCGAAAAATGTAAGCTGCAACCAACCCTCTCAAACATGCTCAGATTTCTCCTTCTTTTGAGAACACACTTTCAAACATGGATGTATCCCCCAAAGAAGATACCACATGCCTGCAGTACGAATGAGGAAGAAGGAAACGGTGGATCGAAACATGTGGATTCATTCGCTGCCTCTTCGAAAGCAAAGGTATCTCATATCATCAAGGGCGAAAGCAAAGTTATCTCATATCATGCTCTTTCCCTGTCTTTTCCTTTGTCCTTGATAGTACTTGCATGGCAAAGTGAAAGAAGCAATCAGCCGGCACTTGGAGTCTATCTGGACTCTATTCCCTGGTTGCTTACCTAGCTTTGTTGAGCTATCCTCTAACCCTCTTCAATACGAATTGGAGAGATTGAACAAAGAAACAGATAAGAGGAGGAAGCTCAGACCTTCGGGGGAGACCAAAGGAAGCCTGCGGCCCAAGAGTAGCACAAAGGAAAATCAACGATGGGAGCAGCGCAGTTCAAGAGTAAGCCTGTGGAATCACTCAAGATGAAGCCTCACTGCAATCACCAAGGAGAAGATGGAACGAACACTCCATAACCAGATTTGCATCTCTAAACTCTTCTCTTTGTTAGATACATTCTGCCATTATTAGTATGTTTAATTGCTGTTTATATGTTTGTTTGTGTTTAGTGTGGTTTTTAACATTGAGGACAATGTTTGATTTAAGTGTGGGGGAGTTTCTAAAGTGTTTTGATGCAAATTCGTACGGTTTTATCCACCATAACTTCAAATGTTGTTTCTTGCTGTTTTTAAATGTGTTTAGTGTGTTTTGACTTAAAAATTCGAAAATCACATAAAAATTTGAAAAACATGTTTTGAAAAGCCTAAAAAGAGTGTTTTGAGTCATTTTTGTGTCGTAGGTCACCTTCCAACACAATGATAAGGATTTGGTTTCTAATTGCATGACTGTTAAAAAGAGTTATAAACATGGAGAAAAGTTTGATTTACTCTTGGTATATGCTTGATTATGGTTATAATGTATGACTTCACATGCAATCATAAAAGAAAAATTCGTTTTTGTAACATGCTTGAAGGAAGGAACTCAAACAAACGCTACAACCCTGAGAGACTTGAGCCTATAACGTTCTTTGGAGAGTATAATCTGTGATTTCTTGTTTTCTAAAGTCGTTGCATGATCTCATTATTCTTTGCTTGGTTACTACTTAAAAGGCGTTTCATCATATAGTTCCAAATGCTAGAACTCATGCCCATTTCATTCAAAGCATGTTATTGATTTGCATAACATATATCAAGATGAAGTTGTGTAGTTGCCACCATAGCCAAATAGCCTCACTTCCCATATTTCGTATTTGTTATAAGTTTTAACCCCGTTGAGCCTTGTGTAGCATTTATTCTTTGTTTACCCACATTTTCCTCACCTAGCCTAGTTTAGGACAATCCACACCCTTGTTCTTAAAAGATAGTGAGCATAACTTAAATGAATTCCTTTTGAGTTACATTATGCAAGAAAATGAGTGTGGGGGAGTAAAAGTTTGTTCTTACGTTTATATGTATGTTTTGAGATTCAAAAGAAAAAGAAGAAAAAAAAAAAAAAAAAAAAAAAGAGTGAAAATAAGTAAGGATGAACTCACGAGCGTTGATGGTTGAAGAAAGGGTCCAAAAAGTGAATATGGCCCTAAGTTTTGTGTGACTTTCCCTTGGGTGTTCAAAGTTGACTTATGCGTTCTTAAGGGAATTCTAAGTGCCTGATTCAATACTTTGCTCACTATTGCTTTAAGAATGTTTGTTTATCCTTCACCTTTCATTGTTAGCCAATACCCCAAGCCCCGTTACAACCCTTGACTTCTATCTTGAGTGTTGTGTATTTCAATTGTGGAGTTTGAACTTGGTATGAGCATATGGTGTCACTGATGCTCGCGTCTAAGTAGTAGCATTCCATTCATGAGATCATATTCATGTCATTCTCGTAAATCCAGAAAATGCTTTCTTTGTTATAAGATATGTGAGATACTAGTCTTTCATGTTTACATCAATCTCTCACATATAACTAGTGTAGGGTGTGTAGTCAGAAAATCTGTGTGAAAATAGAGTGCATTCTAGTAAGGAATTGAGGAAATTCTCTAAGGCATGTTACTACATTCGAAATGTGTTTTAAATGCTTAATTGTGAACGAATATGTGGTGACTATGATTAAGAATGTACTTAAGTGTAAAGATGGCTAAATTCTGTGGGAATAATGATTTTTAACTTGTCATGTGCATTGGAAATCCCTGAAACGATTGTTGGAAGGTGTAGGTTGTGTTTTACGTGTTTAGTGTTGTTTTGTTTTGTTTTTCTTTCTGTTTTGCTCGAGGACTAGCAAAAGATAAGTGTGGGGGTATTTGATAGGAGCATATTTAGGCGACTTACTTAGCTTGTTTTCGTGCATCTATGTTGGTAATTCATAGTTATTTTAGTCCTTTATGCTTCTTTTGTGTGTTTTCAGGTTCTAAGGGCTTAGGGAGCAAGAAAGTGCATTTTGAGGCTATTTGGGGCACTTTTGGGCATGGATTGGATAGCTTAATCATGGAGCAAAGAGGATGGACGAAATTGAAGCCTTGTATGCTCTTTGGGGACATCAAACAAAGGGCCTAGCCCAATCAAACAAATCCTTTGAGCCATGGAAAACCTCTAGCCCAATCAAACATATTATACCATGCAAACCAACCTATTTTAGACCCATTCTATGTACTTAAACCCTAGCCTTTTAAACTAGCCTTATTATCACTTCCATTCACTTATCACTCACCACATATCATTCATTTATCACTTAACATATCATTCACTTATCATGTCATTCACTTCCATTCACTTATCACTTATCAAAACCACCTATCATCACTTATCATCACCACATATCATTCATTTATCACTTAACATATCATTCATTCATCTCCTTATCATAACCATACACCTATCACTTATCACTTATCACAACAACAACCTTGCACATGCACTCCCATTCTTTAACCCAATTCCTTTCCAACATCTCACATGCATTTCCACCTTCCTACTTCATCATTTCATCACATTCTCCCTCTTTAATTCCACATGCATTCACTTCATCATTACACCACCATTCATTCTTTATTCCACATACACTCATCATCACACAACCTAGCTAACCCTACATGCATTCTTTATGCAACTCTTCATCATTCCACCATTCATTCTTTATTCCACAAACAAGTCACATGCATTTCCACCTTCCTACTTCATCATTTCACCACATTCTCCCTCTTTAACTCATTTCATTATTCATTCACTTTGCATTCATTCAATTCCACCCCACATGCACCCTTTATTCTTCATCATTGCAACCATGGCACATTTACACCAACAAAACAACTCCCATGCCATGGCCTACTCATATTCCCATTTCCTTTCCAACATCTCACATGCATTTCCACCTTCCTACTTCATCATTTCACCACATTTTCCCTTTTATTTCCACATGCAATTCTTCATCATTGTAGCCACAAACATCTTAAACAAATAGCCATATACATCTCCACTCCTCCTATAAATACCCTTGCATTCATTCATTCAAGAATCATCTCATCTCATTCACAACACAACACACCACAAACACTTCCTTAGCCTTGAGTTTCTCTCCCTTAGAATCCAAAAACCATCTTCCATTTCCACCACTCCTCATCCATTTCCATAATTTCCCAACACTTCCATCCCCCCAACCAACTATCCCTAGACCTTATGCTACAATAAAGAGGAAGATAAGAGGGCCTAAACGTTCATACAATTCAAGATTGAGTTGTTGGAATGTTTAGGCGTTTCTTTGATTTCAATGTTTAATTTCAATTCTCTTTGTTTTGTACGTATGAGGAAATAAACCCCCTTAGCTAGGGGGTGATTCGAAATATATGTTTATGCTTGCATTTTGATTTGATTACTTCTAATTGCGTTTCGTAAGTTGTGGATTCAATTCGTTTAACCGTTTGATTGATAACTTATTTATGTATGTTTATTGAGAGTGCACACTTAATTTTCATGCATGAATATGACGCTAGAATATAAGTGAGTTTCACCTAATAGTTACGAACTTATATTCACAAGTAGTGGAGGTTGCTTATAAACAATCGCGTTAAACGAATTCTTGGCATAAGTTTCATGCAATCATAGTAACGAATGCCTCGTCAACACTTATAATTTTCATAGAGCGTAATGATTCTTGCTTGTATCTCTATTATGCAATCATGTAGGGGACTTGTGGGGAATGTTTTGGGTTGTCGTATGCAATCATCCAATTCAATAACGTTAGGAAGATTTGAAGGTTAATTTAAGCGGACCTAATTAACCCGGGGTGATGAGTTTCATAATTTATTGAAATGCAATTGGAAATCTTTTTATTATGCAAGTGTAACATGTGTGGAGATGAACCCCTTGGCTAGCATCCATTCATTCCATTTCATCAATTTCATATTTACATTATATTTTAATTGCAATTTGTTCATTTAGTTTATTTCCGTCCAAAACTCAATCCCCCTTTACTTTATTGTTCAATTTAGTTAGAAATCATTTTAGTTTGTGTTTTTAAAGCATTTTGAGTCTTTTGGTTTGTCTTAGTGTTTTAACGTTTAGTTTCACATTCTTTGAGTCTAGTTTAGTGTTTTATATTGTTTTTACGTTTTTGAAGTCAAAATCCAAGTGGTTAACAATCCCTCCTAATCCCCGGTCTAGAACGATCCCTACTTACATCCATACTACAATTGACAAAAAGAGGGTTTAATTTGTGTGCGTATAATTTTCGCATCACTTATTCAAAAACCACCAGCTTCTGGGGGTAAAGTCATAAATTTTCATACTCTATAAAATACCAACACACTAGGTATATATGAGAAGATTGATGTAAACATGTAAACTAGCACTCACATACGTATAATCAAAGAAGGCACTTTCTGGAATTTATTAACATGTATATGATCTCATGAATGGAATGTCACTACTTAGATGCATGAACCAGGGTTACCATATGCTCAAACCAATTTTAAACTCTACATATTGAAACACATAACAATCTAGATAGAAGTTTAAGGGTTGTAACTGGGCTAAGGTATTGGCTAACAAAGAAAGGTGAGGATAAACAAAAGTTCTTAAAGTAATAGTAAGCAACGTAATGAAATAAACACTTAGAATTCACTTTTGGATGCATAAATCAACTTTGAACACCAAGAGAAACTTCACACAATACTTAGGGTCAAATTCACACTTTTGGACCCTTTCTTCAACAATCAACACTTGTGAGTTCTTTCTCACTTATTTTCAACTCCTTTTTTCTTTTTCTTTTTTTCTTTTCTTCTTCTTTTTCTTCTTTTTCATGTTTTTTTTGTTTTTTTTGGCTTCGTGCCCTTCTTCTTCTTTTGGCACACTAACACAACTTTATAGATTTCAAACGAAAATCCCTTCCCCCACACTTATTTTTCTGCAAATTGTAGATCAAAAGGAATTCCCTCTAAGTCATGCTTTCCTATCTTTTAAGAACAAGGGTATGGATAGTCCTAATCTAGGCTAGGTAAGGATTATGTGGTTAACAAAGAAAATTAGGCAAAGTAAGGCTCGAAGGGGTTAAACCTACAATACATATGCAAAGGGGTAAGGCTTTTTGGCTCTGGTTTAACTAAACAACTTCATCTTATTATTTGTTATGCTAATCAATTTTGTACTTTGAATGAAATGGGCATGAGTTCTAGTATTTGGAACTATAGTGATGAAATGCATTCGAAGTAGTAACCAAGCAAAGAATGATGAGATCATGTAACGACTTTAGAAAACAAAAACATCAAGATTAATAACTCTCCAAACAAAGTTTAGGCTCAAGTCTCTCCGGGTTGTAGCGTTAGTTGTTTCTTCCTTCAAGCATGCTACAAAAACTGATTTTTTTTCTTTGTGATTACATGTGAATTCGTAAATGTCAACTACAACTAAGCATAAACCAAAGAGCATATCAAACTTCCATCCATGTTTGTAACTTTCTTTAGCAGTCATGCAATTAAAAACCAAATCCTCATCATTGTGTTGGAATGTATCCTAAGACACAAACAAACATAAAAACAAAAACACTTCAAAACACACTAAGAACACTTAAAAACAGTGAATAACAACTTTAGAAGTGATAGGTGATAAAATCCCACGAAAATCATGTAAAAACAACTTGTTTACCCCCCCCCCCCCCCACACTTAAACCAAACATTGTCCTCAATGTTTTAAGCATAGACTCATAAACAAACAACCATATAACACAACTAACAAACATGACAAACAAGGCAAAGTAAAAGCAATAAAGAGTAGGGTTTAGGAACGCAAATCTGGTTATGGAGTGTTGGAGCTTCCTAGTTCTTCTTTATTTGCATGGATTGCCTCCCAAGAAACGTTTGCTTTAATGTCTTCCAGTTGGACGATCCTTCCTGTTAAGCTTCATTGGAGCTTACGGCATGGAAGCTTGCACCATCCAAGACATGCTCTTCAAAGTTCTCATAGTATGGGTTCAAACGATGTCCGTTTACTTTGAACTTTTGCCCGGTCTTTAAACTTTGAATTTGGACTGCACCATAAGGAAATATACTAGTAACAAAAAACGAGCCAATCCATTTAGAACGTAACTTACCTGGAAACAAGCGAAGGCAGGAATTGAAGAGTAGCACTTTCTGCCCTAGAACAAACGTCTTGCTATGAATCATCTTGTCATGGAATGCCTTTGACTTCTCCTTGTAAATAAAAGCATTCTCGTACGCTTCATGCCTTATCTCCTCAAGTTCATTCAATTGAAGCTTCCTATGGATTCCAGCGGCATAAATGTCCATGTTGAACGTTTTGACGGCCCAATGTGCTTTGTGCTCCAATTCAATGAGGAGATGACATGGTTTCCCATAGATGAGTCGAAATAGGGACATTCCAATTGGTGTTTTGTAGGCCGTATGACATGCCTACAATGCATCATTCAAATGCAAGCTCCAATATTTCCGGTTTGGCCCAACGACCTTCTCCAAAATCTGCTTGATTTCTCGATTAGAAACCTCGGCTTGCCCACTTGTTTGAGGATGATAAGGTGTTGCCACCTTATGTGTGACGTTATATTTCTTGGGCAAAGATTCAATGGTTCGATTGCAAAAATTTGACCCTCCATCACTTATAAGAACTCTTGGCATTCCAAATCTAGCAAATATGTTAGTTTTGACAAAATCTGCAACCACTTTGGAATCATTAGTATGGGTGGCTTTTGCTTCCACCCATTTCGACACATAATCAACCGCAAGTAAAATATAAAGGAAACCATGAGATGAAGGAAAAGGACCCATAAAATCAATGCCCCAAACATCAAAAATTTCGACACCATAGATACGTATCTGCGGCATTTGGTTTTTTGGACCTATATTTCCGATTCTTTGGCAAGGATCACATGTTATGCAAAAAGTTCTAGCATCCTTAAAGATAGTAGGCCAATAAAAACCATATTCAAGTACTTTACGTGCAGTCCTTTAAGTGCCAAAGTGACCTCTACATGCATAAATGTGACAAAAAGTTAAAATTGAATTAAACCCTGATTCATGCACACACCTATGAATGAATTGATCAGTGCAATATTTCCACAAATAAGGATCATCCCACACATAAAACCGAGCTTCCCTCCCTTTTAAGTTTATCACGTTGGGGTTTATTTAGGTTGCTTGGAACTTGTTTAGACACCAAATAATTCACTAAATCGGCATACCATGGCTCACTTACCTCGATAGACATCAACTGCTCATCTGGGAATATCTCTGGGATAGGCACAGCATCTTCTTCATGCACCTTATGGCTCAAGTGGTTAGCCACCACGTTTTCACTTCCTTTCTTGCCTCGGATTTTGATATCGAACTCTTGAAGTAGAAGCATCCAACGAATAAGCCTTGGTTTGGCCTTCTTCTTGGTGAGTAAGTACTTTAACGCTGCATGATCAGCGTAAATTATAAATTTAGTACGAAGTAAATAAGAACGAAATTTACCTAAAGCAAAAACAATAGCAAGAAGTTCTTTTTCCATTGTGGAGTAGTTCAGTTGGGCATCATTCAAGGTCCAGGATGCATAAGAGATGACATGTGGCTGCTTGTTCTTCCTTTGGCCTAAAACAGCTCCTAATGCATAATCTGAGGCATCGCACATAAGCTCAAAAGGAAGGCTCCAATCTAGTGGAACAATGATGGGAGTCGAAATGATCATCTCCTTGAGGTGTTTGAAGGGCTTCTCATATTCCTCATCGAACTTGAATGGGACATCTTTTTGGCAAAGTCGGCAAAGGGGGTTGGAAATCTTTTAAAAGTCCTTGATGAATCGCCTATTGATAGGAGCATATTTAGGCGACTTAGTTAGCTTGTTTTCTTACATTTATGTTGTTAGTTCATAGTTATTTTAGTATTTTAAGCTATTTTTGTGTGTTTGTAGGTCCATATGGCTAAAGTAGCATGAAGGTGCATTTTGGAGCAAAAGGCTTGGATTGGATAGCATATGCTTGGAGCAAAAGGAATGGACAAAATTGAAGACCTAAAGATGTTAGGATTCCTAATCAAAGGAGGATTCCTAATCAAAGAAGGATTCCTAGTCAAAGAAGTAGGAAAGTTAAGCCAAGGTTTCCTATTTTGGTTTGACCTTTCCTTGCCGTGGAAGGGGAGTGCTTATTTTGTGTCACAAGATCACATTCCTTTTTCACCCTAGTCAATGCAGCACCTTGCATTCCTATTCTATCCTAAATCCTTGCTTAATTTCAGCCTTAAAACACATTCCCTTTCCTATTCTACTTGGCCGCAAGTTTCTACCCCTTTTCCCTTTGATTTCTGACTTTAAGTCTCATTTTCCTTATGGATTTGGGGTCTAATTCTTTCCTAAACTATGTAATAAAAGTTAAGATCCTTTCCCTCAAATAAATAGCCTTTGCTGCACACATAGGGCACCCTATTCTTCCATACACACAATCTGCCATCCATCATCCTTACACACCATCCTTTGCCGCAGCCTTCATCCATTCTTACACCATTCCCATACTTCCATACCTTCAACCACACACTCATACACCATTCCTCTCCTTTGCCGCACGCCCTACCAACCCAAATCCATTCCTAACCCAGAAATACATCCTAAATCATTCCAAAAACCTTCTGCCGCAGCATAGCAAGGAAAAAGAAGAGAAGAAGAAGCCTTGGACGTTTTTGCATTCAAGTTGGTTGGAACGTTTTTAGGTGTAATCTATCTTTTGTTTTCAATGTTTAATTCAAGTTTTCTTTGTTTTGTTGTGAACATGAGAGGCTAAACCCGTTTTAGCTAGGGGAGGCTTTGAAACCATGATTATGTTTGTGATATGAATTGATTAATTCCAGTTGTGATTTCATAAATTGTGAATGCAATTTACATAACCGTTTGATGGATAACTTATTCTTGTATGTTGATTAGGGAGGCCTACTTAATTTGCATGCTTGAATTTGGTGCTAGAATATAAGGGAGTTTCACATAATCGTTACAAACGTATATTCACAAGTAGTTAAGGTTGTTTTCACAATCATGTTAAGTTAAATTCCTAGCATGAGTATCATGATGTCATAGTTACGAATGCTTTGTCCATACTTATGATTTTCATAGAACGTAATGATCTTTGATTGTATCTCTATTATGATGTCATGTAGGGAACTTTTGAAGAATGCTTTGGGTTGTCGAATAATGTCATCCAATCCAATAACTAAAGGAGAATCTAAGGGTTTATTAGTGATGTCACGGTTAATCTGGGGTGTTGAGGTTCATGGTTTATTGAAAAAGCAACTGGAAATCAATTTGTGTTCGAATGTATCATGTGTGGAAAAGAATCCTCTAGCTAGCTAATCATCCATAGTTTTTCCCCTAATTCGTCCAAACTTTGCTTAATGCTTTTAGTTGTTTTTATCTTAAATTCGTCAAAACCCCAATCCCCTTTATTTTGTTGTGTCAAATCTGTCCTATTTTGTGTTTTTAAGTGTTTTGAGCCAAAACCAATTATATTTTCGTCCAAATTAAGTCCTAGAGTCTAGTTTGAGTCTATTTTATTGTTTTGTGTTGTTTTGAGTCTTTTGAGTTTGTTTTGAGTCATATAAATTTAGTTAAGAGTCTTTGAGTTTGTTTAAGTGTTTTTAAGCATATTTTTGTATCTTTGAGTCAGTTTTCATTAGATTAGCAATCCCTCCTTATCCCCGGCCCAGAACGATCCCTACTTACATCTGTACTACAATTGTCAATAAGAGGGTTTAATTTGAGTGCTATTATTTATCACATCAAATTTTTGGTGCCGTTGCTGGGGATTAGCAACTTTGCTAATCCCCTGTTGTTTCTTTTTGTTTCTTTTTCATATATTTTGTTTTAGTTGCTGACCTTGTTTTCTTTTCTTGTTTGTAGGTACTAGTTTATGACTCGTAGCTCTCAACCTGTTCGTGCAAGCATCTTGCACTTTGACGACGATTTTGAGCGCACTTTGAGAAGGAAGAGGAAGGAGCCAGAACTTAACCCACCAAGTTCTAGCTTGGAATCTGATTTTAAGGAGGAAGAGGAGCCCACGGCAAGAGAGGAAGAAGAAGTACAAGTCATGGCAGCGGACAATCGTATAATCAAGGAGCTTTCTGCCTTTGGAATGGACAACGCCGCATCATTATGCATCCAATATCCTAGGGCGACTCAAGATAAGACCGATGAATTTGAATTGAAGTCTAGTTTGTAGCACCACATCCCAAAGAGTTCGAGGTGGTGTGTTCAAGCATGACTCCAATTAATGTTGATAGCAATATTTTGAAGATGAAGGCCTTTCCATTCTCTCTATTGGAAAAGGCTAAAGATTGGTTATACGAGTTAGCACCCAGAACGGTCACTTCTTGGGAGAGCATGAAGAGAGAGTTACTAGAGAAATTCTTCCCTACTTCAAGAGTCATTCACTTGAGGAAGAAAATTAGCGGAATCCAACAAAGCCAAGGAGAGTCTTTTCCGGCGTACTATGAGCGTTTCAAGGCCCTTGTCGCATCATGTCCTCAACATCAAATGAAGGAGGAGCTTCTACTCCAATATTTCTATGAAGGCCTTCTTCCAATTGTAAGGCAAATGCTCGATGCTTCAGCGGGAGGTGTATTGGTGGACAAAACTCCTATGGCAGCCAAGACCCTAGTTGCAAACCGTGCTTTAAATGCACAACAATACGAAGGAATTGGGCAAAGAAACCCTCCACGGCAGCAAGTACATGAGGTAAGTTCCCAATCCGACATTCAATCTCAATTAGCTAATCTTACTTCTATTGTGTCTCAGATAGCCAAAGGAATGAGGATACAAAGACCAATTATATGTGTCGTATGTTCTATCCAAGGACATCCCTCTGAAAAGTGCCCTCAATTGATTGAGAATGGGGGATGGGAGAGTGCAAATGCTATTGATGTGAAAATTAACTTGACACACAAATTAAACCCTATTCGTGAAAATTGTAGTAGATATGTAAGTAGGGATCATTCTAAACAGGGGATTAACTAGGGATGCTAATCAATACAAATAAGACTCAAAAACACTAAACTAGACTCTATAGACTCGAAATTAACTTAAGACACTTAAACAGCAACCAACAATAAAAAAGACTCAATTCTAGACCTAACAAGTGATTTGGACTAAAATAGGACTTAACTTGACTCAAAAGACTTAAAGAAAACAGATTTTGACTCAAATAATAAGACTAAATGAAAGGGGGATTATTTTTGACGAATTTAAAACTTAAAACAAAAACTTTGTAGAAAACACTTTGGAAAATCGAATTGAAGTGAAATAAATGGGTGAAAGGCTAGTTAGAGGGCCTTTCTCCACACATGATATATGCATATGAACCAATTTCCAGTTATTATTCCTTTAGAATATGAATGACAACTCCCCAAGTTAGTTGCATCGCACAACTAACCATCAAATTTTCCTTATTTCATTGAATTGAATGAATACGCATTACAATCAAATTATCTTTCTCAAGTTCTTTATATGAAACTGACACACCCCGAACGAGCTCAGGGCGTGCTGGCCGTCACGTGGAGACATCCCACATCGCCCAAGGAAGTGATCCTTAAATGTATATTCCCATCCTTACCTAGCATGAGGCCTTTTGGGAGCTCACTGGCTTCGGGTTCCGTAGGAACTCCGAAGTTAAGTGAGAATGGGGCTAGAGCAATCCCATGATGGGTGACCCACTGGGAAGTTGCTCGTGAGTTCCCAAAAACAAAACCGTGAGGGAATGGTAAGCCCAAAGCGGACAATATCGTGCTACGGTGGTGGAGCGGGCCCGGGAAGTGATCCGCCCCGGGCCGGGATGTGACAGAAACACATATTAAAGATACATATCAAAAGTCATTAAGTTTTGTGAAAAGCATAAGCATTGACAAGGCATTCATCACTATGAAACGCATGAGACTCATACCAAGGATTTACTTAACGCGATTGTGACTAGCAACCTTCACTACTTGTGAATATAAGTGAATAACTATTACGTGAAACCCCCTTATACTCTAGCATCGAATTCATGCATGCAAATTAATTGTCGACCCCCAACCCACATACATAAACAAGTTTTACTAACTTAGATAAGCAAATCACTTGTTAGGTCTAGAATTGAGTCTTTTTTATTGTTGGTAGCTGTTTTAAGTGTCTTAAGTTAATTTTGAGTCTATAGAGTCTAGTTTAGTGTTTTTGAGTCTTATTTGTATTTATTAGCATCCCTAGTTAATCCCCGGTTTAGAACGATCCCTACTTACATATCTACTACAATTGTCACGAATAGGGTTTAATTTGTGTGTTAAGTTAATTTTTACATCAAATTTTGGCGCCGTTGCCGTGGATTAGCAAACTTGCTAATCCCTTTTGTTTGTGTTGTGTCAAAGTGTCTTTTTAGTATCTTTGTGTCTTTTTGTTTAAGTTTGCCGTGCCCTTTAATTGGTTGCTGATTTGTTTGTATTCTTTATTTCAGGTACTAGTTTATGACTCGTCATTCTCAACCTATTCGTGCAAACATATTGGATTTTGACGACGATTTGAATGAACTTTGAGAAGAAAGAGGAAGCAACCGGAACCTAGTCTACCTAGTTCAAGTTCAGATTCCGAATCTGAATTTAAAGAAGAAGAAAGCATGGCGGCGGACAATCGAACAAGCATCTTAAGGAGTTTGAAGTGGTATGTTCAAGCATGACACCCATCAATGTTGATGGGAACATTTTGAAGATGAAAGCCTTTCCATTCTCTCTTTTGGAAAAGGCTAAAGATTGGCTATATGAATTGGCACCCGAAACGGTCACTTCTTGGGAAAGCATGAAGCGGGCATTCTTAGAGAAATTCTTCCTAACTTCAAGAGTGATTCTTTTGAGGAAGAAAATTAGTGGCATTCAACAAAATCAAGGGGAGTCTTTTCCAACATATTATGAACGTTTCAAGACTCTAGTTGCATCATGCCCTCAACACCAAATGAAGGAAGAGCTTCTAATTCAATATTTCTACGAATGACTCCTTCCAATTGAGAGACAAATGCTAGATGCCTCGGCGGGGGGTGCTTTGGTTGACAAAACACCCGTGGCTGCCAAGGTTTTAATTGCAAATCGAGCCTTGAATGCACAACAATATGAAGGTGTTGGACAAAGAGACCCCCCCCATGACAACAACAAGTGAATGAGGTAAGTGCAATTTCTGAAATTCAATCTCAATTAGCTAATCTCACTTTGCTTGTTTCTCAGGTTGTTGAAGGATCTAAAGTGCAAGGAAGTACACCAAGCAAGTGTGGCGTGTGCTCTATGCAAGGGCACCCCAATGATCAATGTCCTCAATTGATAGAAAATGGAGGACGGGAAAACGCCAATGCCATAGGTTATCAAGGCCAAAAGTTTTGTGTGAATCCCCTTTGGGTGTTCAAAGTTGATTTTTGCATTCTAAGCTGAATTTTAAGTGCCTACTTCATTACTTTGCTCACTATTGCTTTAAGAACGTTTGTTTATCCTTTACCTTTCGTTGTTAGCCAATACTTTTGCCCCATTACAACCCTTTGACTTCAATCTTGATTGTTATGTGTTTCAATATGTGGAGTTTAGAATTGGTTTGAGCATATGGTATCCCTGGTTCTCGCGTCTAAGTAGTGGCATTCCATTCATGAGATCATACATATACATGCATGATAGGAGCATATTTAGGCGACTTACTTAGCTTGTTTTCGTACATTTATGTTGTTAGTTCATAGTTATTTTAGTAGTTTAAGCTATTTTCATGTGTTTACAGGTTCATATGGCTAAGGAAGCAAAAAGGTGCATTTTGGAGCAAAATTGGACTTGGAATGGATAGCATATGCTTGGAGCAAAAGGAATGGACGAAATTGAAGACCTAAAGGTGTGAGGATTCCTAATCACAAAAGGATTCCTAGTCAAAGAAGGTTTCCTATTTGAAGTAGGAAAGTTAAGCCAAGGTTTCCTATTTTGGTTTAACCTTTCCTAATCCTAAAAGACCTTATGTTTCAGCAACATTGAAGACTCCTATGCAATTTAGGACACAAATCAAGCCTTCCTTGCATCTTAAGTGTCCTTGCCGTGCAACCTATTGTCTTTCCCTTCCTTGCCGTGCAAGGGAGGTCCTTGTTTTCTATTCTAAGTCATTAAACCACATTCCTATTTCACCCTAGTTAAGGCCGCACCTTACGTACCTTTTTCAATCTCAATCCTTGCCTAATTTCAGTAGTAAACCACATTCCCCTTCTCACAATTGAATGCCGCAATTACTTTCCCTTTTCCCTTTTTAATTTCTGACTTTATGACTCATTTTCTTGATGGATTTGGGGTCTAAATCCTTTCCTAAACTATGTAATAAACTCTAGGAATTCTTGCTCCCAAATAAATACCTAAGCCGCACCCTTCATTCAGCCCTAATCACTCTTAACACACAATCTGCCATCATTCACTGAAACCAAGTTCTTTGCCGCAGCCTTCCAACCATTCTTCCATCATTCATACACATTCATACCTTCACCCAAGCATCCATACACCACCTTCAACCTTTGCCGCACCACCCTACCATCCTAAACCCATTCACAACCCAGAAATCCATCCACAAATCACCCTAGACCTCTTGTGCCGCAACTTTGCAAGGAAGAAGAGATGAAAAAGAAGCCTTGGACGTTTGTGCATTGAAGTTGGAGTGTTAAAGCATTTTTAGGTGTAATCTATCTTTTGTTTTCAATGTTTAATTCAATTTGCCATTGTTTTGTTGTGAACATGAGAGGCTAAACTCATTTTAGCTAGGGGAGGCTTTGAAACCATGATTACATTTATAATATGAGTTGATTAATTCCAGTTGTGATTTCATAAATCGTGAATGCAATTTATTTAACCGTTTGATGGATAACTTATTCTTGTATGTTGATTAGGGAGGCCTACTTAATTTGCATGCTTGAATTTGGTGCTAGAATATAAGGGAGTTTCACATAATCGTCTCAAACTTATATTCACAAGTAGTTAAGTTGTTTTCACAATCATGTTAAGTAAATTCCTAGCATGAGTATCATGATGTCATTGTTACGAGTGCTTGTCAATACTTATGATTTTCATTGAACGTAATGATCTTTGATTGTATCTCTATTATGATGTCATGTAGGGAACTTTTGAAGAATGCTTTGGGTTGTCGTATGATGTCATCCAATCCAAGAACTAAAGGAAAATCTAAGGGTTAATTAGTGATGTCACGGTTAATCTGGGGTGTTGAGGTTCATGGTTTATCGAAAAAGCAACTAGAAGTCAACTTGTGTTTGAATATGTTATGTGTGGAAAAGTGTTCCCTAGCTATCTAATCATCCATTGGTTTTCCCCAAATTCGTCAAAATTTAAGGCTCTTACTTATTTGTTTTTCTCTTAAATTCATCCAAAACCAAATCCCATTTACTTGTCTTAATCTGTCCAAAAGTGTGTTTTTGAGTCTTTTGAGTCGAAATCAATTGTATTTTCGTCCAAACTTAGTCTTAGAGTCTAAATTGAGTCCTTTTGACTGTTTTGAGTTGTTTTGAGTCATATAAGTTTAGGTAAGAGTTTTTAAGTTTGTTTAAGTGTTTTTAAGCATATTTTTGTATCCTTGAGTCAGTTTTCATAAGATTAGCAATCCCTCCTAATCCCCGGCCTAGAACGATCCCTACTTATATCTATACTACAATTGTCAAAAAGAGGGTTTAATTTGAGTGCTATTACTTATCACATCAATGCATTAATAATTCCAGAAAGTGCCTCCTTCGTTTAAAACATATGTGAGTGGCTTGTCTACATGTTTACATCAACCTTCTCACATATACCTAGTGTAGGGAGTGTAGTAAGAAAATCTGAGTGAAAATAGAGAGTATATCCGGTGAGGAATTGAGGGAATTCTCTAAGGCATGTTACTACATTCAAAATGTTGTTTTAATTGATTAAATGTGAGCTAGTGAATGGTGACTATGATTAAGTATGCTCGAGAGTAAGGATTGCTTAAATCTATGTGAGTGGTGATCTTTGACATATTATGTTTCATTGGAAATCCCTAAGAAAAACGTTGGAAGGTTTAGATTGATGTTTTGTTTCTTTTGTTTGTTTGTTTTGCTCGAGGACTAGCAAAAGCTAAGTGTGGGGGAATTTGATAGGAGCATATTTATGTCACTTAGTTAGCTTGTTCTTGTGCATTTGTGTTGTTATTTCTTAGTTAATGTAGTATTTCAAGTCATTTTCGTGTGTTTGTAGGTCCAAAGGGTTAAAGTACCAAGAAAGTGCATTTTGGTTCATTTTGGAGCAGTTTTGGGCACTAAATGTATAGCTTGTATATGGAGCAAGGTGGATGGACAAATTTAGAGTCAAAAGTGATAGGAGCATATTTAGGCGACTTAGCTAGCTTATTCTTGTGCATTTGTGTTATTATTTCTTAGGTAATATAGTATTTCAACTCATTTTCGTGTGTTTGTAGGTCCAAAGGGTTAAAGTACCAAGAAAGTGCATTTTGTTGCATTTTGGAGATATTTTGGGCACTAAGTGGATAGCTTGTATATGTGATGTTATATATAATAGCACACAAATTAAACCCTCTTTTTGACAATTGTAGTATAGATATAAGTAGGGATCGTTCTAGGCCAGGGATTAGGAGATGTAAAAATATGCTTCAAAACACTTAAACAAACTCAAAAGACTCTTAACTCAACTTGTATGACTCAAAACATCTCAAAACAATCAAAAAGACTAAATTTGGACTCTAGAACTTAACTTGGACGAAAATACAATTGGTTTTGACTCAAAAGACTCAAAAACACACTTTTGGACAGATCTGAAACAAGCAAGAAAAGGGGATTTGGTTTTGGACGAATTTAAGAGAAAAACAAGTAATTAAAAGACTTAAAAGAGATTTGGACGAATTTGGATAAACCAATGGATGATTAGATAGCCAAGGGATCTCCACACATGATACATTCAAACATAAATTGATTTCCAGTTGCTTTTCCGATAAACCATGAACCTCAACACCCCAGATTAACTGTGACATCACTAATTAACCCTCAGATTTTCCTTAAGTTATTGGATTGGATGACATCATACGACAACCCAAAGCATTCTTCAAAAGTTCCCTACATGACATCATAATAGAGATACAATCAAAGATCATTACGTTCAATGAAAATCATAAGTATTGACAAAGCACTTGTAACTATGACATCATGATACTCATGCTAGGAATTTACTTAACATGATTGTGAAAACAACCTTAACTACTTGTGAATATAAGTTTGTGACGATTATGTGAAACTCCCTTATATTCTAGCATCAAATTCAAGCATGCAAATTAAGTAGGCCTCCCTAATCAACATACAAGAATAAGTTATCCATCAAACGGTTAAGTAAATTGCATTCACGATTTATGAAATCACAACTGGACTTAATCAACTCATATTATAAACGTAATCATGTCTTCAAAGTCTTCCCTAGCTAAAACGAGTTTAGCCTCTCATGTTCACAACAAAGCAAAGGAAAATAAAATTAAACATTGAAAACAAAAGATAGATTACACCTAAAAACGTTCCAACACTCCAACTTGAATGCACAGACGTCCAAGGCTTCTTCTTTCTTCTCTTTTTCCTTGCAAAGTCACGGCACAAGAGTCTAGGGTGATTTGTGGATGATTTTCTGGGTTGTGAATGGATTTAGGATGGTAGGATGGTGCGGCAAAGGTTGGGGATGGTGTATGGATGTTTGGGTGAAGGTATGGATGTGTATGAATGTTGGAAAGATTTATGGAAGGCTACGGCAAGGACTTGTTTCTATGTGAGTGAGGACAGATTGTGTATGAGAGTGATTAGGGTGAATGAAAGGTACGGCCTTGGTATTTATTTGAGAGAAAGAATCCCTAGAGTTTATTACATAGTTTAGGATAGGATTTAGACCCCAAATCCATCAGGAAAAGAAGTCTTAATGTCAGAAATTAAAAGGGAAAAGGAAAGGTAGTTGCGGCATTCAATTGTGAGAAGGGATTGTGGTTTAATTCTTAAATTAGGCAAGGATTTTGGGATAGAAAAGGTATATGAGATGTGGCTGAGATTTAGGTGAAAAGGGAATGTGTTTTAATGACTTAGAATAGGAAATAAGGACCTCCCTTGCACGGCAAGGAAGGGAACCACTTATGGGATGCACGGCAAAGCACTTAGGTTGCAAGGAAGTTTAGTTTATGTCCTAGAATGTATAGATGCTGAAACAAGGAGTCTTTAAGGATTAGGAAAGGTTAAACCAAAATAGGAAACCTTGGCTTAACTTTCCTACTTCAAGTAGGAAACCTTCTTCGACTTGGATTCCTCTTTTGATTAGGAATCCTCTTGTGATTAGGAATCCTCTTGTGATTAGGAATTCTAACACCTTTAGGTCTTCAATTTCGTCCATTCCTTTTACTCCAAGCATATGCTATCCATTCCAAGTCCAATTTTGCTCCAAAATGCTCCAAACTGCACATTTTTGCTTCCTTAACCATATGAACCTAAAAACACACGACAATAGCTTAAACTACTAAAATAACTATGAACTAACAACATAAATGCACGAAAACAAGCTAAGTAAGTCTCCTAAATATGCTCCTATCAATATGGGCCAACATGGATGGACGAATTTGGAGTTCAAAAGGCTAGAAATCTGATAAGAAGATGAAGAAATTAAACTCAAGACAAAGTGGATAAGGAATTAGCTCAAAAGAGGAAACATTATCCAAAACCTTATCTTATCTTATCCTATCCTAAAAACATGATTTCTAGAAGCCTTATCTAACCCTAAAAGGGTGTTGCAGCCTTCCCCCTTTTATCTCTTCTAGAAAACCAAAAATCAGCCACAAAACACCTAGTTAACTTAAGCGTACCTAATTAACATGGGGTGTTGAGGTTCATGATTCATTGAATAAGCAACTGGAGATTGTTTCGTATGCAAGTATGCCATGTGTGGAGAAAAACCTCCTAGCTATCCCACCATCCACTTAATTCCACCAATTTCGTCCAAATCTGCATAGTTTAATTTCTTGTTTTGTTTGTTTGATTTTCGTCCAAAACCAAATCCCTATTTGTTTTAGAGTGTCTAATTAGTTAAAATATGTTTTAGATTGTGTTTTGAAGAGTTTTGAGTCAAGTTAGAACTAATTTTCGTCCAATTTGGTGTTTAGAGTCAAATCTGCCCAGTTTGTGTTTTTTAGGCAGTTTTGAGTGTTTTTAGCTTATTTTGAGTCTTGTGAACTTGTTTTGAGTCTTTTGAGTTGAGTTAAGTGTTTAGAAGCTTTGTTTTATTTATTTGAGTCAATTTAAAGTGTTTAGCAATCCCTCCTAATCCCCGATTTAAGAACGATCCCTACTTATTTATATGCTACAATTGTCAAAAGAGGGTTAATTTGTGTGTGAAGTTAATTTTCGCATCAAAAAGAGGCTAGGAAAATGCTACAAATCAGAAAAGGAAAGTTCAAGACAAAGAAGATAAGGAAAGAGCAAGAATATGGAAACTTATCCTAATAACCTTATCTTATCCAAACCTTATCCTATCTTATCCTAACCTAATCTTATTCCACCTTAATCCTAGCTACAAGTGGACCTAAAAACATGATTTCTAGAAGCCTTATCTGACCCTAAAAGGGTGCCACACCCTTCCCCCTTTTATCTCTTCTAGAAAACCCAAAATCAGCCACAAAACACCTAGTTTCTAGAAGGCCCAATTTTGGACGAATTTCCTAAACCTTTTTCCTTTTGGATTCTGATTTATTAGGCCTTATTCCTTACGGATTTGGGTTATACAAATCCTTTTATGAAATTAATTGGGCCAAACCCTTTCCTAAGTGGATTAAATCAATTGTGTCGAAACCTAGGGCCCTAATCCTTAAAAATCTGCTAAGTTGTAACCCTAATCTAATTAACCCTAGGGTGGCCGAATCTATATATTCATCTTTTCAAACACAAATTTGGATGAACCCTTTATGCTATTCAGAAATTCCTTGCCACAAGCCCTAGCCTCCATTCTCCATCATTCATTGAATCCCCACACCTCCATACACAATCTGCCGCACCCTTTCACCCTAATCAGCCATCATTCATCATCCCAAGAAAGAAAACATCGTTCATAACCCCCAAAACCACCACCCACACCTTGTGCCGTAGCACGGAGGAAGGAGGAAAGCCCTAGACGTTCATGCCATACGACTTGGAGTTGCTGGAACGTTTTAGGTGTAATCTTTCTTTTGTTTTTCAATGTTTAAATTCAAGAATCTTTGCTTTGTGAGTATGAGGAACTAATCCCCTTTTGGCTAGGGGGAATTTAGAAACTATGGCTATATTTGCATTATGATTTGATAACTTCCAGTTGTGATTTCATGAATTGTGAATTCAATGTACTTATCTATTTGAATTAAAACTTGTTTATGTATGTGGGTTGAGAGTGCACACTTAATTTGCATGCATAAATCTGATGCTAGGATATAAGGGATCTTCACCTAATCGTTGTGAACTTATATTCATGAGTAGTATAGGTTGTTAGTCACAATCATGTTAAGTAAATTCTTGGTATAAGTATCATGCGCTTTCATAGTTACGAACGCCCCGTAAACATTTATGATTTTCATAGAATTTAATGATCTTTGATTGTTTTTCTATTATGCACTTTCATGTAGAGAAATTTTGAGGAATAATTTGATTGCAATGCGCTAATTCCATTCCATTAAATGACCTAAGGAAAATCTGAGAGTTAATTTAAGCGTACCTAATTAACTTGGGGTGTTGAGGTTCATGGTTCATTGAAAAAGCAACTGGAGATTGTTTTGTATGCAAGTATGTCATGTGTGGAGAAGGACCTCCTAGCTAGCCCATCATCCATTTATTTCCACCAAATTCGTGCAAATCTGCCTAGTTCTAATTTCTATTTTGTTTACTTTATTTTCGTCCAAAACCAACTCCCCATTTATTTTAGAGTGTCTAACTAGTTAGAAACTGTTTTAGATTGTGTTTTCAAGTGATTTGAGTCAAGTTAAAACCAAAATTCGTCCAAATTTGTGTTTAGAGTCAAATTTGCCCAGTTGTGTTTTTAGGCAGTTTTGAGTGTTTTTAGCTTAGTATGATGAGTCTTGTGAACTTGTTTTGAGTCTTTTAAGTTTAGTTAAGTGTTTTAAAATTTAGTTTTATCTATTTGAGTCAATTTAGAGTGTTTAGCAATCCCTCCTAATCCCCGGTTTAAGAACGATCCCTACTTACATATATACTACAATTGTCAAAAGAGGGTTTTATTTGTGTGTTAAGTTAATTTTCGCATCAAATTTTGGCGCCGTTGCCGGGGATTAGCAACTTTGCTAATCCCTTGTTATTTCTTTTTGTTTATTTTTGTGTGTTTTTGGTTTTAGTTGCTGACTTGTTTTGTTTTCTTGTTTTTAGGTACTAGTTTATGACTGGGAGTTCTCAACCAGTTCGTAAGAATATCTTAGACTTTGACGACGATTTCGAGCGAACTTTGTGAAGGAAGAAGAATCAACAGGAGCCTCAACCACCTCAACCTGCACCAGTTCTTGAAGAAGACGAAGTACAAGTGGAAGAGGAGGCCACGGCTCAGATTTTTGAGGAAGAACAAGCTATGGCAGCCGACAATCGAACAATCAAGGAGCTTTCCGCTTTGGGATTGGATAATGCCATGCCTCTATGCATTCAAGATCCATGGGCAGCCCCAGACAAGACCGAAGAGTTTGAATTAAAGTCTAGCTTGCTGCACCATATTCCTAAGTTCCATGGATTGTCCATGGAAGATCTTAATAAACACTTGAAGGAGTTTGAGGTTGTTTGCTCAAGCATGACCCCGGTGAACGTTGATGGGAGCATTTTGAAGATGAAGGCTTTTCCCTTTTCTCTCTTGGAAAAGGCTAAAGATTGGTTGTATGAACTAGCCCCTGGAACTGTCACATCATGGGAAAGTATTGATAGGAGCATATTTATGCGACTTAGTTTGCTTGTTTTTGTACATTTATGTTATTAGTTCTTAGTTATTTTAGTTCTTTAAGCTTCTTTTGTGTGTTTTCAGGTTCATAAGACGTATTTGGCGAAAGGATGCAATTTGGAGCCTTTTGGAGCACTTTTGGGCACAAATTGGATAGCTTAGGCTTGGAGCAAAAGGAATGGACGAAATTGAAGAGTTGATGTCGCAAGGATTCCTACTACGATAAGGATTCCTACTACGACGAGGATTTCAATTACGAGAAGGTTTCCAAATTGAAGGAGGTTTCCCACTCACATGAGGATTCCTAGTTGGACGAGGATTCCTAATTACACAAGGATTCCTACTTGAAGTAGGGAAGTTAAGCCAAAGTTTCCTATTTTGGTTGACTTTTCCTAAATCAAGAACGCTCTAAGTTTTAGCAACTAAGATGGCTCCCGAGCACGCTTGGACAACAAACAAAGGTTCTTTGCAACTTTTCCTTCCTTGCCGTGCAAGGAAGGTTGTTTCCCTTTCTTTATGTAAACTTCCCTATTTTCCTTATGTGTTAGGACCTTTCCCTTGTTCTAATACCTCTTGCTTTGTGTCTTACCTTTCCCTAAACTATGTGCCGCACCCTTCCCTTGTGTTTCCTGATTTCAATTTCCTATTTCCTAGTTTAATTCACTTTCCTAGTTCAAAAACTTTCCCTAAAGTCCTAATTTCTGATTTCTTGCAAGGAAATGACTTTTCCATCCTTCTTTTGCACCAATTTCGTACCTTACCTTAAATTCCCTTTCCTTGATGTGCAAGAGGTTTAATTTTTGACTCCTTGCAAGACAAGTACATTCCTTACTTGTTTTAAATTTGTGCATTCCCCTTTTCTGACCTTATTTGGACTTTATTCACTTACCTTTTCTATTTAGACTAGGAAATCTGAATCATAACTCAATTAGGTATGTTATTAACTTCCCAAAACACTTATAATCAGCCCTTGGCCGAACCCTAGAGGGGATTCACCACAAAAACTCGTCCATTTACTCCCACACACATCCATCCATCCCAAAACACCATTTTGCCACCCAGAAACACAACCAGCAATTCCACCTTCTTCCACCATCATTGCCGAGTCCTCCACCACCTTTCAACCATCAAACACTCATCCACACTCAACCTACATCCCTTGCTGTGCCTCTAAACACCCCAAATCCATTCTACATCATCAAAACAACCCAGAAACCATCATCACCCAATCTACCGCAAGCAAGGGAAAGAAGATAGATTCACTCAATTGTTTGGCTCTTCATTTTGAGTTGTTGAACGATTTTAGGTGTATTCTATCTTATATTTCAATGTCTAATTCATGTAATCTTTGTTTTGCTTTGAGTATGATTGGCTAAATTCGTTTTGGCTAAGGGTGTATTCGAAACCATGATTATATATGTGAAATAAGTTGATTACTTCCAGTTATCGTTGCATAAGTCATGAATGCAATTTGCTTAACCATTTGATTTAGAACTTATTCTTGTATGTTGATTGAGAGTGCACACTTAATTTGCATGCTTGAATCTGGTGCTAGGGTATAAGTTTGTTTCACCTAATCGTTATGAATTTATATTCGCAAGTAGTGAAGGTCGCTAGTCACGATCGTGTTAAGTATATTCCTGGCAGGAGTATCATGCTTTTCATAGTTACAAATGCCTTATCGATGCTTATGATTTCCAAAGAACGTAATGATTCCAACTTGTGTCTTTATCATGCTGTTCATATAGAGAACTTGTTAGGAATAATTTGGTTGCGATGCATATTCATCCAATTCTATGATTCTAGGGAAATCTGAAGGTTAATTTAAGCGGACCTAATTAACTTGGAGTGTCGAGGTTCATAACTTATTGAATTGATAACTGGAAATTGATTTACGTTGCATATATATCATGTGTGGAGAAGAACCCCTTAGCTATTCCATCATCCATTGGTTCATCACAAATTGTCTTACAATCTGTTTTTCTTTACAATTTGTCCATTAAATTTAATTTCGTCCAAACACAATCCCCTCATATTTTGTTAAGTCTTAGTCATTATAGTATGTCTTATTTTGTGTTTTTAAGTATTTTGAGTCACAAGCACTTTCAAATTCGTCCAAATCAAGTTTTAGTTTCTGTTTGAGTCAATTTGATTGTTTTAGGCAGTTTTGAGTGTTTCAAATCTATTTTGAGTCATAGTAGTCTAGTTAGAGTCTTTAAGTTTAGTTTTTGTGATTTGAAGTCTATTTATATTAGATTAGCACCCCTAGTTAATCCCCGGTTAGAACGATCCCTACTTACATCATTACTACAATTGTCATAAATAGGGTTTAATTTGTGTGTCACAATCGTAACGCATCAAGTATGAAACGGGCGTTCTTGGAGAAGTTTTTCCCAACTTCTCGAGTCATTCTTTTACGCAAAAGAATTAGTGGCATTCAACAAAACCAAGGTGAATCATTTCCAACTTATTATGAACGTTTTAAAACTCTTGTTGCTTCATGTCCACAACACCAAATGAAGGAGGAGCTTCTTCTTCAATATTTCTATGAAGGGCTTCTCCCAATTGAACGCCAAATGCTAGACGCCTCAGCGGGAGGAGCTTTGGTGGACAAAATGCCCATGGCTGCCAAGACTCTCATGGCCAACCGAGCTTTAAATGCTCAACAATATGAAGGCGTTGGTCAAAGAGACATACCACGGCAGCAACAAGTTACTGAGGTAAGTGCTATTTCCGAACTACAAAATCAAATGGCTAATCTTACTTCTCTTCTTTCGCAGGTGGTTGAAATACCAAAGGTACAAAGTGTCGCTATTTTTGGTGTGTGCTCAATGAATGGAAATCTCACGGATAAGTGCCCTCAATTGATCGAGAACGGAGGGTGGGAATTTGCCAATGTCGTGGGTTATGGGAGCCAAAACCAACCAAGGAGTGATCCTTTCTCTAATACCTACAATCCTGGTTGGAAAGATCATCCAAATTTCAAATGGAGGGAGCCCCAACAACAAAGCACATTTAGGCAGCAACCTCTGGGATTCTACCAAAGGCCGTATGCACCCACACAACCCCAAGCACAACCTGCCCAATCCAAATCAAGTTCGTCCATAGATAATGATCAAAATTTTCAATTACTAACTTCTATGGCGCAGGGAATGCAAAATAGGAACAAAAAGGTTGATGAATTAGAGAAGCAAGTAGGGTAGATTGCGGAGTTCATGAGCCAATTCAGAGAACAAGGCAAGTTTCCTAGTTCAACCGTTGTCAACCCAAAAGGAGGATTCGAATCTGCCAAAGCAATCATGTTGCGGAGTGGAAAACAAGTTGGAACGGCCTCACAACCATCTAAATCAGCCCCAACTGAGGACAAAAAGTTGCAAATTGATGTGAAAATTAACTTGACACACAACTTAAACCCTATTTGTGACAATTGTAGTAGATATGTAAGTAGGGATCGTTCTAGACCGGGGATTAACTAGGGATGCTAATCTATATAAATAAGACTCAAAAACACTAAACTAGACTCTATAGACTCAAAACTAACTTTAGACACTTAAAACAGCAACCAATACTCAAAAAGACTCAATTTTAGACTCAATAAGGGTTTTGGACGAAAATAGGGCTTGACTTGACCCAAAAGACTCAAGGAAAACAAGTTTTGACTCAAGTATGAAGACTAAATAAAAGGGGATTGTTTTTGACGAATTTTAGACTCAAAACAAAAACTTTATAGGAAACACTTTTGAAAAAACGAATTTAAGTAAAATAAATGGGTGAAAGGCTAGTTAGAGGGTCCTTCTCCACACATGATATATGCATACGAACCAATATCCAATTATTACTCCTTTAGATTATGAATGACAACGCCCCAAATTAGTTGCATCGCACAACTAACCCTCAAGTTTTCCTTATTTCATTGAATTGAATGAAAACGCATTACAACCAAATTGTCTTTTTCAAGTTATTAAGTTTTGTGAAAACTATAAGCATTGACAAGGCATTCATCACTATGAAACGCATGAGACTCATACCAAGGATTTACTTAGCGCGATTGTGACTAGCAACCTCCACTACTTGTGAATATAAGTGAATACTATTATGTGAAACCCCCTTATACTCTAGCATCAAGTTTATGCATGCAATTTAAGTGTTAACCACCAACCCACATACATAAACCAGTTTTAATAACTTAGATAAACAAATCACATTCATGCCTTAAGAAATAATAACCGGACGTAATCAATTCATATAAAACATATAATCATGGCTTCAAATTCACCTCCAACTAAAAAGAAGTTAGTTCCTCATGTTCGCAAAACAAAGATAATTAAATTTAAACATTGAACTAAGACTAAGGATAGAAAGAACCAAGAAAAATGCTCCACATGTTGGAAATATGCCCTAAAAGTCAATCTTTGGAAGAAACCTTTCAGGACAATGTAATGATGTATATATGACTCTTATACATCGGAAGGCAAAGATACTAATTAGGACTATCTCAATGAACGAAATATGTCCTAAATGATGAATCCATGGACAATGGATTGATGGAAGAAGTAATCTAATGATGATTAGACTACATAGACCTTCTTCTCATAACCATTATGTCCAAAAAGGTTCCTGGTCATAGGATTGTCGGAGGGATACTGACAATGCATAGACCGGTACATACTATGTCTGCTTCAAATGGAAGGATGGAAAGTCTCATCCCATTCGTGTAGTGACACTAAGACAAGTATGTAGGCGCTCATTAAGGGAATGAGTTCACTGAACACAATCGAACGAGAGTACTTGCATGGAGGTCTACTCACATGTCAAGCAAGTAACTCTGAAGGTTGGAATAATGTAAGTAATCCTTTGACCTAAGACATCATAGATGTCTAATGGTTAGGTCCTTGATCTTTGATCATGTCAAACGACATTCCATTGGAGTGTCCACGGCATTGTTGGGGTTAAGGTATCTAAACATGTAGGCATGTGAATGATCAACAAGGAATCTCTGATCCTCGTTATGAGAGGAAGAATACTCTGAGATATGATTCGGGAATCTTCGGCCGAAGTCTCGAGCGTAATGAAGGAAAACGTTCCTATGCGACTCAATTGAATCATATAAGAAAGCATAATCACATTAGGGGTTTGACATAGTATATCCATACCCTAGTGATGTGATTGAGAGTATTGTTTTAGAGAAGGATCGAATTACATTGTAATTCCAACTGAATAGGTTCTCCGAATAAACTTCTACATTAGCTTGGGTAGCCATGATATATGTTTAGATGTCACTCATGGCTTGTGAGTTCTTCTAGATGATTAAATGTAGTCATCAAAGAAGAAGGTGAATTAAAAGTAAGTTTTAATTCACTAAGTGGATGGATTAAATATAATCAATTGGATTGGTGCCAATCACCTCACTGCCTTGCTAATTAGAACCTAAAAGATTGTTCACCAATACACTCTTGTAGTGAGTAACTAATGGATGATGGAAATAATTAATTGGATTAATTAAGTGTTGTGATTAATTTAGAAAGTCTAAAGAAATCATAAAAGCGATAAAAGATCGTTTTGGGCTTAAAGAAATGTTCGGGTTTAATTGGGCCCATTGGGCCTAAACCCATTGGGCTTTTATTCAAGCATTGGATGACTTGAAATAATAAAAGCCCAAGGCCCAAACAACACTAAGAAGGCCGGCCAAAGAGAGGGAGAGAGAAGGTCAATTGTTGACTTGTTTCTTTATGTTATAAAAGGAACTTTATAATGAAAGTTTAAATGGGGGTTTTTCTTGGTGTTCAAAACAACAAAAGAGAAAAGAAAATAACTCTCTCTAACACTCAAAGGGCAGTCCACCATAAGAGGATTTTAGCTAATCATTTTATCACCCCTTTGGTTTTTCCTTCATCCTTCTCACTACACTAGTGGGTGAGGATCTTTAGAGGTTTTCAATTTTGGAAACTTGAAGAGGACCTAGGAGCACTCATTCTCAACAAAGTGGAGGAGGCAAGGAGGGAGGCTAGGCTCAAGGAGTTCAAGGAGCAAAGAGCTTGGAGGTGGTCAATCCTTGGTCTAAGATCTAGATCAAGAGGTATAAAACTACTCCTAAACTTTGTTCTTCAATAAATTGTTTTTGATGCATCATAAATAAACCTATGAATCTTGAAGGGGATTTTCATGACTAGAGCTTTGATATTAATTGATGACATGCTTCCGTTGTTTTCGTATATAAATTTTGAATTGTATATGCATGCTAGTCAATAGAAATCCCACATAAATCTCATATTTTCCCTTGAAGTGGTATCAAGAGCCAAAGGTTTATATTTGATGTGTCCTTTTTGGATTTTATGCATATGGGTATTAATTTTATGTTTGACATATTAGTTCTTCATTCAAAGTATGTTTATCTTTTGTTTTTTCAAATGTTGAAAAATTGTGAATCAATAGTTGAAAAAGATATGTATGCAAAAGGTGTTTTGGATGCATGAATGAAGAGTGAGTTTAGAACAAATTTTGGGGTTTTGAATCATAGGGAGGGCACGGCAAAAGGGGATTTTTTGGCTATGTGTTTGTGTTTTGTTTTGAACCTCACACACACACTTTGAAGCTAGAAAAATGTGTTCTTGAAGTTCTTGGTTATGTTCTTGGTGTTCATGGTTTTGTTTTTTTTTGAAAATAGTTTTATTTAAGTTCATAAATTGTTTTATGGATTTGGATGATATTCTTATCATCAATATTTATTACAAAAGGTTTTTTCAATCCTAGACTTCTTTAGGATATTTTAAAACCTTTTTTCCCTAATTTCCTTAAAGCAAAATCAAGTGCAAGCATAATTTGAATTCTTTTTCTTCTTTATGTTGAAATAATGCAAGGTGGGTGAGACCTACCCACCTCCCCCTTCATTTGGCTGGCCTTCTTAATGGATTTCCCACTTGAGGGTCCTTTTGTAATCATGAAAAGTTTGGTTTTACTTTTAGTATTTATGGTTTGTGTGACATCCCGTCCCGGGATTATTAACACGTACGTGTGGAATTACAATTTTGCCCCTAGTGTGTTTTCGTCACTTAGTGGGGTTGTTTTGTGTGTTGTGGCATGTGTTGGGCCACACACACACCTGCACACTCTCTGCCCTTCCCTTTCCCTCTGTCTCTCTCCCTCTCGTGTCTCTCTTTCTCTCCCCCGAGCTCCCACTACCCCTGTAAACGTACGGACATAAACCAAGGACCTTTAAACCGTAGCAGATCGAGGAAACCAAGAGTGCAGTTGTGATCGTGAGGTCGAGGGGAGCACGAATATACCACTTGCAGGTAAGAACTTCGACGTTTTCACGTCGATATCGCGATGTCCGTTTTGAACACTGTTCATGCAACATTAATTTACTTAGTTTTTGGACATTTGAAGCTTGTAGGTGGGTTGGTGAAGTCCTAAGGAGCGTCGGAGTAGCTCGTTGGACGAAGTTGGACGTCGGGAAGGCCTGGTTCGAAGTTGGCCGGTTTTTGAGTTTGGGGACAGGTATGATTGCGTAACTTTTAGCCTTTAAAAGTGGTCCAACGTGATTCTACTAGTTTAGGGCTTTCTTTTGGTCCAAGAATCATAGAAAATGGTTGAGAAACGAAGGAGATTAGTGAGTTTGAAGTTTTCCAGTTTTCCGGCCAGTTTTCCGGTGACCGGAGTCCGGCGAAGGTCGGCCGGAGAAGAAAGGAGAATATTCCGTTAAGTTTAACGGAATATTCCTAACGGCAGGGGTTAAGTTTAACGGAATATTCCGTCAGGTTAACGGAATATTCCTGACGGCGTCTGTTGACACCGTCAGTGTGCTTGGCACGTGACCGCGCGTGGGGGCGCGTGGGTCCGTGCCTGTTCTGGCGCGTGGGGGCGCGTGCGGGGTCCAAAATTTTTTTTAAAAATATGGTTGTGATCCTGAGGTTGTGTAGAGCACGTTGGTATATTCATTTGTCCATTTTGAGCAATGTATGAGAAGTTATTACGAGAAACGAGTTATGTGCTTTAAAGTTAACGTTTTTATAGTTGTTTCGCATCTAGGTGACACGTACCCAGAGGACGAGCGTGCACATGCGAGACAGGGGGGCTACGACCCTTCTACATACCAGTGAGTGGGCTTTTGTTTTCCGTATATACCTATATACATTTATATTCCCAGAAATTGATTTAAAAAGGGTTATTTGCCTTATGCCATGTACTTTATTATTTATCGTTTATGCATCGTTGCATGCATCATTTGTGGCATACATATACATATGCATATGTCATATATATTTATGTGTGGGTGCTGTGGAGGCATAGGTAAGTGCCAGGTAAGCGTTAATTAACGATTGCATTACATAGTGTTTAGAGATGCTTAGAGAGCTCATAACCTGCACCCCCGGTGTTAGTGCTCCCGCCCAGAGTAGGGCACAGTCCCTCACGTGTTGTTCACCTCCCGCACCATACGCTCAGCTTGGATCCAAGTTAGGTGCATAGGCCTGTCGTACAGACCACAGTAGGTGGTTCCGACTCGTAGGTGACCCGCGATTATTCGCACAGCCTTCACGTGATCGTAGCACTAGAGCGTATATACATGTTACACCCAGGCCTGTCGTACAGACCCCTTTAGGTGGTTCCGACTCGTGGGTAGGTTTATTTGTGAGATTGATATTTGAGCTCTATATACAGCCGTACAGGTCACGTTAGGTGACTCCGGCTGCCAGAGGATTGGGTGATTGATACGACTCACACCTGAGCACTTGCATATCATTAGGAGATTTTGACATAGCATATATTGAGCATGATTGGCATACCCTTGAGCATGTTTGGGCATATCTATACATACGTACATATGTTATTTTTCTGGGAAGTATACAGGTTTTACGGCGAGGGGTTAGATTGTGTTTTGCTAAATGGTTTTCAAAGAGCTTTGTTTTTGCCCACTCACGCTTTTGTTTTGCGCCCCTCCAGGTTCTAGTTGCTTAGCCGTTGCGGTGGTTTCCCTTGCGAGCTTTTCGGCGTTCTGACAGACACTCCACATTGTAGGGTCGCCTTCGGGCGTACTACTGTTGTTGTTTTATTTGGACTGCTATAGACCTGCTCTGAATTTGTATCACACTAACTAGCACTTATTCTAGTACTAGAATGCTAGTTTTTAATTATTCATACTTTTTATTACTACTCTATTAGCTTCCGCACGTGCACATGGCTACGTCGCCTTTGTGTGACGGCCAGCACGCTCCTATCTCGGTCGGGGTGTGTCAGTTTGGTATCAGAGCCTAGGTTTGGCAGTTCTGTGTCCTTGTGAGTATTCTAATAATTTTGGTGTCTTCTGTCAGAACTATGCCGCCTCGTCGGGAACCCCGTCGCTCTTCTGAGCCTACGTTCCCCGATATTACTCAGTTGGGGGAAGCTTTTGCTACAGCCCTTCAGGCAGTGATGCGCCCTCCCCAGAGGACTCCTCTGGAAACTATGTACAATCTGAAGTTGGATAAGTTTAAGGGCAGTGAGGGACCCGAGAACGCAGAGCGCTGGCTAGAACACATAGAGAAGACTTTTCGGGTGCTACATAATCAGGGGAACTTGCCTATGGAGAGATGGGTTGAGACGACCGCTTGGTTTCTTGATACGGAGTCGGCAGCTTGGTGGGAGCAGGAGCTTCGTAGGTTGACCCCGGATCAGAGGATCGATTGGAATGTTTTTACGAGGTTGTTTAGGAGAAGGTATGTACCCCCTGAGTATATTGACCGTAAGAAACAGGAGTTTTCCGAACTGAAACAGCGGAAGATGTCAGCAAATGAGTACTACCGTAAGTTTACGGACTTGTCCCGTTATCACCCTGATGTCGCTGGTAATCCGGCGGAGATGCTCCGTCTTTTCCGTTTGGGCACTAGGAAGAGGTGGCGTTCTATGGCGTCTACAGTCCACAGCGAGACTTACCGGGACTTCTATGAGATACTGCTGAGGATCGAGGATTCGGAGAATATGTCAAGCGATACTGATGAAGAGAAGGACAGCAACCAGAAGAAAGATGACAAAGGTAAAGGTCAGGTATCGCTCGGCCCCCGTCAGACTCAGAACTTCCAGAGAGGTGGAGCTAGTTCTAGTTCTTCGAGTGGTGGCTTCAGTGCCACTGGGCAGGGTCGTGGAGGTAGATTTTCTGGTGGCGCTAGAGGCCAGAGGCAGGGCGATGGTGGGCGAGGCAGAGCCCCAGTTTGTCGTAGGTGTAACAACCGGCATTTCGGTGAGTGTAGACGTGGTAGCAACGGTTGCTTCACATGTGGACAGGTGGGACATAGAGCGGCACATTGTCCCCAGGGCCAGCAGCAGCAGAAACCACAGCAGACCTTTATGCCACCACCTGCACCACTCCAGCAGATCCAGGGTCCTAGTAGCTACGGCCAGACGGGTCGAGGTGGTGCTTACCACTATCAGGGCGATGCTGTCCCTTATGCTCCGGGGCAGTATCAGTATCCCCAGGATCCCTATTCCCAGGGTGGCTATCCCCAGTATTCGGGCGGCTATATGCCGTATCCTCCAGCCCCAGCGGGTGGTTCACAGTGGTATCAGGGGGGACAGTATCAGCAGGGGGAGATTGCCACTAGCAGTGCAGGGTCTTCGAGACAGTCGGGCCAGCCCAGTCAGGGGCGTGGTGCTCAGGGACGCGGCGTTCAGGCGGGCAGAGGCCGCGGTGGGCGTCAGCAGGGACAGAGGCGTCTTCACAATATTTCTCTGCAGGACGCTCAGAACAACCCAGACTTGATTATGGGTACGTTGAACATTCTTGGTGGTTTTGCTAGAGTCTTAATTGATTGTGGAGCTACACATTCCGTAATTTCTCATACATTTGCTCAAGCGACGCAACCTCGCCCCACACCCCTAGGGTATGATTTAGAGTTTGTTATGCCTAGGGGAGAGAGTTGCGTTGTAGATTGTGTGTACCCAGGGTGTCCAGTGATAGTAGAGGGTGTTGCTTTGTCAGCCGATCTTATCCCGTTAGATATTGTGGACTTTGATGTGATTCTGGGCACGGATTGGTTGCACTTCTACCGTACCAACATTGACTGTTACGGGAAAGTAGTTACGTTTCACCGACCTGGACTACCTGTGGTTACTTTCGTGGGTGAGCAGTGTGGGGTGAGACATGGCGTTATTTCGGCGCTACGAGCGAAGAAGTTGTTAACTAAGGGTTGTCAGGGGTATCTGGCTCATGTGGTGCTAGAAGAGACTGTTACTAGCAGAATGGAGGATGTGAGAGTGGTCAGACACTTCCCTGATGTTTTTCCTGAGGATTTACCTGGGTTACCCCCAGATCGAGACGTAGAGTTCACCATTGAGTTGATTCCAGGTACAAATCCTATTTCTCTAACTCCTTATCGTATGGCCCCTGCGGAGTTGAGGGAATTGAAAGTTCAGCTGCAGGAGTTAGTGGATAAGGGATTTGTCCAGCCTAGTACTTCGCCTTGGGGCGCTCCAGTGTTATTTGTGAGGAAGAAAGATGGAACTTTGAGGCTGTGCATCGATTACAGGCAACTCAATCGGGTGACGATTAAAAACCGTTATCCCTTGCCTCGTATCGATGATTTGTTTGATCAGCTGAGAGGTGCTTGCGTGTTCTCTAAGATAGACTTGAGGTCTGGTTACTATCAGCTGAAGATCAGTAGGGATGATGTCCCTAAGACGGCGTTCAGGACTCGTTACGGTCATTACGAGTTTCTGGTTATGCCATTTGGGTTGACGAATGCACCAGCCGCCTTCATGGATTTGATGAACCGAGTATTCCAGCCTTACTTGGATAGATTTGTCATTGTCTTTATTGACGATATTCTGGTGTATTCTAAGTCGAAAGCGGAGCATGTTCGACATCTTACTTTGGTGTTAAAGAGGTTGAGGGAACACCAACTATATGCTAAGTTTAGCAAGTGCCAGTTCTGGTTAGACCAAGTTGCGTTCTTGGGGCACGTCATTTCTGCTCAGGGTATTTTGGTTGACCCTCAGAAGGTTGCAGCGGTAGAGAGTTGGGAGCAACCGCGAACCGTCACCGAGGTGAGAAGTTTCCTTGGATTGGCAGGGTATTATCGGAGATTCGTTAAGGATTTTTCGGTGATTGCCTTACCACTGACGAGGTTAACAAGGAAGGATGTTAAATTTGAGTGGGATGATAGGTGTGAACGGAGTTTCCAACAGTTGAAGCATTGTCTCACTCATGCACCTGTTTTGGCACTCCCAGACGATAGCGGTGATTTCGAGGTTTATAGCGATGCTTCCTTGAATGGTTTGGGGTGTGTATTGATGCAGCAGGGTAGGGTGATTGCTTATGCTTCGCGGCAGTTGAAACCTCATGAGATGAATTACCCTACACATGATTTGGAGTTGGCTGCTATCATTTTTGCGTTGAAGTTGTGGAGGCACTATCTTTACGGAGAAAAGTGCAGGATCTTTACAGATCACAAGAGTCTCCAGTATCTCTTTACTCAGAAGGAACTTAATCTTCGTCAGCGGAGGTGGTTGGAGTTGCTCAGCGATTACGATTGCACGATTGATTATCATCCTGGTCGTGCGAACGTAGTGGCTGATGCGCTTAGTAGGAAGTCACAGGGCCGCATTAATGCGTTGTACGCTAGTCGTGTTTCTCTTTTGGCTGACTTGCGTGCCACGGGAGTGAGGTTAGAAGCTGAAGATCGAGAAGTGGCGTTACTTGCTAATTTCCAAGTTAGGCCAATTCTTATTGATCGGGTACTTGAAGTTCAGGTAGCTGATCAAGAGACTCAAGAACTAATTCAAGCTCGAGAGCAAGGAAGGAGGCGAGACCTCAGAGTTCGAGATTCGGATGGCATGTTGATGCTAGATGGTAGAATGTTCGTGCCTAAGAGCGTGGAGTTGAAGAAAGAAATTCTCGATGAAGCACATATCTCGGCTTACGCCATGCATCCAGGAGCTACGAAAATGTATCATACCATTCGACCATTTTATTATTGGCCGGGTATGAAGAGGGAGATAGCCGAGTATGTGAGCAGTTGTGCTGTTTGTCAGCAAGTTAAAGCAGAAAGGAAAAAGCCGTTTGGGTTGTTGCAGCCGCTTCCAGTTCCCGAGTGGAAATGGGAAAATATCACCATGGATTTTGTGTACAAGTTGCCGCGTACACATAATGGCTTTGACGGCATTTGGGTGATCGTTGATCGACTCACTAAGTCGGCTCATTTTATTCCAGTGAGAGAGAAGTATTCTTTGAGCCGTTTAGCGGAGTTGTTCATCTCGAAGGTTGTGAAGTACCACGGTGTTCCTGTGAGTATTGTTTCGGATCGAGATCCACGATTTACATCGAAGTTTTGGGTAGCTTTCCAAGAAGCCTTGGGCACGAGATTACTTTATAGTACGGCATATCATCCACAGACCGACGGGCAGTCAGAGAGAACTATTCAGACCTTAGAGGATATGCTGCGAGCTTCGGTGTTGCAGTTTGGTGACGCTTGGCACCAGCGGTTAGATTTGATGGAGTTTGCTTACAACAACAGTTTTCATTCAAGCATTGGCATGGCGCCATTTGAGGCCTTGTATGGCAGAGCTTGTCGTACACCGTTGTGTTGGTCAGAGGTTGGCGAAAGAGTCTTAGTAGGTCCAGAGATTGTCGAGGAGACTACTCAGAACGTTCAGGTGATTAAGTCTAACCTGAAAGCAGCTCAGGACAGGCAAAAGAGTCTAGCGGATCGGCGTGCTACGGACAGAACATATGAGGTCGGAGATTGGGTATTTCTGAAGCTTTCACCGTGGAGAGGTGTTGTACGGTTCGGAAAGAAAGGGAAGTTGAGTCCCAGGTACATCGGACCATACGTGGTCACAGAACGAGTTGGTGAGGTAGCTTACAGGTTGGAGTTGCCTCCGGAGTTGGCTAGAGTGCATAATGTTTTTCACGTGTCTATGCTCCGACACTATGTTGCTGATCCATCTCATGTGATACCTCCTCAACCACTTGAGATTAATCCAGATTTGACGTATGACGAGGAACCGGTGACGATCATTGATTGGAAAGAGAAAGTTCTGAGAAGTAAGACAGTAAATTTGGTGAAGGTTTTGTGGAGGAACCATTCAGTTGAGGAAGCAACGTGGGAGACGGAAGATCGAATGAGGGATTTGTATCCTCGTTTGTTCTTTGATCACTAGGGGCTGTTACTTGGTTGTTTTGAATTTCGGGACGAAATTCTATTAAGATGGGAAGGTTGTGACATCCCGTCCCGGGATTATTAACACGTACGTGTGGAATTACAATTTTGCCCCTAGTGTGTTTTCGTCACTTAGTGGGGTTGTTTTGTGTGTTGTGGCATGTGTTGGGCCACACACACACCTGCACACTCTCTGCCCTTCCCTTTCCCTCTGTCTCTCTCCCTCTCGTGTCTCTCTTTCTCTCCCCCGAGCTCCCACTACCCCTGTAAACGTACGGACATAAACCAAGGACCTTTAAACCGTAGCAGATCGAGGAAACCAAGAGTGCAGTTGTGATCGTGAGGTCGAGGGGAGCACGAATATACCACTTGCAGGTAAGAACTTCGACGTTTTCACGTCGATATCGCGATGTCCGTTTTGAACACTGTTCATGCAACATTAATTTACTTAGTTTTTGGACATTTGAAGCTTGTAGGTGGGTTGGTGAAGTCCTAAGGAGCGTCGGAGTAGCTCGTTGGACGAAGTTGGACGTCGGGAAGGCCTGGTTCGAAGTTGGCCGGTTTTTGAGTTTGGGGACAGGTATGATTGCGTAACTTTTAGCCTTTAAAAGTGGTCCAACGTGATTCTACTAGTTTAGGGCTTTCTTTTGGTCCAAGAATCATAGAAAATGGTTGAGAAACGAAGGAGATTAGTGAGTTTGAAGTTTTCCAGTTTTCCGGCCAGTTTTCCGGTGACCGGAGTCCGGCGAAGGTCGGCCGGAGAAGAAAGGAGAATATTCCGTTAAGTTTAACGGAATATTCCTAACGGCAGGGGTTAAGTTTAACGGAATATTCCGTCAGGTTAACGGAATATTCCTGACGGCGTCTGTTGACACCGTCAGTGTGCTTGGCACGTGACCGCGCGTGGGGGCGCGTGGGTCCGTGCCTGTTCTGGCGCGTGGGGGCGCGTGCGGGGTCCAAAATTATTTTTAAAAATATGGTTGTGATCCTGAGGTTGTGTAGAGCACGTTGGTATATTCATTTGTCCATTTTGAGCAATGTATGAGAAGTTATTACGAGAAACGAGTTATGTGCTTTAAAGTTAACGTTTTTATAGTTGTTTCGCATCTAGGTGACACGTACCCAGAGGACGAGCGTGCACATGCGAGACAGGGGGGCTACGACCCTTCTACATACCAGTGAGTGGGCTTTTGTTTTCCGTATATACCTATATACATTTATATTCCCAGAAATTGATTTAAAAAGGGTTATTTGCCTTATGCCATGTACTTTATTATTTATCGTTTATGCATCGTTGCATGCATCATTTGTGGCATACATATACATATGCATATGTCATATATATTTATGTGTGGGTGCTGTGGAGGCATAGGTAAGTGCCAGGTAAGCGTTAATTAACGATTGCATTACATAGTGTTTAGAGATGCTTAGAGAGCTCATAACCTGCACCCCCGGTGTTAGTGCTCCCGCCCAGAGTAGGGCACAGTCCCTCACGTGTTGTTCACCTCCCGCACCATACGCTCAGCTTGGATCCAAGTTAGGTGCATAGGCCTGTCGTACAGACCACAGTAGGTGGTTCCGACTCGTAGGTGACCCGCGATTATTCGCACAGCCTTCACGTGATCGTAGCACTAGAGCGTATATACATGTTACACCCAGGCCTGTCGTACAGACCCCTTTAGGTGGTTCCGACTCGTGGGTAGGTTTATTTGTGAGATTGATATTTGAGCTCTATATACAGCCGTACAGGTCACGTTAGGTGACTCCGGCTGCCAGAGGATTGGGTGATTGATACGACTCACACCTGAGCACTTGCATATCATTAGGAGATTTTGACATAGCATATATTGAGCATGATTGGCATACCCTTGAGCATGTTTGGGCATATCTATACATACGTACATATGTTATTTTTCTGGGAAGTATACAGGTTTTACGGCGAGGGGTTAGATTGTGTTTTGCTAAATGGTTTTCAAAGAGCTTTGTTTTTGCCCACTCACGCTTTTGTTTTGCGCCCCTCCAGGTTCTAGTTGCTTAGCCGTTGCGGTGGTTTCCCTTGCGAGCTTTTCGGCGTTCTGACAGACACTCCACATTGTAGGGTCGCCTTCGGGCGTACTACTGTTGTTGTTTTATTTGGACTGCTATAGACCTGCTCTGAATTTGTATCACACTAACTAGCACTTATTCTAGTACTAGAATGCTAGTTTTTAATTATTCATACTTTTTTATTACTACTCTATTAGCTTCCGCACGTGCACATGGCTACGTCGCCTTTGTGTGACGGCCAGCACGCTCCTATCTCGGTCGGGGTGTGTCAGTTTGGTATCAGAGCCTAGGTTTGGCAGTTCTGTGTCCTTGTGAGTATTCTAATAATTTTGGTGTCTTCTGTCAGAACTATGCCGCCTCGTCGGGAACCCCGTCGCTCTTCTGAGCCTACGTTCCCCGATATTACTCAGTTGGGGGAAGCTTTTGCTACAGCCCTTCAGGCAGTGATGCGCCCTCCCCAGAGGACTCCTCTGGAAACTATGTACAATCTGAAGTTGGATAAGTTTAAGGGCAGTGAGGGACCCGAGAACGCAGAGCGCTGGCTAGAACACATAGAGAAGACTTTTCGGGTGCTACATAATCAGGGGAACTTGCCTATGGAGAGATGGGTTGAGACGACCGCTTGGTTTCTTGATACGGAGTCGGCAGCTTGGTGGGAGCAGGAGCTTCGTAGGTTGACCCCGGATCAGAGGATCGATTGGAATGTTTTTACGAGGTTGTTTAGGAGAAGGTATGTACCCCCTGAGTATATTGACCGTAAGAAACAGGAGTTTTCCGAACTGAAACAGCGGAAGATGTCAGCAAATGAGTACTACCGTAAGTTTACGGACTTGTCCCGTTATCACCCTGATGTCGCTGGTAATCCGGCGGAGATGCTCCGTCTTTTCCGTTTGGGCACTAGGAAGAGGTGGCGTTCTATGGCGTCTACAGTCCACAGCGAGACTTACCGGGACTTCTATGAGATACTGCTGAGGATCGAGGATTCGGAGAATATGTCAAGCGATACTGATGAAGAGAAGGACAGCAACCAGAAGAAAGATGACAAAGGTAAAGGTCAGGTATCGCTCGGCCCCCGTCAGACTCAGAACTTCCAGAGAGGTGGAGCTAGTTCTAGTTCTTCGAGTGGTGGCTTCAGTGCCACTGGGCAGGGTCGTGGAGGTAGATTTTCTGGTGGCGCTAGAGGCCAGAGGCAGGGCGATGGTGGGCGAGGCAGAGCCCCAGTTTGTCGTAGGTGTAACAACCGGCATTTCGGTGAGTGTAGACGTGGTAGCAACGGTTGCTTCACATGTGGACAGGTGGGACATAGAGCGGCACATTGTCCCCAGGGCCAGCAGCAGCAGAAACCACAGCAGACCTTTATGCCACCACCTGCACCACTCCAGCAGATCCAGGGTCCTAGTAGCTACGGCCAGACGGGTCGAGGTGGTGCTTACCACTATCAGGGCGATGCTGTCCCTTATGCTCCGGGGCAGTATCAGTATCCCCAGGATCCCTATTCCCAGGGTGGCTATCCCCAGTATTCGGGCGGCTATATGCCGTATCCTCCAGCCCCAGCGGTGGTTCACAGTGGTATCAGGGGGGACAGTATCAGCAGGGGGAGATTGCCACTAGCAGTGCAGGGTCTTCGAGACAGTCGGGCCAGCCCAGTCAGGGGCGTGGTGCTCAGGGACGCGGCGTTCAGGCGGGCAGAGGCCGCGGTGGGCGTCAGCAGGGACAGAGGCGTCTTCACAATATTTCTCTGCAGGACGCTCAGAACAACCCAGACTTGATTATGGGTACGTTGAACATTCTTGGTGGTTTTGCTAGAGTCTTAATTGATTGTGGAGCTACACATTCCGTAATTTCTCATACATTTGCTCAAGCGACGCAACCTCGCCCACACCCCTAGGGTATGATTTAGAGTTTGTTATGCCTAGGGGAGAGAGTTGCGTTGTAGATTGTGTGTACCCAGGGTGTCCAGTGATAGTAGAGGGTGTTGCTTTGTCAGCCGATCTTATCCCGTTAGATATTGTGGACTTTGATGTGATTCTGGGCACGGATTGGTTGCACTTCTACCGTACCAACATTGACTGTTACGGGAAAGTAGTTACGTTTCACCGACCTGGACTACCTGTGGTTACTTTCGTGGGTGAGCAGTGTGGGGTGAGACATGGCGTTATTTCGGCGCTACGAGCGAAGAAGTTGTTAACTAAGGGTTGTCAGGGGTATCTGGCTCATGTGGTGCTAGAAGAGACTGTTACTAGCAGAATGGAGGATGTGAGAGTGGTCAGACACTTCCCTGATGTTTTTCCTGAGGATTTACCTGGGTTACCCCCAGATCGAGACGTAGAGTTCACCATTGAGTTGATTCCAGGTACAAATCCTATTTCTCTAACTCCTTATCGTATGGCCCCTGCGGAGTTGAGGGAATTGAAAGTTCAGCTGCAGGAGTTAGTGGATAAGGGATTTGTCCAGCCTAGTACTTCGCCTTGGGGCGCTCCAGTGTTATTTGTGAGGAAGAAAGATGGAACTTTGAGGCTGTGCATCGATTACAGGCAACTCAATCGGGTGACGATTAAAAACCGTTATCCCTTGCCTCGTATCGATGATTTGTTTGATCAGCTGAGAGGTGCTTGCGTGTTCTCTAAGATAGACTTGAGGTCTGGTTACTATCAGCTGAAGATCAGTAGGGATGATGTCCCTAAGACGGCGTTCAGGACTCGTTACGGTCATTACGAGTTTCTGGTTATGCCATTTGGGTTGACGAATGCACCAGCCGCCTTCATGGATTTGATGAACCGAGTATTCCAGCCTTACTTGGATAGATTTGTCATTGTCTTTATTGACGATATTCTGGTGTATTCTAAGTCGAAAGCGGAGCATGTTCGACATCTTACTTTGGTGTTAAAGAGGTGAGGGAACACCAACTATATGCTAAGTTTAGCAAGTGCCAGTTCTGGTTAGACCAAGTTGCGTTCTTGGGGCACGTCATTTCTGCTCAGGGTATTTTGGTTGACCCTCAGAAGGTTTGCAGCGGTAGAGAGTTGGGAGCAACCGCGAACCGTCACCGAGGTGAGAAGTTTCCTTGGATTGGCAGGGTATTATCGGAGATTCGTTAGGATTTTTCGGTGATTGCCTTACCACTGACGAGGTTAACAAGGAAGGATGTTAAATTTGAGTGGGATGATAGGTGTGAACGGAGTTTCCAACAGTTGAAGCATTGTCTCACTCATGCACCTGTTTTGGCACTCCCAGACGATAGCGGTGATTTCGAGGTTTATAGCGATGCTTCCTTGAATGGTTTGGGGTGTGTATTGATGCAGCAGGGTAGGGTGATTGCTTATGCTTCGCGGCAGTTGAAACCTCATGAGATGAATTACCCTACACATGATTTGGAGTTGGCTGCTATCATTTTTTTTGCGTTGAAGTTGTGGAGGCACTATCTTTACGGAGAAAAGTGCAGGATCTTTACAGATCACAAGAGTCTCCAGTATCTCTTTACTCAGAAGGAACTTAATCTTCGTCAGCGGAGGTGGTTGGAGTTGCTCAGCGATTACGATTGCACGATTGATTATCATCCTGGTCGTGCGAACGTAGTGGCTGATGCGCTTAGTAGGAAGTCA